>NW_006784347.1:2528530-2536914 GCF_000442215.2 Lipotes vexillifer | reverse complement strand
AGGAACCATTGTTTCCTTTCAAAGCAGGGAATGGAGGGATCCCCTGAAAACCGAGGAGAGAGAGGGCTCTCACAAGCCCTGGCCTCTGCTTCCTCTGGGGCTCCCCCAGCCATATTTCCTGTTAAAACCGAGGTGACGAACAGATGATCACATTAAGAAATGGACACGCACTTCTGCTGACCTCATGAAAGCCAGTTGGGCACAGACAAAGCTACACACACACACTGGACTGAGAATCACGCCGGTAGGTAATGTTTTAAATACTTTAAAGCAATTTTCTTTCTTAAATTCCTAGAGTCTATGTGCAGAAGTGGGCAAGTCATAGAGAGGTGGACTTCCCTGGTGGCACAGTGGTTAAGAATCTACCTGATTAAAAAAAAAAGAATCCACCTGCCAATGCAGGGGACACGGGTTCAAGCGCTGTTCCGGGAAGATCCCACATGCTTCACATGCGGAGCAACTAAGCCCATGCGCCGCAACTACTGAGCCTGCGCTCTAGAGCCCGCGAACCACAACTACTGAAGCCCGCGTGCCCTAGAGCCCGTGCTCCGCAACAAGAGAAGCCACTGCAATGAGAAGTGCGCGTGCTGCAACGAAGAGTAGCCCCCTCTTGCCGCAACTAGAGAAAGCCCGCACGCAGCAACGAAGACCCAATGCAGCCAAAAAAAATAAATAATTTTTTAAAAAAAAAAGAAAAGACAAGGGGCTCAGGCTGCTCACAGTGTAGTTTCAACTCACTGCAGACAAATGGTTTGGAAGAGGGCTTCCGGGAGCTTCCAGAGAACCTAATCAGTGTTTGTCAGATTGTTTTTGAGTACATTTCACATTTGCTCAACAGCCAACTTAAAACAAAATTCTGAATCAAAACCTGATGATAAGCTGAAACTGCCTGTTCTTTAAACCTAAGTCACTTTTTGTATCTAAAATTCATTTTGCTGATCCTCAGATAAACCATGACCATTTCCCACATCCTCCTCCAAGAGTTGTTCCTGGCAGGGTAATTTCTCCATGAACTTAGGATAAATCAATTTGGATTTCCTCTTATTTTAGCAAAGTTTACTTCAGTCTTGGATAGAAGGGACAGAAAGGGGAGGGTAAGGACAAAAATTACTCCATTTTTTATTATTATTATCATTACTGCTGCTAAGGTAGTATCAAGAGCAGCTACCATCTAATGGATGTATCATTACTTTTGGAATTTATCAAGACATCTAAGACATCCTCATGGAGAAGCCTGGAGTAAATGGTAGTAGAATAAGGGAATTTATAGCTTGCAGAACATTTATATCAAAAGAATTTTGATTAAGATCAGCCTGGGGCAAGTCTCTGGAGGAGTGCCACAGGGCTCTATCTTCATTCTTCTCCTAGTGAATATTTTTATTAATGAATTGGATTAGGACTCTGGTGACCTTCTGATAAAATCTGTGGATGACACAAAACTGGGAGGGAGAAGTCAGAGGATAGAATCAATTGTCAAAAAGATGGATAAAGGCACTGCCCTGGTGGTAGATATCATTACCCACCTCAGACTGATGACATAGACTAAAGAGCAACACCCAGTGCAGAGGCCACCTCGCAGTCCCAGGAGGTGCCTGGCTCCCAGGAGGAGCTTCTCTCAGCAGCCAGACTGACTGTTGAACGGTCGGTTGATAGGGCAGCCTCCCCTCCAAACCCCTGGAGGGCAGGGCCAGGCCTACCTGGTGCTTAGCAAGGGTTGCAACCTTCCTGCAAGGGTTGAGAGACGCCATCCCCTCTGCCAGGGCATCCTCGCTGTTTCATCCCTATGGGGCCTGGCCCGGAGCAGAAGGTTCCTGACACTCCCTCCCATCTGCATCCCAGCCTAGTGCCTGTTTCTCCTTGTGTCCCTTGGATAACCTGAAAAAGCAAAAATCAGGAAAGGGACGGCTTCAGCCCCTGAAAGTTCTGGCTTTTCTACACATGACTCCAGTTTAGCTGAAGCATTCCTGGCACAGGCTGCTTCCCAGAAGGAGTCCTGAACAAGGGTTGTCAGTTAAAATGCAGGATGCCCAGTTACATTTGAGTTTCTGATAAACAACAAATAATTTTTTTGGTATGTCTCATGTAAGATGTGAGACATACCAAAAAATGACTTGTTGCTTCTGTGAAAATGTAACTGGATATCAGGTATTATTGAAACAGGAGGGAAGGGGGCAGGGCACAACCCTTGAAAGAATGACATAAACTGATTAGAACCAAATGGGTCCAAGATGGCGGACAAGTCGACTTCCACTAGACCTTGAGCCTCGCTCATTGTAACACAGCAGGAGGCTAAATGACACACCCACAGGGGCTGTGACAATTCCAAGACAGAACAGAAGGATCAAAAAGTGGGCGGTGACCCAGTTACTGGAAATCCCCACTCCTTTCCCAAATAGCTGGAATACTCCTCCCACTCATTAGCCTATGAAATTACCCACCCCTATGAAAACTGACAACCCCATACCCTGGTGCCTTTCTCACCTTCTGAGGTGGCCCACACTCTGTCTGTGGAGTGTGTTTCTCTCTGAATAAATCCACTTCTTACCTATCACTTTGTCTCTCACTGAATTCTTTCTGTGATGAGACATCAAGAACCTGAGCTGTGATCTCAGTTGGAAGACTGTGGGTTTTGGCCGGGTTCAAGTCCTGGCCTCATGGGTTCAAGTCCCAATCTGAGTTGCATGGTTTCATTATTATTTCCTGTCTCTGGTGGCCCTACCCTGAGCTCACCCAAGACTGTCAGAAGTGATTACCAGGGGCCTCTTGGGAGGCCTGGCCTGGCCCACTTCCAGTCCAAACCACCTCTCACCTAAAGGGAGAACATATGTGTGGGCTGAGGCTACTGCCCACTCAGGCCCCCCAGGGGATCAGGCCTCCCAAACCACCACACACACTTCCTTCTTCACTCCTGTGGGCTCCTCAAGCCCTAGTCGTCTGTGCTGGTCTCCGGCCTGCCCTCCCTTCAGGGCTGAATCTTACCTCCTGGTGCTAGCGACTGACACTGGCCCTATCTGGCCCTAAGGAGCCTAGCTCAGTGCTAAGGACAGCCATCTGGAGCTAATTTGACGCCATGGCCTGTGCATGGCCACCGCACATGATGACTGTTTACATCCGGCTGTGCTTCCAGTTCATTCACTCATTTAGCAGAAATTTATGCAGGGCCCACTATATCAGACATTGTGTTGACTGCATGGGCACTGGGGTAAGCCCAACAGACCCATTCTAGGGGAGATGCTTCTTGGGGATCATGTAGATAAATATGGGGTTACCAACAGTGATAGGAGCTATGAAGGAGCATATGGGGAGCTTTGAGAACATGCAACCAGAGGCCTGCTCTGGTCCAGGAGTCTCCTTTGAGCTGGGCCTGGAGGGGAAGAGTTACCTAGTTGGGGATAGGGGGTCAGGGAGAGCTTTCCAAGCAGAAGAGGAGCCTGGATGCAGGTTGATGGGGCAGGGGCGGGGCGTCTGGTACTTTCCAGGGCTGATGGGAGGCCGTGTGCAGGAACATTTCCACCCACCTCATCTCATCTGTTCCTTTTCTCATTCAAAGTCACATGCAGGACCCATTACATAATGTATGGATACATTGCAAAATGAAAATGCAGGGCCCTTTTTAAAATATTACTAAGAATTTCAAGATGCCCCCACAGGGTATTAAAACCAAACATGGACCCTTCTGAGCTCAGGGCCCTGTGCAACTGCGCAGGTCACGTGCCTGGGAAGTGGGTCCTGGTCTCATGACTCGTGTGTGTGTCGGGTCAAGAGGTGGATCTGAGTCTTCTGCTCATGAAGGTGCTACACAAGGTCAGTTACTGGAGGCCCTAGAGCAGCCAGACAGGCATTGGCAGGCAGACGTGACTCTGAGAACTGGTGGATACTTCACCTGCTGGCCCTGCTACTCCATCTGTAACAGGGATCATGGTACCCTCTGTAAAGGGCTGAGAGTGGCCCCCGAAGATATCAGGTCCTCTAGAACCTGTAACTCTTACATTATATGGAAAAAGGGTCTTTAGAGATGTGATTAAGTTAGGGATGAGATGGGGAGGCCATACAGGACATCTGAGTGGGCCCTAAATGCAATCACAAGTGTCCTTAAAAGAGAAAGGCAGGGGAGTCCTTGGCGGTCCAGTGGTTAGGACTCCGTGCTTTCACTGCCGAGGGCCCGGGTTCAATCCCTGGTCGAGGAACTAAGATCCCACAAGCCTCATGGCGTGGCCCCCCAAAAAACAATAAAAATAAAAGAGAAAGGCACAGGGAGATTTGACGCACAGAAGAGAAGACAGAACAGAAGATGATGGCCTAATGTTAGAGTGATACGGCTGCAAGCCAAGGAATGCCAGCAGCTGCCACAAGCTGGAGAAGGCAAGAACAAGTGATCTCCTAGAGCCCCTGGAGGGACTGTGGCCCTGCTGACACCTTGATTTCAGTCCAGTGGTACTGATTTTGTAATTCTGCCCTCCAGAACTGTGAAAAAATAAGTCTATATGTTGTAAGCCTAAATCTACTAATCTACTTTCTGTCTCTATGGATTTCGCTATTCTGAACATTTCATATAAATAGAATCATATAATATTTGGCCTTTCATGTTTGGCTTCTTTCACTTAGCATGATGTTTTCAAGCTTCATCCATATTGTAAGCATGTATCAGGACTTCATTCTTTTTGTTGCCAAATAACAATCTATTGTATGAATATACCACATTTTGTTTATCAGTTGGTGGACGTTTGAGTTGTTTCTACTTTTTGGATATTACTCATAATGCTGCTATAAACATTTGTGTTTATGTAGACACATTTTCACTTCTTTTGGATAAATACCTAAAAGTGGAGTCACTGCTAGGTTATATTATAACTATATTTTTTAAACTTTTGAGGAACTGCCAGACTATTTTCCAAAGTGGCTGCATCATTTTATAATCCTACCAGTTGTGTGAAGAAGGTTCTAGCTTTTCTGCATCCTCGTCAACATTTATTATTGTCTGTCTTTTCAATTTTAGCTATCGTAGTAGGTGTGAAGTGATATTTCATTATGGTTTTGATGTGCAATTCCCTAATGACTAATAATGTTATGCATCTTTTCATGTGCTTATTGGCCTTTGTATATCTTCCTTGGAGAAATGTTTATTCAAGTCCTTTGCCCATTTTAACAAATGGTTGTCTTTTTTTGTTACTGAGTCATAAGAGTTCTTTAAATATTCTGGATCCTTATCAGATATATGATTTCCAAATATTTCCTCCCATTCTGTGGATTGCCTTTCAGTTTCTTGATAGTGTCTTTTGCAACACAAAAGTTTTTAACTTCATTGAAGTCCAATTTATCTATTTTTTCTCTTGTTGCTTATGTTTCTGAGAACAGAAAGCACAAATACCTATCGAGTATTTTTTTAAATTAATTATTTATTTTTGGCTGCACTGGGTCTTCGTTGCTGCGTGCGGGCTTTCTCTAGTTGTGGCGAGTGGGGGCTACTCTTCGTTGCAGTGCGCAAGCTTCTCAATGTGGTGGCTTTTCTTGTTGTGGAGCACAGGCTCTAGGCGTGCGGGCTTCAGTAGTTGCAGCCTGCGGGCTCAGTAGTTGTGGCTCACTGGCTTAGTTGCTTCACGGCATGTGGGATCTTCCCAGACCAGGGCTTGAACTCATGTCCCCTGCATTGGCAGGCGGATTCTTAACCACTGTGCCACCAGGGAAGTCCCATGGTGAAGCTCTTGCCCGTCTTTCCAGGCCAGTGCCTGGGCTACTCAGGGCAGAAGAGAGCAGACCCCTTGGTCCTTTGGGCCGTTGTGCAGCTGATCTGCTGTCAGGGCCAACTCAGCCATTAGGCCCAGGAGGCACAGTGCCAGGGCCTACAACAATACTTTTAGGGGCCCATGAAAAAAAAACAATATTTTTTTTTGGCCATGCCATGGCCAAAATAAATAATTTTTTTTCAGGATCTTGATTCCCTGACCAGGGATTGAACCTGCACCCATGGCATTGAAAGTGTAGAGTCCTAACCACCGGACCGCCAGGGAATTCCCCCCAAATAATTTTTTTTTAATGGACGAAGGGGCTCACAAAAATGCCCACAGCCGTGAATCATGATATAACCCTGTGTCCTGTCAGTGGAATGGAGGGGGTGCTCCAGCTGGGGATGGAACAGCACTGACCCCTCCATAATGTCCCAACCTACTTCCCTTTTGCCCAGCTGTCCACCTTTGCAAGGGGCCAGACTGGGGCTATGAGGACAACACCTGGGTGGGCATTGAATTAGGGGCTCTGAGTCCCTCCCCTTGAGCTCATTCAGACAGCTGATTTGCCAGACCAGCAATTCAGGTGGGGCAACCTGGGGCCCGAAGCAGACCTACAACTATTGTTATTACTACTTGTGTTTTTATTGTTACCACATTCTGTTCTTATTGTGCCCCGCTGGTTAAATGTGCTTTCAAATACTAGCTGTCATTTTCTCTTCATGACAAGCCTGTGAAATGGGTAGAGTGGGCATATTATTCCCATTTTATAGGTGTGGAAAGTGAACCTCAAAACACTGACACCGTTAAGCTGCAGAGAAGGGACTGGAAAGCCAGGCTTCTGATCTGTGTGTTAGTACGTGTACATTCTCCTGTTAGGTGACTTTTGAATCTGGCAATGGGGGATTAGTCCCACTCATAAACTTGCCAAGGTTAATTAATCAGACCTTCCATCCCGGGCTGGTCACAGGTCACAGCTGGGGGAAATGGCCGATATCTTGTTTCCTATCAGTGTAGTCATGAAATAGATGGGAGGTCAGTTCTGCCCAGTGCCTGTAGCCCTCTGCCATGATTGCCGCCTGCCTCCCTCACCCTTCCTCCCCCACCCATCCCAGCTTCTCAGAAAAACCACTTCCTGAGGTTTATTTCACCAGGCAGCTTTTTCAGGCGGTTAATGGATTGCTGTGATTTAGATTTGTGACATTCCTGTTTTGTGTTGTTTTTTCTCATAGCTTTTTTTTTTTCCCTTCTTCTTTTTTTGCGGTACACCGGCCTCTCACCATTGTGGCCTCTCCCGTTGCGGAGCACAGGCTCCGGACGCGCAGGCTCAGCGGCCATGGCTCACGGGCCCAGCTGCTCCGCGGCATGTGGGATCTTCCCGGACCGGGGCACGAACCCGTGTCCCCTGCATCCGCAGGCGGACTCTCAACCACTGCGCCACCAGGGAAGCCCCTGTGTTGTTTTTTCTAATGCAAGCATATTTATTTATGTTGCCTTTTATAAAAAGGGGAGAATGGTGGGATATAGGAGAACAGTATATTTATATATCATTAGGAGCAAAGACGTAATATGGATCATGCCAGAGTTAGTTCCATAACCATATTAAAAACAGAATGTAACACTCTCCACCAAAAAACCGGGATTCTGAAGCTCAGATATGTCCTTTGTTAAATGAAAGGTGACGTCCCCGGTTTTTGAAGGCAGAAGCACCGCATGTAGAAAACACCCTGTCTTCCTTCCCTTCGGCTGAGAAGAGGGAGAAGAGAGCAGTACTGTGGTAGAAATAGGGCCCTGGGTGAGCTTGTTCTGCCTGGTGGGCATCCCCGGGGTCTTCATTCCTGACAATGTAGGAATCAGCTCCTCGCTTAGTTACCAAGAAGCTAAAATAGTTATGCGGAACCTTTTTTTCTTTTTTGTTTTCCCCCAATCAAGGAATCCACTAAGAACCAGAGGAAGTAAGGGGAAGATATGTGGGGGCCACACACATATAAAAAGCCACTTGATTTCCTATTTTTAAAAAGGTGAAATAGGAAAAAAATAATTCTTTTGTACTTTTTTAACTTTTAATAAGACATTCTTACTTTACAAATAAAGAATAAGGAGCATGATGACTTTTCAAGGAATAAAATAAATGATGGACAATATATGCTTCAGTTCTTATCTTACAGCCAAGTCATAAGAGAGAAGGAAGAGATTTCCTTGAGAACTAGAAGGAGTGGTTCTCCTGGAAAGAGAGTGAGAGACAGACAGACAGACAAACCTGAGGAGAATGGCAAGGGAGGCTCTCCCATGAGGATCCGCAAGTCCTGTGAAGGACCAGCCCCATGTTGACGTGACTCTGGGGCCTCAGCACAGGTCACCCTGCTGTACTGGCTGGGCTGGGGTGGGGTGGATACAGCAGCCATTTTAAGTGATTTCCAACACCCTGATACATTCACATGATTTAAAAACTAAAAAGGACACAAAGGTTTATAATGAAAAATATACTGAACACTATAAAACATTGGGGCTTCCCTGGTGGCTCAGTGGCTAAGAATCTGCCTGCCAATGCAGGGGACATGGGTTCGAGCCCTGGTCTGAGAAGATCCCACATGCCGTGGAGCAACTAAGCCCGTGCACCACAACTACCGAGCCTGTGCTCTAGAGCCCGTGAGCCACAAC
>NW_006784347.1:2499848-2527817 GCF_000442215.2 Lipotes vexillifer | reverse complement strand
TTTCGGGAAGATCCCACATGCCGCGGAGCGGCTGGGCCCGGGAGCCATGGCCGCTGGGGAAAAAAAAAAAAAAAAAAAAAAAAAAGAAGGAGAAGAACTTTGATCTACGCCTTGCATCATGTACAAAGGTTAACTCAAAATAGATAATAGGGACTTCCCTGGTGGCACAGTGGTTAAGAATCCGCCTGCCAATGCAGGGGACACGGGTTTGAGTCCTGGTCTGGGAGGATCCCACATGCCACAGAGCAACTAAGCTCGTGCACCACAACTACTGAGCCTGTGCTCTAGAGCCTGTGAACCACAACTACTGAACCCGCGTGCCACAACTACTGAAGCTCACATGCCTAGAGCCTGTGCTCCACAGCGAGAAGCCACTGCAATGAGAAGCCCGTGCACCTCAACAAAGAGTAGCCCCCGCTCGCCACAACTAGAGAAAGCCCACATGCAGCAACGAAGATCCAACACAGCCAAAAATAAATAAATAAATAATTTTTTACAATTAAAAAAATAGACAATAGATCGAAATGTCAAAACATTGGGGAAAATTTCTGAGACTTTGATAGGCAAAGATTTTTTAGATGTGACACCAAAAGAATGATGCATAAAAGGAAAAATTGATAAATTGGATTTGATTCTTTAAAATTTAAAGCTTCTGCTTATCAAAAGACACCATTAAGGAGATAAAAAGACATGCCACAAACTAGGAGAAATATTTGCAAATTACGTAATTGATAAAGGACTTATATTCAGAATATATAAAGAATTCTAAAAGCACAACACTAAGAAAACAAGCAACCTAGCTAATAACTGAGCAGAAGATTTTAATAGACCCATTAAATGGCAAATAAGCACATAAAAATATGCTCAATGTCATTAGTCATTAGGTAAATGCAAATTAAAACCATAATAAGAAAGCACTATGCTCCCCACTAGAATGACTAAAATTGAGAAGATTGACCTGCCAAGTGTTGATGAGGATGTGGAGCAACTGGAACTCTCATACATTGCTGGTGGGAATGTAAAATGGTGTAATCAGTTTGGTAAACAGTTTGGTAGATTCTTAAAATGCGAAACATATACCTACCTTATGGCCCATGCATTCCACTCCTAGGTATTTATGCAAGAGAAATGAAAGTATGTGTCCGGACAAAGGCTTGTTCATAGCAGCTCTATCTGTATTGGTTCAAAATTGGAAACAACCCCAATGTCCGTTAATAGGTGAATAAGCAAACCCGTATTTTCATGCAATGAAATGTTACTCAGCAATAAAAAGGATGAAGTACTTATTATGCTGATTGAAAGAAGATAGACCAAAAAAACCAACAAAAAGTGCATACCGTATGAGTCCATTTAAATAGAATTCTAGAAAGGCAAACTAACCCACAGTGACAGAAAGCAGATCAGTGGTGGGTGTGGGGAGAGGGATTCAGGGAAGAAAGGATTGCAAAGGTGAAACCATGTAACTCAGATTGGGACTTGAACCCACGGTCTGTTAACTGAGATTACACACCTGGTCTCAGGACTTAATGAAGCTCAGGTTCTTGATGTCTTATTGCAGAAAGAATTCAAGAGACAAAATGATAAGTGAGAAGTGGATTTATTCAGAGAGAAACACAAAAAGGTGAGAAAGGCACCAGGGTATGGGGTTTGTCGGTTTTTATAGGCGTGGGTAATTTCATAGGCTAATAAGTGGGAGGACTATTCCAGCCATTTTGGGGAAGGAGAGGGGATTTCCAGGAATTGGGCTACCACCCACTTTTTGACCCTTAGGGTCAGCCTTGGAACTGTCATGGGGCCTGTGGGTGTGTCATTTAGCTTGCTGATGTATTACAGTGAGGTATACTGAAGCTCAAGGTCTAGTGGAAGTCGACTTCTCTGCTGTCTTGGACCTATTTGGTTCTAAGCAGTTTATGTTGTGTCCTCAGGCTATGTCATTCTTTTAAAGGTTGTGCCCTGCCCACTTCCCTCCTGTTTCAGCGGGGCACAAGGAAACTTTTGTGGGTGATGTATATATTCACTTTCTTAATTGTGGTGGTCATGTCACGGGGTACACACATGTCAAAACTCTTCTAATTGTAACTTTTATTTATTTAGGCCACACCCAGCAGTTTGCGGGATCTTAGTTCCCCAACCAGGGATTGAACCCTGCCCTCGGCCGTGAAAGTGCAGAGTTCTAACCACTAGACGGCCAGGGAATTTCCAAATTGTAAATTTTAAATATGTGCAGTTGTTGTATGTCAGTTATACCTCGATAAAGCTGTTAAATTTTTCTATTTCTTAAAAATTTAAAAGGTAATACAAAAATAAAACATAAAAAGTCACATAACTTAAGAACTAAAAAGTACAGAAAGGTTTACAATGAAAAATTCCTAGTTGCCCAGTTTCCACCACCCACTACAGGTAACAAGAATCTTTTGCATTGCTATCAACTTTACGTAAGTGAATGTTTACCGTTACTGACAATAGTCAATAGTAAGTAGCAATTCAAACAAAGATTTATGTACCCTCAGAGAGTCAGGTAATCCCTAGGAGAGCCTACTGGTCAATGCCCAGTACTGTATTGAAAGAATACACTCTAATCCTTTTTGCCTATTTCTAAATTTCAGATACCTTTTCTGATAATTCCCTGGTGGTCCAGTGGTTAGGACTCTGAGCAGTCACTGCCGAGGGCGTGGGTTCAATCCCTGGCCAGGGAACTAAGATCCCACAAGCTGCACAGTATGGCCAAAAAAAAATTAAATTAAAATTAAAAAAATTAATTTCAGGTAACTTTTCTTATGTTATCTGTGTGTTCACTTCCTTTGTCCATTTTCCTTTTGTATTGTTGATCTTTTTCTTTTTGATTTCTGAGAGCTTTTTACATATCAGAGAGGTTAGCTCTTTGTCTATGATGTGAGTTGCAAATATTTTTTCCAGTTTATAGTTTTTCTCTTGACTGAGCTTTTTTTGGGGGTGGGGGGCAAAGCAGAACATTTATTCATGGAGTATAATTTATCAGTCTTTCATATTATGACTTCTGGATTTTAAGTCATAGTTAAACCAGCCTTTGCCCAAGATCATAAGGAATTCTTCTATGTTTTCTTCTAGAACTTTTATGTTTCATTTGTACCTTCAGATGGTTTGTCCATTTGGAATTTATTCTGGTGCACAGTGTAAGTTGTGGGATATAATTTTTCCACTTTTCTCTTGAAACATTAACACATTTTTGAAATAAAGCTTTATTTTCTCCTGGTGTTCTAAAAGTACTAGCGTTGTGGACGAAACAATGACTAATTTTTAGAAGTTTACTTTGGAAGTTAGGGCCATGTGGTGGGACATTTATCAGTATGGCTTGAATGTCACTTTGAGAAGCAAAAGTTGCTTACTCTACAGTTTGTAAAAGTTACCTTTGAAACCAACATTTATTTTACTACTCAGGGCGTTTCCTTTTTTTCCCTGCCAAATCAAAATTTGGTAGCTGGTGGGGGTAATTTCCAGTACGTTGCCAAAGGAGATAGTTTACAGTGGGGAATGGAAAATACAAAACAACAAAAGTAAAAAAGCACAATAGAGGGCTTCCCTGGTGGTGCAGTGGTTGAGAGTCCGCCTGCCGATGCAGGGGACACGGGTTCGTGCCGCGGTCCGGGAGGATCCCACATGCCGCGGAGCAGCTGGGCCCGTGAGCCATGGCCGCTGGGCCTGTGCATCCGGAGCCTGTGCTCCGCAACGGGAGAGACCACAACAGTGAGAGGCCCACGTACAGCAAAAAAACCCAAAAACAAAAAAACAAAAAACACAATAGAAAAAAATTCCTTTATGCATGCATTGCTCTCTAACAGCTCTTATCAAAACTTCTATTGAACTGTAGATCACAGAGAAATATTGTTCTCTAGCTGGAAGCCACCACTTCTTGGTACTTGCCCTGAGGCAGAGAAGTCTTTGGTTTCTCTGGTCCCCGTTCAAATCTGACTTAGCTTTACCATGTTACGGTATTCAAGGGTAGCATTTCAGAAAGCAGCACCGTGACCCCAAGGCAATGATCATCTAATTCAGACAATACAGTTAACTTGTCCTCTTTCAGTCAGTCATCCATTTTGCTAATGTTTTTGGTCATCTACTAGGTACCAGGCACTGTCCCGCCATCATGGAGCCAGCAGTCCACTTGGGGGAGGAGCAGCCATTATGGCACATGGTAGAAAGTGTCTGACAAAGGAAGACTAGGGAGGTGAGGGGGCCCAGAGGAAGGGCAGCTCAGTGTGGGGAAGACAGGGGACGATGCTAGAGGATTGATGCCTAAACTGAGTTATGATGAATGGGTAGGAGTTCGCCAGAAAAGGAGAGGGGGAAGGGTACTCCAGACAGGGGAAGAGCATTGGCAAAGTCACAGACATGTGATGTGTTCTGGGAACTATAAATTCTAGCAACCAGAATGTAGGGGCAAGGAAGGAAGAGGTGAGAGACCAGGCTGGAGAGGTAAGTAAGGGCTGGATCGTGCAGGATTGGAAACTGACTTTCTCTGCAGGGCAATGGGGGGAGCCATTACAGGGTCTCCCTGACAAACCTGCAATTTTCTGAAAAAGTCAGCCCTCTCCATGCCTTTGTCAGGAAAGGCAGGAGGTCCAGGTTTAGGCTGTGTGGAAAGAGCCCCCCTGGAGGGGCCAGAGGAAAAACAGAGATTTGGTGAGTGTCCAGGGAGAGAAGCCCTTTGCGGGGAGGTCAGAGAGAGGGAGGAACCCTCTCTGGCTGCCATGAGAAGGGGCCCCCAAATCCAGGCCAGACGCAAGGAGGGTCAGGAGCGCTGAGGCAAATGTCACTTGTGCCTTTTTTTCTCTCTAAACAAACTAAACAAAGCAGCTGCGCCCGGTGGCCCCTCAGGAAGGCCAGTCATTTCCTGAGGAGATATGAGGCCGCCCAAGCATTGTTCCTGGTTTCCAGCATGGCCGCCATTACCTGACCAGCGCCACGGCCGTCTGTCCGCGGTGCCTGGAGAAGCTCCCACATGGATCTCTGCTTTTCACGGGGCAGGTTTCTCACCACCGTCGCGTGGGAAGTGGCTTCTGCCTCCGGAGAATGGCGCAAAAGCAGAAGTAACTACCCGAAGCCTTCGCTCACTCTCAGGATGCAGCTGGGGTGGACCCAGGGGGCCACGATGTGGCTCCGCGTCCTGCTGACACTTCTGCTCTGTGAGTTTTCACTCTCTTCCCACATCACTTAAACTTCACGAGAATTGAAACTCGTGAAATCAACATATTTCTCCTGTCTTTTCCAGGTTCAAGCCTTGAGGGTCAAGAAAACTGTAAGTTGTAAAATTCCTACCTGTGACTCTTAAAACTCATGTCAAATTGCTCGGGTTCAATGTTTATAACAATTCAGAAACATATTCAAATTGTCAGCTGAAGTTGATTCTGCATTTAAAGAAGGTTTTGGAACAAACACTTATTCTAAGCCAGGTTTTAATCAGCATGTTCTAGAAGTAGCATACATTTTCTAGATCCTGGTGAACTGCTGTTTGTTAGGATTGGGGGGCGGTGATAAAGTGATTCCATAATTTGTTTTTTGTTGTTCTACTATAAATTTCTTTTTTTCATATCCTACCCTACCCCTGATTGTTTATTCACAAACGAGATATAATCAGTTTGTTAAATTCATGAGGTCAGAACATAGTTTATTTAGTTATTTTTTAAAAATATTTTATTTATTCATTTATTTTTGGCTGCGTCGGGTCTTAGTTGCGGCATGCAGGATCTTTCCTTGTGGCGCTGGGGCTTCTTTCTAGTTGTGGCGTGCGGGCTTAGTTGAGGATCTTAGTTCCCCAACCAGGGATCAAACCCATGTCCCTTGCACTGGAAGGCGGATTCTTAACCATTGGACCACCAGGGAAGTCCCGAAGTCAGAACATAGTTTAAATTGTTGTTGTGACTTTTTTTTCTCCTAAATGATCTAAAACAGATTAGATATCATTTCCCATCTACCCATGAGGCTACGATGGTATATGCAATATTTTGTGCTTGGGCATGGGAAGTGGGGCTTCTGCCTGTCTTTGAAATCTGGTCTGTCATCCACTTTAGAGCTAATTTTGAATCATTAAGATGAGCAGGTCTGGAGACTTCCCTGGTGGTCCAGTGGTTAGGACTCCATGCTTCCACTGTAGCGGGCACAGGTTCGATCCCTGGTCGGGGAACTAAGATCCCGCGTGCTGCACGGCAGTGCAACACACACAGAGAAACACATGCCCACACACACAAATAGATAAGCAGGTTTTGTTTTGCTTCATCTGGACCGTGTGAAGGAGGGGACTGGGCTGGGTCTGGGGGCTGAATAGAGGGAGAGCCCACAGAACAGAATCCCCTTGTCAGAGGTCACTTCATTCCACGCAGAGTCGGGGTGACTGGGTTGCAGACAGTTGTACAGCTATTTGGAGATGATGTGTGTGGGTGACACTGGTTTATTGAGCCAAGGCTTGGAGCAGTAGCTCTGCATGGAGAGGGCTCGTGCTGGCTACTTAGCAAAGCCGGTCTGGCGGGTCTCCTGAGCGTGTGTCCATGTGCTTCGATGGGTGTTTGATCTCCATGGCAACCCATGGAGGCAGGATGTCCATTATCTTCATAATCAACCTAATTGACTGATGATATCTCTGCCCCTCAGAGAAACAACCAACTTGTCCAAAAAGAGCCGGATAGCAGGACATCAGCACCAGAACCTCCCCTTCCCAAAACCTGATTGTCCGGAGCCTGGAGCCATAGGCCTGACTCAAATCTTTAAAGCCACTGTTACTCTGTCTTTCTGAGCCTTTTTCCCAATCTGTAAAATGAGGGTGATGCATCAGTATGAGATGAGATTAGATAAAAAGAGGTGACGTGCCAGCCCAGCATGCCGTGATTAGTAAATAATGGTTTCCTACGGTCCTAGCTCACCCACCATCATGGCTCCTGCGCCTCCCTCGCTCTGTCCACTCCAGCCCTTGTGCCCTTGCTCTAGCCCAGACCACACCCTGCCAACACGTGTGCCTCTGGGCTTCTGCTTCTCTTGCTCCAATCTCTCTCCCATCTTCGTCCTCACCTCAGGGGGAAGCAAATCGCTCCCTGCCCAGGTTTCCTAGAGGAAGGTCTTCGTACCTTCGGGGGAGACCTCAGAACTGCAGGACCCAGAGCTGGGAGGCTCTCCTACTCCCTCCTCAGGCTTCTGCCCTGTTTTACACAAGGTGCCTGTGTGCAAGGTCACCACTGCGTGCTGGCAGAGTGGGGGCTGGGACCCAGGTCTCACCTTCCTCAGGCCACCCAGGACCACGTTGCACGTGCACGACCTGCCGGCCTGCTCCATGTGGCCTGTGCCACGGTTGAGGTGCTTGGTCCACCCTGGCCCTTCCTCTCCTTTTACTTCGGGCCCCGCCCAGCCCCGCCGGCCAGTCTCAGGAGATGACCTCAGCTCCCTCTCACCTAGAATGCAGTGCTGCCTGGAGGGAACTCCCTCCACTTCCCGCCCTGCCCCGGCTTCAGGCTTATCTTCCTCCCCACCCGTCCTCCTGACTTCCCTCCTGGCTTCAGAGGCCGTGTCTATCCCTTGGTGGGGCAGGGCCAGCCTATCCACCTGGGCTCCGAGCCCATCCCTGGCATCACCCCCCTCCACCAGGATCTCACGCTGCCTTTATTCAGCCTCCACAGTCTACAGACATGATTGGTAGCTCTTGTTTTTTTAGGAAAAAGAAAAATCACAAACAATCCCCCCGCCCCCCCAGACCCCCCCATTTATCTTGTGCCCCACTATCTATCCACTCCCTTCCTCAGTCAAACTTCTCCAACGCCTGGTTTCTAATCACCGTCTCTGCTTCCTCACCTCTCAGGCGCCCCTACCTAGCAGGTCTGGCCTTGGCCCCCACGCCTCCCTGCCACTAGAACCCTCTCCTAGGTGCCATTATCATGTCCAGCCCTTAGCCTTCGAGACCGCGGTGTTAGCCCAGAGCCTCTTTCTTTGGCCTCATAGACCTTCTGCCCTGGTGTTCTCCCACCTTTCTGACAAACCCTCCTTTTTTTCCCTGGGAGACTTGGACTTTCCCAGGGTCTCATCCTCTCTGAAGCTCAACACCCCCCGCTCTGTACACCTCCACATGCCCACCCTCTAGTCCACTCCAGCTCTGGCCACTCCCCCGACCATCAGGCTTCCCACGAGGCCAGTGGTTGACATCTCCTCCTAGTGGTCCCCCGGGCCCCTCAAACCAGCTGCGCCACCGAGACTTTGTCTCTGCCCTTATCTTTCTCTGGCTTTGTCTCCGTCAGCCCGCGGCACCCATATCCCCCTGGGTACCTAAGTCCAGGAGCCTTATCTTCCACTCTTTGCCTCAATCCCCATGGCCAATCAAACAAGTAAAATACATATTACAAATGTTATTATTAATGACATTTAGTACGTTCATAATGTTGTGCAAACATCACCTCTGTCTAGTTCCAGAACATTTTCTTCATCCCAAAAAACAAGTCCGTTTGCATACACTAAATATTTCTCAAGTCCACCCCTTCCCCTCAGCACCACTGCATCTGCCCGAGCAGAGACTGCATCAGCTTTCACCTGAACCATCGTCCAGGTTGTTACAGGCCTCCAGTCTCTCCTCCAGCCCACAGTGATCTTTCTAAAGCTCCAGTGTCATCCTGTTACCGCCTCCCCGGCAAAACCCTCAGGACAGGGCACAGCTTGTCAGCATAGTGGGCAAGGCTCTCTGTTCTGCCCCCTCCTACCTGGCCCCCTGGACTCTCCAGCCTCACACTGTGTCTCCTGTAACCACCGGCGCCCAGAATGCATTGATTTCTCATGCCTCTGTGCCCTGGTACATGCTGTTCTCCTGCCCCGAGCACCCCACCACCCTTTCCTGTCCTGGTCCAAGGCTCAGTTCAGGGGTCACTTCCTTCAGGCTTCCCTTGGCCTCTCCTGGGCAACCCTTCCTCCTGGTGCTTACATGATTGTACTCCAGCTATCTGGGTCCCCACCAGCCTGCACAGTCTAGGACAGCAGGGATGCTTTCTTATTCACCTTGTAATCCCAGCACCTGACACAGGTGCTCAAGAAATGTCTCACTGAAAGGGACTCGAACTGAACTTGGAGGTGCTGGAGATTCAGATGAGCTGGGTCAGCACACTCCATGCTGAGCACCGCAGTTCATCAGAGCCTCCATGCCTCATGGCTCCCTGGATTTTCCTGACAATGATGGGGGGCCCCTCCTTCTCTACCCACTCCCCCCTTTCTTTCTGAGTCATTTCCAGGTTGAGGGCCGAGTGGCTGGCTGAGTCATGATGCCTCATCTTCCTTGGAGCATCAGCATCTGCTGACCTGTAGCCTGAGGTAGAGGGAAGCAGGTCCCTTTGTTTTAGGATTTGGGGATTTGGCAGCTGTGGTCCCTAGGTGCCTTATCTGTGCTGTGGTGACTTTGTTACTTGGATCGTCCAGCCCCTCGTCTCTTGAGGTTGAAAAGATCTGGCCTCTTCAGGCTATTCTACAACCCCGTCCTTCCATTACAGTTCTGAACGTTTTGTGTCCTGTCTCCAAAGAAACACATACTTGCATGTAATGAGAGGTGGTTCATGGGCCCCCTGACACCCGTCTGTGAACCTCCGGGAGGCCCGGGTTGTAGCAATCACTCTATCGTGTAAATAATGAGACCTACACACAGGTCTCACTACTGGCTGTTCCTGGAAAGTTTATTCACAAAGAGGATAATATTTTCCATATTACCTTAATAATCAGGTAGAGATTTTTTTTTGAATTTTTGAATTTTATTTTATTTATTTTTTTATACAGCAGGTTCTTATTAGTTATCCATTTTATACATATTAGTGTATACATGTCAATCCCAATCTCCCAATTCATCACACCACCACCAGCCCCCCACCACTTCCCCCGCTTGGTGTTCATACATTTGTTCTCTACATCAGTCAGGTAGAGATATTTGAAGGTTGGGTGGTGTGTTTGTTATCTATTGCTCCTTAACAAATTATCCCAAAACTTAGTGGCTTAAGATAACAATTTATTATCTCACAGTTTCTGAGGGTCAGGAATCTGGGAATGGCTTAGTTGGGTGGTTCTGACTCAGGGTTTGTCAGGAGATTGCAGATAAAATGTTGGTCAGGGTTACAGTTATCTGAGGGCTTGTCTGACGCTGGGGAATCTGCTTTTAAGCCCACTCACGAGGCCGTTCCTCCCATGTGGGCCTCTCCATAGGGGCACTCATGACATGGCAGCTGGCTTTGCCCAGAGTGAATGATCCCAGAAAAAGAAAGAGTGACCAAGATGAAAGTTGCAATGTCTTTTATAAACTAATCTCAAAAGTCACCTACTAGCACTTCTGCTGTATTGTTGGTCATAAGACCAACCCTGGTCTGATGTGGGAAGGGACCATATGTGGGTGTGATAACCAAAGGCAAGGCTCACAGGGGCCCGTCTTGAAGGCTGAATACCAGAAGGGTGGTGGTCGTGGTGATAAAATCTAGGCTGCTGTTCTGTTGCATCAAGTCAATGAGCTGGGATCCGTATCTTGAATAATTTTTTTTTAATATAAATTTATTTATTTTTGGCTACATTGGGTCTTCGTTTCTGTGCGAGGGCTTTCTCTAGTTGCGGCAAGCGGGGGCCACTCTTCATCACGGTGCGCGGGCCTTTCACTATCGCGGCCTCTCTTGTTGCGGAGCACAGGCTCCAGATGCGCAGGCTCAGTAGTTGTGGCTCACGGGCCTAGTTGCTCTGCGGCATGTGGGATCTTCCCAGACCAGGGCTCAAACCCGTGTCGCCTGCATTGGCAGGCAGATGCTCAACCACTGCACCACCAGGGAAGCCCTGGGATCTGCATCTTGAATAATTTTTTTTAATATACATTTATTTATTTTTGGCTACATTGGGTCTTCGTCGCTGCGTGCGGGCTTTCTCTAGTTTCGGCGAGCAGGGGCTACTCTTCATTGCGGTGCCCTCGGGCTTCTCACTGCGGTGGCTTCTCTTGGTGTGGAGCACGGGCTCTAGGTGCATGAGCTTCAATAGTTGTGGCACATGGGCTCAGTAGTTGTGGCACGTGGGCTTAGTTGCTCCACTGCATGTGGGATCTTCCTGGACCAGGGCTCGAACCCATGTCCCCTGCATTGGCAGGGGGATCCTTAACCACTGCGCCACCAAGGAAGCCCTGTATCTTGAATAATTTTTAAAAATGCTTTTCCTTCTCCTGTCCTGCCTTCTTCTTCTTTTTTTTTTTTTTTAATTCTTTTGGCCGCACCGCACAGCATGTGGGATCTTAGCTCCCTGACCAGGGATCGAAACCATACCCCCTGCAGTGGGAGCGTGGAGTCCTAACCACTGGACCGTCAGGGAAATCCCGTATCCTGCCTTCCTTTCTTCTTCCTTGTCTGCTCCCACTGGCCATGGAAGTGTGTGGTTCCTACCAGTGAATCAGCTGCGTTAATTTATTAAGCAGATGTATATTGGATTTGCTTAGAAAAGCAAGGTAGGTGGAAGCATCTTGTGTTAGTGCACATCATCCTCTCTAAAAAACTGCTACCTGATGCTTTAGCCAAGTTTGCTTTAAAATTGTTAAACAGTGGTAGAGCTCCCTAGGGATGGTCGGTAGGAGACCCAGGCAGGGCTGGCGCTGAGGCTGGAAGGCCTGGAATAGGGAAGAACTGTGAAATGCAGACTGTGAGCTCTAGGTGGGCAGAAACTGTGCCAATCTTACCCTTCTCTGAACTCCCAGTACTGGGTGCAGTGCCTGGCACAGAGACACCCCCTTCAATGTCTGCTGAATGAATGGTGCTGAGGAAGCAGGAAGGAGGTGTCAATCAGGGGCCAGGCATCGGGCAATACAAACCTGCCCCTTCAGTGCTCTCAGCCACCTTGGTTCCGTCATTGTTCAAGATTAAAATACCGGGGAAGGCAAGTATTAGTGTTCCTACTTTATAGGAGGAGGGGTGGTAGTCTGGAGAGGTTAAGTAACTCCCAGTGGCGCCCAGCTAATGACTGTGAGGTCAAGGGTTTGGACCAGGTGTGGCTGACTTGCTTTCTTCCTGTACCCAGTTCTGTGTCCCAGTCTGGGGTGTACCAGCCATGGGTATGCATTTCATTCAGGATGATGACACTAAAGTAGCCCAACACAGTGGGATGACTAACACCGGGAGTCTCAGAAGTTGCTATAATTCACCTGGGAAATTAAAAAATTGTTGGTTTTTTTTTTTTTTTCTGAAAAAATTGACTAGAAATATGATTTCAAGAAAGACCTTTAGAGACCTCAAGACTCAAGCGTTGGTATTATATCTGTGACTGACAGAATCTAACTAACATTTTGCAAGCAATTCATCTGTGCCAGGAACTGTGCTCCAAGAACTTAAACTCAGGTTCTCATTTACACTTACTGTTATTATGTCCACTCTATGGATAAACAAACTGAGGCTCAGAGAAGCTCAGTAACTTACTAAAAGCCACACAGTTTGTGAGCAGAGATGGGATTTGGCCCAGGAAGTCTGACTCTGCACTCATTTTCTGCTCTTTACCATCTCCTGATAGAATCACTGTACTAAACAGCATGGCTTAAAATGAGGAAGGAGGTACTGAAGGAGTTAGGGAGACTTGCCTGTCCCTACCTGGGAAGGGAACGTATTAATCTATGGGAAACTAAACATGGTTCAAAGAAACTTCTGTTCCGAGAGCTCACCCAGCAAGTTTCTCAGACCAGGAGCTAATAAGGAATACAGAAAGACAGAAAAGAGAATTCTAAAGATTACTGCTGTAAGAAATAAATTTAAACAATCATCTTGTTTCATCTCATGACTAATCAGATGCCATTTTTTGTTAAATTAATTGCTCAGAAAAAAGGCACAAGGATGGACTGTTGTATTCAGTTTAAAACCTGAGATGTATTATAGACAAGTTAAATTCTAAGGTGTTCAAAAACAGTTTGACGTTATTGAAAGAGAGAGAAAGAAAGACGATTTTTTTGCCAGTATCTGTGGCCAGCTACCTTGCTATACCTTTTTTTGTTTGTAAAATGATTTGGGACCACTTATAAAAAATATGTATTATTGTTCAATAGGATAAAATAAGTAAGGAAATCAGAATGAGAGGAAAATATGGCAGTCAAATAAAACTGTGACTCTTTTAGCACAGAAAAATGCATCCCAAAGGTTGCTGGAGGTAAAATTTGGGGCTTATACTTTTTAGCAGCCAAAGCAAAAATGGGAAGCAAGATGCGTGAGAAAAAGTGGTTTCAAGTTCTCACCCAGCTGGTGAGGCTTCTGACTTCATCAGCTAGAAAACACCAGTTGAGACTGTGCTAATTTGTTCAGGCGGGGGTGGGTGGGTGGAGTGGGGTTGGGGGAGCGGTTCCTGGACGTGAGCATGTGATTTCGGAATGGTGGTAGCCATCATTTATTAAGCAATTACCGTGTACCAGGCACTGGTACACCCAGGAAATCACTAGGCAATTTCCTGCTCCTCTTCTGTAAGTCTTACAACAACTTACTATGTAGGTATTATAACCCCATTTTATAGATGAGAAAGTTGAGCTCAGAGAGGTTAATCACCCAAGGTCACACAGTAAGTGATGAGCCAGGACTTGAACGTTTGTCTGCTTGAATCCTATGCTCTCTCCAGGGGCCACCATGTGGCAGCTCACAGGCTGCATACATCTTATGGACATGTTTTACTGGTCACACTCCGAAGACTGCCACCTTGTCATGGTGGGAGTATGAGCAGCTTAGTATCAGCTGCCTCGTGCTTGACCCACCACACACAGTCACTACTCACCTGGGACCCCTGGACACTATACTGCATGGATGTGATGATACCAATCTGATGTGGTGACGTTGTTTCTGAGATAACAGGTGTGTCTGCTTTCCTTCCCTTGGCCTTTAGCTTTCACCATCAACAGCATCCACATGCAGATCCTGCCGAAGCAGGAGGTGCAAAACGGGGAGAACCTGACCCTGCAGTGCGTCGTGGATGTCAGCACCACCTCGAGTGTCAAGCCTCAGCACCAGGTGCTGTTCTATAAGGATGACGTGCTGTTTCACAACGTCTCCTCCATGGAGAACACAGAGAGTTATTTTATTTCCCAAGCCCGGGTCTATGACGCGGGGACATATAAATGTACTGTGATCCTGAACAACAAGGAGAAAACGACTGCGGAGTACCCGGTGTTGGTGAGAGGTGAGTCCCTGGAATGGAACACAGCTCAGGCAGGTGAAGCGTGAACACATGCAGGAGCCAGAATGGTGATTGAATGAATCGTAACACCGGACCTACCTGCCCGTCCATCATCCTTCTCACTCATCTGCCTGACATTTTCCTAACCTGGAAATGCAGGCATTAGACATGCCCCCAGTACACCAGGCTTTTCCTCACCCCCATACCTTTGCACATGCTGTTTTCTCTCCCTGGAATATACCCTCTTCATCTCACCTCCTCGTGAACTAATTCTCCTTCAACACTCAACTCAATGATCTCTTCTCTGACACCTTCCCAAACAAAACTGATCGCCCCCATGGTCCCAGTCCTTACAGCTCTTATGCTCTCTCTGTGTTCAATGGTATTTGTATCAAGGTCATGGGGCTGAGTGTTGACTCTGGATTCTGCAGTCACTCTGCCTAGATTCCAATCTGGACAAGTCCCTTAACCTCTCTACACTTTAAAATTCTCATCAGTAAAATGGAGATAATAATACTACCGAGCTCAGGAAGCTATTAAGAGGATTAAAAGATATCCTGTTAGTAAAGAGCTTAGTGCAATTTCCAGCACGTAATGAGTTTCCAATAAGCGGCAATTACTATTTGACTCGATGTTGCAACTTTCTCACATATCTGTCTGCTCTTCTGGATTATGAGATCCTGAGGGAAGAGATGGTGTTTGGTCTATTTTTGTATCTCAAACAAACAAACAAAAATCTGGCTCATAGTAGGCACTCAATAAATGACTGTGGAATAAATTAAACAGTTGAAAACAGCAAGTAGAAATAGAGATGGAAAAACAAGAGAAATAATATCATTATGGGAAATTTGGGTCATAGAGTTCCATCCGTCCATTCATTCATTGATTTGCTCCTTCAAGAAGCATGTCCCAAGGCTGCAAGTCAGGGAAAAAAAATAGGTGCTAGACATGAAAATGCATCAGACAGGTCCTAGCTCTGGACGCAGTTACAGTCCTGTGGGGAAGAGAGACATGTAAACAAATCATTGCGGTCCAACAGTCATCTGATCTGAGCGCCTTGGGAGCACAGCGGTGGGAGGAAACAATTCTGCCTAGTGAAGTTAGGGACGGCTTCCTGGAAGAAGGGACACTGGGTCCAGATATAGAAGATCGTGTGGGAATTTGCTTGATGGTAAAGTGGGGCAAAGGACAGAGAAAAGGGATGTAGCATAAGAGTGAAAGCGCAGAGGCTGAGAAAGAGGCTGCCAACCCAGCAGAGTGCCCCTCGGTCAAATTCTCCGACCTCCTGAAGACAGGTCTTCATGTCCTGTCTCTAAAATAGAGATCACTGGGAATCTGTGTGTACCCTTGAAGGTTGCTTTGTTTTTTTTGTTTTTTTTATAAATTTATTTATTTATTTTTGGCCGCGTTGAGTCTTCGTTGCTGTGCACGGGCTTTCTCAAGTTGCGATGAGCGGGGGGCTACTCTTCGTTGCTGTGCGGTGGCTTCTCTTGTTGCGGAGCATGGACTCTAGGCGCACGGGCTTCAGTAGTTGTGGCTCATGGGCTCAGTAGCTGTGGCTTGCGGGCTCTAGGCACGCAGGCTCAGTAGTTGTGGCGCATGGGCTTAGTTGCTCCACAGCATGTGGGATCTTCCTGGACCAGGGCTCGAACCCGTGTCCTCTGCATTGGCAGGTGGATTCTTAACCACTGAGCCACCAGGGAAGTCCCAGTTGTTTTGTTTTGAAGATTAAACGGGTAGCAGATGAAACCTTCTTAGTGATGGAGTGTTGGATGAATGAATGGCCCGTCGTGTGCGAGGTGCTTGCCCAGACCATCCTTAGAAAGAAATAACCCTTTCATCAAACAAGAAGCAGGAAGAACCAGTGGGCAAGTGTTTGGGGGCGTTTTCCTTTCAAACGTATACAACATCTGGCCACCTTCCCGTCAGGCTTTGAGGCTCACGGGGGAGAACGTGACTGCATCACCCCCCAGGCCAGTTCCTCCCTGGGTGTCCTCTGGTCTGTCGGGGCACGGCTGGCCAGACATCCCTTTGTGTCACCAGGGGCAACAGCCACAGGGATGCAGACCAGCCCTCCTCCATCTCCACTGTGGACAGGGGAGGAGCCAACAGGTCCAGGTATTCACATTAGTGATGAGGAAAGATTGGCAGGCCAAGAGTTTGGGAAATGTATGTTGAAAAGAAATGCGCTGGCAAACTTGGATGATTTAATGGATGCAGTTTGTGAATTCATCCCTGTGCCTCCTTGACAGCTGCTGACATAACTGTCATTTCTGCACTTTTGAGCTCACTTCTGTGATCAGAATAGTCATTCATACTATTGTTACCTCCAGTAATAAGAAATACCACTTATCAGGCCCTCATGAGATAAACAATTCTAAGTGCTTTACACATGTTGCTTTTCCCTCCTGCAGTTGCACTGGTAGATAAGCCTGGTCCCTCCCACGTACAGGTGTGGCTGCTGGCACTCAGGAGAGGTTCAGTGGACTGGTCCCGTAGAAGGCAGAGCCAGAGTGAGAACCAAGATCTATCTGAATCCACAGTTGGCCTGTCCAACTCGTGATTTTTATGATAGGTTTTTTGAAATAGACAAAAGGGAATTCATTCATTCAACAACCATTTATCGAGAGCCAGGCTGAGGACCCAACTGTGAATAAGACATGACCCCGTCCCTTGCAGAGCTCGTGTGGGGCAGGGGAACACCTTTTCAAACAGCTGCCACCAGAAGTAACAGCAGTGGTGAGAACACAGTACAGATCTCCTTCCCAAGGGGACAGCCCTCCATCTCTGACCTGGGTGGGTCAAGAAAAAAGGTTCATGAGTCTTAGGTGACTGGGGGAGGTGGCACATCCAGGAAGAGGCAGTTTTAGGATACAAGCAAGTCTGTCTGACTCCAAGGTGGAATTCATGATCCCCAGACCACGGGGGCTGGATGGGACATCTAGTCTCAGCCAGGCTCTCCTAGCTCCCCGGAATCTGACTTTGGCTTACCACCCATTGTATTTACCCCTCCTGCCCTTCCTTGGCTCCGGACGGCCCTCCTGAAAAGCCACTCCTATCACTTGGCACAAGCAGATCCCCATGCACATGTGCGCCCTGAAATGCCTGTCCTTAGCCCTCATCCCACCTCATGTGTCCAAATAACCCCCTCCCTTCAAGATTCCTCTCAGGCCCTATTCCTTTCTAGGATCTTCTCTGATCCCCCCAGGCAAAGAGGGCCTCCTCCTTTCCCGACTGCTCCGTCACTCACTGTCTCTATGACACACTCTGATGCTTGGTTATTTTCAGCTTTGCTTTTTGAACTGAGAGGCCACGCCTCCCTCCTCTCCCCCAACGCCCCAACCTTTGGCTCTGGAGTCACACAGACCTGGAGTCAAGTCTCAGCTCTGGGGCTTGACGGCTGTGAGCTTTTGGATGAGTCTTGAACCTCTCTGAGTATTACCTTCTTCATCTGTAAAATGGGCATAATTTTCTCTTTCCTGCCCACCCAAGAGTTTTATTATGAGAATTAGAAAATCGGGTCATGGATATAAAGTCAATCCTAGCTTGTGGTAGGCATTCAATAAATTATAACAACAATCACAATAATATCCATAAATACTGGCTGTTTTGTTTTGTTTTTAACTGTATCAGTTGGGATGATTGCCTTCCCAATGGAGTTATAAACATTGAAAGCACCAACCACATCTTAAACATATTTTATATTTTTCAAAGTACCTGGTACAGTGCTGGAAACATACTCGCTCAATAATTACCTGGTAGGTAGCACTGAGGTTCTGGGAACAAAACAAAAGAACCCTCAGATGGGTCAGCCACAGTGACTCAGTTGAGGGACGCTTGTGCCACTGGAGCAAACATACTAACGGACTTTCTCTTCCCCCAAAGGAGTGTCCGATCCCAGGGTGACGCTGGACAAGAAGGAGGTCATAGAAGGCGGGGTCGTGATGGTCAACTGCTCTGTCCCAGAGGAAAAGGCTCCAATACATTTCACAGTTGAAAAATTTGAACTAAATGTAAAAGGCGTCAAGCAAAAAAGAGAAAAAACTTCCCAGAACCAGAATTTTGTGATGCTGAAATTCACAGTTGAGGAGCAAGACCATGCTATATGGTTCCAATGTCAAGCAAGGATCGTTTCTGGGACCCACGTGGAGCCCTCTAGATCCATCAGGAGTGAACTGGTCACCGTGAGGGGTCAGAGTCCTACTCTCCTTTTTATCATTCTTTCTGGTTTGCTGGTTTGGTCTGGGGAGGAAGAGCCCAGAATTGGAAAGGGGCTGGGCCTTCCTTCTGGCTGGACTGCTGTCTCAAGACTGTTCTTAATCACTTTATGTTTTTCAATCTTTTTGACTGTGACACAGTTAAAAAAATATATATACATATATATTTCCCAACAACACTTAACCTTAATATATGATACATTTTGCTATTTTTCTTTCTATTCTCTTTCAGTTTTTTAAAGCACTGGCCTCGACTCCCTGAAATGATGCCTTGTGTGACCTGCAGTTTGGAAACCATGGCTTTAAGCCAGTGAGGATCAGACACCAGGAAGTAGGATCTGGAGGGGATCCAGAGGGAAGGGGGGCCAGGTCCTCAGCCTTTGCCGCCCAGGTTTTTTTTTTTTTTTTTGGCTGCGCTGGGTCTTAGTTGCAGCACGCGGGATCTTTTTTAGTTGTTGTGGCATGCATGCGGGATCTAGTTCCCTGACCAGGGATCAGACCCGGGCCCCCTGCATTGTGAGCGTGGAGTCTCACCCACTGGACCCCCAGGGAAGTCCCTCTGCCTCCCACATTTGATGAGGGACTCCACTCTAGTACCCACCCTTCCATCCCCAAGACATTGGACAAATAGGAAACAAATGAGGTGACCTGAGAAATGCTCTCAGGAGAGAAAGGCAACAGCAGAGGGGAGCCTGGGTGTCAGTGTCCAGGACAGAGAGAGCTCAGAGCTCCAGGTTAGGCAACCAGCAGCTCCCGGTGACCTGAGAGGGAAGCAGTTGTGAAGCAGGGAGGAATCAGGAGAAGGCACAGTCTACTGCAGAGAGCCGCAAATGTATTCGGGATAGGAGCCCTAAAGCTTATCGTAAACGACCCTCTGTTTTTGGTACCTTACTTCACCTCTGCCCAATGTGTATGCATAATACTTTATTTATGTGTATATATTTACTATATAGTATTATGTATATATAATATATAGTATTTTGTATATACGATATGTTTCTTATTATAATACGTGGTGTGGGTTAAATTTTCAGAAAATATGGTACTATATAAAGTATAAAGTGACAGTCTTCATAGTAAGTACCACTACTCAGAGAAAACCCTTGTGTGGTCTTCTAGACTTGTTCTGCTCATTCATCATGTACACACACAATTTTTCCTTGTTTTTCTTTGTTTTTACAAAAAAATAGGACCAGTCAAACATTCTTATAACTTCTTTTTAACACCATAACATATATGGACTTTTGTCCATATCAAGAAATACAGATCTTTATCATTTTAGTGGCAACTCGGAATCCTGTGCCCTAATATATTTGCCTCGTTTTCTATTGATGGACAGTTAGGTATTTTCCCACTTTTTTGCTATTAAGATAATCTTGCTTATACTTATAACTTATACATACTTATACCTTCTGTGCTTTCGTGAGTATTTTATTATTATTTATTGGTCAAATTGTTGATTCAAATGTTTTGTGCATTTTCAGTATTGAAAGATATTGCCAAAGTGCTCCTCCAAATGGATGAACATTTCCATCAAAAGTGTTCCATTTTCCCACATCCTCACCAACACAGAATATTACCAATGTTTTGTTATTTTTGGCAATCTGATTGAGGTGCAGTGATATATCATTGCTGTGATTTGTATTTCTTTGGTCTTCCATGAGGTTGAGTATGCTTTTTGTGTTTATTGGTCTGTTACATTTCCGCCCCCATAAACTGCCTGTTCATACACACTTTGCCCATATTTACCACTTCTGGTTGATTTGTTTGAGCCCTTTATAAATTAAAGGAATGTGCTCTTTGTCAGGTACTATGCAAATATTTTACTCAGTTTGTCATGTGTCCTATTTTTTATTTCCACGAAGAAGCTTTTAATCTTTAGTTAATCAAATTTATGCATCTTTTGGGAATTCCCTGGCTGTCTAGTGGTTAGGACTCAGCACTCTCACTGCCATAGGCCCAGGTTCGATCCCTGGTCTGGGAATTAAGATCCTACAAGCTGCACGGCACAGCCAAAAAAAAAAAGTTATGCATCTTTTTTCCTTACGGTATCCAGTTCTGTGATTCACACCTAAAGTTCCTGCACACTACAAGATTATTAAAGAAAAAATGCACCTATGTTTTCTTTTACTGTTTCTGTGCTTTAATTTTTTTTTTTTTCTTCCGCATTTAGATCTCTGGTGCATCTGGAGTTAGGTGCTCTCTCTTTTTGACTTTTACTCAGGAAAATACTTTTTTTTTAATTATACCTTTTTATTGTGAATTTAAATGACTTTACAGTAAAAAAAAAAAAAAGAATATTAAAGTATTATATTACTCTGAATTCACTTTTGGCATTTTTTAATGTTCTTATCTGCATTTTACATAGTTGTAATCTGTGTACATACTCCCTTACGCACTGCTGTTTTTTTGGTGGGAGCAAAGGCCTGGCCCTGTTTCTCTCACCATCTCCTGAATGGAGATGCAAAGGCCTGGCCCTATTTCTCTCACCATCTCCCTGATATCTGACCCATACTTTATTAAAGCAGTGTTTTGCAAACTGCATGAGTCATGAAATCAATTCAGTGTGTCACAACCAGTATTTTTAAAAAAGAGGTAGAATAGACTAGAAATCACTTTCGGGGGGCATACGGTTATTTAAATATGCATTTCCACAAAGCTGCACTTTGGGAAGCGATGGAATATCTAGGCTGAAATGCCAGAGGTCCATGAAATGGTGCGATAATTACCTGGGAAATCCTTGGTGGGCAGGGGGAGAGTCTGTTTGTCACTGCTGTGATTATTTCTGAGGTCATTCGAAGAAAGTTCTGTAGATGAGATCTAGGGAAGATGGTTTGGCCTTTGGGAAGCTCAAGAAAGTTAGAGAACTGAAGTTAAGAAGAAGGCTGAAGGTGCAAGAATGAGCGAGAAGCGAGGGAGCATCAAAGCAGCCTAGGCTACAGTTTTTGAGAGGAAAGGTTGAATGTTTTTAATTAATAAGGAAAAACTGTGGTTGGAATGAAAAAGAACAGAAAAGGGGAGGAAGTGCCTTTCCCCCTCACCCAGGTTTGAACCTGAATCCAACCAGCTTGTCCTCTTCTTGTAGAATCCTTCTCTAATCCCAAGTTCCACATCAGCCCCAAGGGAACGATCATAGAAGGGGATGATCTCCACATCAAGTGCACCATTCAAGTGACGCACCTGGCCCAGTCGTTTCCGGAAATCATAATCCAGAAGGACAAGGCGATTGTAGCACACAGCAGGCACGGCAACGAGGCCGTGTACTCAGTGATGGCCACGGTGGAGCACAACGGCAACTACACGTGCAAAGTGGAAGCCAGCCGCATATCCAAGGTCAGCAGCATCGTGGTCAACATAACAGGTAGGGCTGCTGCTGGAGGGTGTCGGCATTTGGCGGGCTCAAGAAGCTGCTATGCTGAAATCCAGGATGGGCAGTGAGAGCTGACCCTTCTGCTCCTGCTGGTCTGAATGAATGTGCTCAGGCAGGGCCATGGTGCTGGTGGGGAAAAGTCAGTACAGAGCAAGTAAGCTGTTCACTGTGGTGGTTGAGGGTGCAGGTTGTGGCATCAGATCCCAACCCGGCCACTCAGTACCTCTGTGACCTTGGGTGCGTTATTGACCTTATCCTTGCCACAGCTCTGAGATGGGGATAATGACAGCCCTCTAGGACTCTTACAAGGACCAAAGGACATCACCCTGCCATAAAGGGCCGCATATAGAGTAAGCACTCAGTGAAATGTCAGCTGGCGTTTCTATTATTACATCACGTTTTTCTTTCCTCTGTGCCAAATACTATGCTAGATCCCTGTATCCATGTGCAGGTCCTATGACAGGGTCAGGAATGAGAAAGCATTACTAAACTCAAAAATAATAGTCCCAATTCCTCTTTGTTGAATACTGTATGCCTGGTTTACATACATTTTCATTTCAAGCTCACAACTGTAGTATAAGGTAAGAATTATGATTCTGGCTTTATGGAGGTGGAAGCTGAAGCTGAGAGGTTAGGTCACTCACCCAGCAATTAGAGGGTTGCCAAGTGGCAGAGCAAGGGTCACCCCCAGGCCTGTTAGAGTTCCAAACCCATGTACCTAAAAGTTCCATTGGACTGCTTCCTCCTTTTCCTGGCTTTACTTTTCAAAAAGTACTCTACCTTGGGAATTCCCTGACGGTCCAGTGGTTAGGACTTGGCCCTTTCACTGCTGGGGCCCAGGTTTGATCCCTGGTTGGGGAGCAAAGATCACGTAAGCCGTGCGGCCAAAAGAAAAAAAAGTACTCTGCCTCTTCCCATGTATTGTACGTATTCAGGCACTAGAATGTAAGCTGATGAGGGCAGGAACATTATCTCTTTTATCCAGTGCTATATCCTTAACACCTAGAACAGTGCCTGGCACATACTAGGCATTCAATACCTATTTGTTGGATGAACAGATGAGCATTGGATAACAGTGTTTCAGAGGCAGAGAGAGTCGGCACTTCTTGGTTCCCAAGTGAAAGTGTTCATTCATTCATCATTTGTTCACTCATTTACTGAAAGCCTCCTCTGTGTCAAGCATAGAATGTATAGTCACAGTGACGGTCACCAGTATCATAGGTAGGCTGCCAACTACCCAACTAGGTGATTGGCATGTGTTGGACCCTGCCAGCAATTTAGTTTATTATTGAGAATGACAAATGTTTTGATGGCACATATTTTTCACTGATAAAATATAATTATCTCATCAGAGAACAGTATTCAGTTCAACATATATTGAGCACCTTCTGCATGCTGGGCAACTTTTGGGGGATAGGGAGCTGCCTAAGGCCAAGCTTTGCCTTTGAAGAATTCACAGACATAAATAGATCATGAGAATGCAATGCAATGAACACCTACATTAAAGGGATGGGTGTACTGCTGTGGGAGCTACAGGGACCACGTGACAAACACCTGGGCCGTTTTCACCAGTTAGAGCAGCACCCCGACCCCTCAGGCCAGCCTACTTGAGGGAAACGTAAAGCATCTTTGGACCATAAGATACTATTGTTGTAGCTGATCCCCCGCATCCAGAAGTCCAAGTCATGCGGGGTATACAAGTCAACCAGGAGATGAGTCTCCCTGGCCCAAGAAAGCAGAGTGTTAGACTCGGCCTGCCTCTCCCACCCCCTCAGCCTGGTGCTCTGTGGTCCTGTTCCACGTAGAGCTACCGGAGCCAGGCCAGGGCTGGCAGGCAACACCCCCGCGTTCAAGTGCTGCAAGCCCTTGGACGTGGCTCCAGGCCCACTTACACATCTGGTTTTCCACTCCTCTGTTGCTATCAAGCCTCACTGTAAGTGGCTCTATATAGTGATGTTGGAGAATCACAATAATTGTGTGAACATAAAAATCATTGAATTAGTAATTTGTCTTTGGATTGAAAGTGGGTTTCCTTCACCCCTCACTGTCCACCTTTTCAGACCCAATCTGCCAGCAGGTGCTGCCAGGACTCTCAACTCTGCCCTGTCATCTTGTCTCTACAGTCACACCCTAACTCTGGCCCTCACACCAGGATGGCTGCAGGGGTTCCCCAAGCATCTCTGCTCCAATTCATCCTTCAGCCAACCTGTAGGAGAAGCACCTATTCGACATCATTATTCAGGGGCTTAGCCGGCTTCACTTTGACTCCACCCCCTTCCAAACATCCCATCCCACTCTGCCTGGAACATCCTTTCCCCTTGGCCACTGGAAAACCTCTGTTGTCCTTAAAGACCAAGCCGCAAATCTCCCTCTGGGCTCCCCCAGGCAGAGTCCCAGGGTCGCACCTCAGTCCCCATCACGCTCTTCTCCTGTCTTCATGTCAGCCGTCGCTATAAAGATTTAGCGCCCTTCTCCACCGCCCTGGGTGAGCTCCTGAAGGACCGGGTCTGTGGCTCAATTCATCTGACAACATTGATAATTAGCACAGAGCCTGGCACATTGTAGGAACTCAGTAAATACTTGTTCAGTGAGTGAACAAAAGACCCATCCTTGTTAACCCCTGTGATGGTCCAGCTGGTCTGCTTACGTTACCTCCTTTACAAACAGACGTTCCCTGACAACGTCGTATTCCTAATTCTAAACCACTGTGTACCCACCCTAGCAAGCTGTTTTATATTTTTTGCATTTTTGTTTACATGTTTTTATTTTTATTTATTTATTTATTTTTAAATAAATTTACTTATTTATTGTTTAGTTTTGGCTGCATTGGGTCTTCGTTGCTGTGCACGGGCTTTTCTCTAGTTGCGGAGAGCAGGGGCTGCTCTTCGTTGTGGTGCGCGGGCTTCTCATTGTGGTGGCTTCTCTTGTTGCAGAGCATGGGCTCTAGGCGCGCGGGCTTCGGTAGTTGTGGCGCACTGGCTCAGTAGTTGTGGCACACGGGCTTCGTTGCTCTGTGGCATGTGGGATCTTCCCAGACCAGGCCTCGAAGCCATGTCCCCTGCATTGGCAGGCAGATTCTTAACCACTGCACCACCAGGGACGTCCCTGTGTACGTGTTTTTAAATGTAGAGTCATTGCTGTGGGATTCTTCCTAAGTCATTTTTTTCACATTTTTTGGTGTTTGTCCAATGAGATTGTAAGGCACTTAAGGAGGTCAGTTTCTTTGGTTCCTTTTCCCCACTCCTAACCTAGAGCTTTTGATGGTGATCTGAAAAGAGGTAAGTCGATGTTTATTATGTGGAAGGACAGAGAGATGGAACGTGCCTTAATGAATTTATTATTGGGATATCACCTTACTTGCAGTTTTATTTTATTCCCTGTCAAGGAAACTAGGAAGACACCGTGGACTGATTATGATGGAAATGAGTTCCATTTCCATCTGTGGAATATCAGTGAAGACAATGACAGTGTTGGTTTTTACTTCCAAAACTCTATGGCAGATAAATTTAGAGCCAAAGGTAGAATTTGGTCCCTGACTCCTAGTTGCATTCTCAGACCTCTAAGAAGGTTTCCTAAGAGAAACTTTGAGTCTCAGCCTCTTTCTTAATATGAAGATAGTGTCAAGCATTACTGGCTCCTCCTTCTTTCTGCATCAGGAGTCATAACCATGAAGTCACTGTGCATTTGCTTACACGAAGGATCCAAGTCTCCACAATGGTTAAGTAGTTAATTACTAATTTCCCTGCTGCTGAAAATAAAGACATTCACCATAATTATAAAATATTGGTATAGTTCAGGGGATACTTAAATTAGGAGATGGCAAGACTTCTTGAAATACAACCTCAGGCTTTACTACTGTTGACATCCAACCTACATTATGGTACTAATAACTCCTTACAGGAGCATAGCGTGTTATAGTTTACACAGTGTTTGATCTTGGGAGGCTTCAGGTGGCATCTTCATTCTTCTCCATGGGGAGTGCTGGAGGGATGGTGGCCAAGCTGCCACTTGTCCCCAACCCCATGCCATGACTCTGCTTCAAGCTTGGACTGCGTCGCCTCCTGCTTCCAGTCTGGGCCCCTCCAACCCCATCCATTCTCCTCCCAAAGATCTCCCTGCAACACACATCCGACGCCATTCCCCTGACCCAGAGCCTCCACGGTTCCCACTGCCCTGAGGGCATAACCCACGCTTTTTTATGTGGTTCCCAAGTTCCTTGAAGATCTACAAGCCGCCCTCTCCTACTCCCACTATGTCCCAGGCTGCCTGAACTTTGAGGTTCTTGAACCTCCTGCCAGGCCTTCCATATGCTGTTCTCTCTGCCTGTGACACTTTCCATCTTTGCCTGCATAACTTCCTCCAGGAGCTCTTTCCTGATTCTTCAAGCCTAGGTTCGGTGTCCCCTCTGTGGGCTCTACTGCAAACACTATCTGAATCACCCGCTAGACTTAAGAACTTTGGAGTCAAGGACTGTTTCTTTTTCATTGCGGTCTCTCCTATGCCAAGCACAGAGATGGCCTGAAATAAATACTTGGGGAATGAAATGAGTGAGTGGATGAATAAATGAGTGAATGTCTGAGTCATTACTTGCTGCATTGCAAGTTGCAAAATTTTTCTAATCCATGTCTGTGAAATAAATTGGATCAACGAGGGAGGCAAACCTGCCATTGGAATCCCAGGTGAAGAATGAACCCTGGCTCTTCAATTGTGTGATCGTCAGGTACATGAGAAGCAAAGGAAAACTTTGTGCAGGAAGTTGGGAAATGGTTCTGTCAAAAGCAGCTGGGCCGAAGGCCTCTCCATAAATGGGCTTTCGGGCCGGTACCCAGAAACATCTCACCCCATTCCCACTCACTGTATTTTTTTTCAGAGCTGTTTTCCAAGCCAAAGCTGGAATCTTCCGCCACACGTCTGGATCAGGGGGAAGGCCTGAACCTGTGGTGCTCCATCCCAGGGGCACCTCCAGCCAACTTCACCATCCAGAAGGGAGGCGTGGTTGTGGCGCAGGCTCAGAATTTCACTAAGATAGCCTCAGAGTGGGACAGTGGGACATACACCTGCATCGCGGGCATTGGCAAGGTGGTCAAGAATAGCAACGTGGTCCAGATAGCTGTGTGTGGTGAGTACGTTCTCACTGGCTCTGAGGGTCTTGGGACTGAATGGGAGAAAGGGAGTTTTTTGCCAGGCGCCACCCTCTCTGTTCTGAAGGCGGTTCAGACTGAGGCGGGGTAAGAACTAGGGGTAAGGAGAGAGGAGTGGAAACGAGAGACCAAACAGCAGCAAGTGGGTATTTCTGCTCAGAGTACAGGAGAGAGGCATCAAGGAAAATGTCATTGGCAAAAGTCACGTTCATGGCTTGGTTGTGGCTTTATGCTGATGGTGTGGCCTCTGAATCGGCAAGATTCTGCTGCTTGAACAGGCAGCCACCCAAAGGGTCAGGGAGGAAACACTGCTTAGTCGATACTAAACTTTAAGATCTAAGTTCCAGCTTTTGATCCCTATCCTGGCTCACCCGAAGGGCTAGGACTCCCAGTGGGCAGAAGTAGGTACTTGGACCGCCCAGAGCCGGCCTTCTTAGACTTGAATGTGCATGCAAAACCGGGTGACAGCACAGGTCAGGATGGGGCCAGGTTTTGCATCTCTCACCAGTGCCCTGGGGATGCTGGTGCCCTGGGGATGCTGCTGGGCCCTGGACCACACTTTGAGTAGCGGGGTTCTAAATGGATGTGGAACACCAGGCAAGCTGTCACCGTCACTGTTCTTACTCATCATGATCCTTCAGTTTAGCCTTCAGTTTAAATCCAGCCAAAATTTTAGTCTCAACCGAAGCAGGGTTTTAGCAGTCATCTACCTCACGAGGAAATAATGTAAGAGACAAATGTGGGTCGTTCCATTGTAATTCTTTTTGTTGTTGTAGTTCTTGGGAGGAGGTCGTTTCATTTTATTAGCTTTATAAATAAGCTAATTTCTAAATAATAACCTAGTATAATTCTTGTTTCTGAGGCATGAAATTTACTATCAGGAGAGGCTGAGGCACTGAGAATTTGTTTTAAAATATATTCTGTTTGGGTACTTGTATTTTTTAATATTTTTCTTGTGTCTTTTTTCAATACAGAAAAAAGAAGATATGAATGTGTGTGTATGTGCACATAAGATATGTGAAAATATAAGCATATATTTAGGGGGATGTAATGTTCTTCCTGAATTTGTGTCATCCTTTTTTGTTTATATTATTCTCTT
>NW_006784347.1:2498216-2499838 GCF_000442215.2 Lipotes vexillifer | reverse complement strand
CCCTCTCCCTCCTCAAGAATCTTAAAGGAGTCCTCCAAAGGTAGATAAGGCAGGCAGGCATTTTAAATTCGAGTAATGACAGAGAAAGCCAAGCCCAGAGTTTGGAGAAGGAATCCCTTAGGCTGGATGTTTTGCCTCAGATTGTTTCTCTCTCTCTGTCGTTCTAGAAATGCTTTCCAAGCCCAGTATTTTTCATGACTCCAGGTCTGAGGTGATAAAAGGACAGACCATAGAAGTCAGTTGTCAATCCATAAACGGAACCTCACCCATTTTTTATCAGCTTTCAAAAGCAAGTAAGACTTTGGCGAGTCAGAGCATGGGCTCCAATGAGCCCGCAATATTCAAAGATAACCCAACGAAAGATGTAGAATACCATTGCATCGCGGATAATTGCCATTCCCATACCAAACTGGTCAGCGAACTTCTGCAGGTCAAGGTGATAGGTAAGTCATGTGGGAAGAAGAATCCACGTGGGACTGGGGCTTTAGTTCACATTTTCAAAGGTTTGGGGTGGACAAGAGAAGTGGGTGGTACTTGTGCAAAGTCCATGAACATGACATGTGGCAAAGCAGACCAAGGCCCAAGTAAATGGAGCCGGAAAATATCTGGGGGTTATCAGTGTGGCCAGTGTCATCCTTTTTTAGAACCTTTCAAGTGAACTGCTGAAATTATAAGCGTAAAGTGTCCCAAGCTGAGGAAGCACAGAAGCTGTGCTTTGGGGCTCCCTTAGCATTCGCTCATGTTTAGATGAACCGACAGTCTTCTCTGAGAATTGTAGACCAGAGCTCTTCTCTACCATGGACCCTCGGCGGGGCAAATTCTGTTGTGTGTGGAACCCACAGCAGTCAGAGCTTCAGGCTAACAGTCACTAGGACTCTCATACTCAAGAGAAATATACCATTGTCCTGAGATGGATAGTTTTCCTCAAGCCTCTGTCTTGTACCTTTCCAGAGGCCTTAGGAGTGCCTATTACTTGCATCTCTGAGACGTTCTGCATCTTGTTGTAAGAAACTTAAAAAGGCCTCCTCTTCATCCTCCTCCTTTTTGTTTAATAACTGCTTGTCTACACGTGCCATGTGGACATCTTGAGTTGGACAGTAGTTTCTCCTACTGTTTTTGGGGGGGTGGGGGGGGGCATGCCGTGCGGCTTGCAGGATCTCAGTTCCCCGACCAGGGATTGAACCCATGCCCTCTGCAGGGAAAGCCCGAAAGCCTAACCACTAGACAACCAGGGAACTCCCTGATTCCTCCTACTATTAATGTATAGCCTAAGAGGAACAATACTTTTCAAATTAACATCAGTATATGTTAAGCCTCTCATGCCGTAGGGCATACAAAAAAAGAAGACATAGTCTTTGTTTTCAATGATATAATGACAGGATATAAACAATGATATAAACACAGGATCTCCTGATTAAATAGTGAAGAAACATTTTAACATATTTGAATAACAGTGCAAACAAATATAGAAAAAAATGTTACCAGGCAACACATGTTTAATTGTCACACGAACTCTCCTTACAATGATGGTGATAGGAATTTAAGGCATGAAAGATATCATCTAGCTTGAGTGGGAAGAGCTGGGTCAGGAGCCAGGGTTGAGCAGTGGGTGGGCAGAGAGG
>NW_006784347.1:2491786-2498052 GCF_000442215.2 Lipotes vexillifer | reverse complement strand
TTCAGCAGTGGGTGGGCAGAGAGGGCTAGAGATGGTCCCCAGCCTAGTCAAATAGGTGATCAAAAGGCTCCAGGGAGCAGCTCTAAAGGCTGTGGGTAAGTCAGATGCCTGGAAAGAAAGATTGGGAATGGAGAGTCATTGGATATAAACTGGTAGAGTAACTGAGCCTAACTGTAAAGGGCATCAGCTGCCAGCCTTAGGAGTTGGAGATTTGTCCTGTGTGCAGTGAAGAGCCAGAAGAGAGAAGGAGGGCATGCTGAGAATGGGGTCTTGGGAAGATTAACCTGCTGGTCCTATCAGTTAGAAGGAGTGGAGACTTCAGACCTTACAATACCTTAAGAAGCTAACGTAGGAGCCCATGTGAAACTCTTGGTTTGAAGTGAGTCAGTATTAGTGGCTAATATTTACTGAGCTCTGACCACATGTCCAACCCCGTGTGAAGTTTGTTAGTAAATGATTCCCATTCATACTTACAATAGCCATGTAAGCCCCACGTTAATATCATCCTTATTTTACGATGAGGCAACTAGGGATTAAGATAAACAACTGGTGGGCAGTAGGGTCGGGAACTGAGGCCAAGCAGTCTAGCTCCTGAGCCTGGCCTGCCACCACCGCCTTGTGCTTCACAAGAAGACAGGCTGTCAGGTCAGGCTGCACCCTCCAGGAGTCTGTCCTTGTGCTTGACCCCCACCATCCCATCCCAGGCCTGGTGCCCCCTTTCGTTGGATCAGCAGCTCCATGGTCTTGGCCACGCCCTGCACTCACAAGAGGGTGATTCGTAAATCAGATGCCGCTCTGCCGATCGGTTCATTCTGACACTAGCAGGAACATACTTGGGAAGACAGTTTAGGATCAGAATTTTAATGGTTGAAAATGGAGTGAAAGGGTCTGTCTGTAGGAGCAAGATGAGTTCTTCTCGGATCTGCTGGGAATGAGAGGCTGGCAGGGCCTCTCAGTGGAAATGTGCAGGTAAAAGTCAAGACTTGGAATTCAGGGGAGTAACCTGGACTAGAGCTATATATCTAGGCATTAAATGCCATAAGTTTATATGTTAAATTCTCAGATAGAAGCTATAATGTAGATGAAATCACCAAAGACGAGAATGGAGACAGCAAACTGAGGACTGAATTTTGCAGAAAGTCCACATTTAAGGGGCAAACGGAGGAAAAAATGGCAAATGAAGAGGGAGTGGCAGGCGAGGAGGTAAGAGAATCAGAGTGTGAGGCTTCACAGAAGCCCAGGGAAAGCTGAGTTCCAAAGGAAGGGCTGGGTGACAGGCGAGAGCTGTAGGGAGGCCAAGGATGGGAAGACGGAAAGAACATCTACCATGGATTGGACCTGCAGGGAACTCAGGGATGAGTTAGTCAGGGGTCAGGTCATCTTTGAGTTTCTTCAAAACCAGAGATACAGAGCAGTTTCAGAAGCAGAGGGATAGAAGTCAGGTTTCCAGGCTAACAAGAAAGTGGGAAAGGAGGACATGAAGGCAATTGGTTTAGATCATTCAAAGGAGGAGAGAAACAGGACAAGAGCTTGAGAAGGCAGTGCGTCAAGGTTATTTGCTCGTAAGATCTGGAGGTGCCATGCATCTTTGTAAGCAGAGGGAGAGAAATCACATACAGACACAGACACACACACGCACTCTCACTTACACACTTACACACAGTCTCACACACAAACTCACCCAGAACAGACCCTAGTAGAACACATAAGTTAATCATATAGTTGAGCTAAGTGGTCAGTAATACTTGAGGTGGTAAGTGAAGGGAGGTGTCCCTAGCATCCTGTGTCTAATCAATATGTGAGGGCAGGAGGTGTCCATTGCTGCCCTTCTGGGCTAATCGGGGGAGGAACTGTGAAGAACGTGGGATAACACAAGTGACTTGAATAAAAGGCAAAGTCCAAGTCTGAGTCACAGTCACAGATAGCTGGTCTTGACCAGTGGCCGTGTCAGGTTCTTCCTCTTCCCCACTTCTCTTCTCAGTGCTAATCCCTTTCCTGCTTTCCAGCCCCAGTGGATGAAGTCAAGCTCTCTATCCTGTTGAATGAGGAGGTGGAGTCTGGGAAGCCCATTGTGCTTCGATGCTCCGTGAATGAAGGATCTAGTCCCATCACATACAAGTTTTACAAAGAAAAGGAGGGCAAACCCTTCTACCAAGTCACCTTGAATGACACCCATGCCATTTGGCACAAGCCAAAGGCTAGCAAGGAGCAGGAGGGACAGTATTACTGCACAGCCTCCAACAGAGCCAGTCTCTCCAAAAATGTCCTCCAAAGCAACACCCTGACAGTCAGAGGTGAGTCGAGGTCTCAATGGCAAAATGTCGTGTGAGCTCCAAGGGCAAAGCTAGAAAAGCACTTGTCAGAGGAAGTGGGTGGGAGTTTGGTGCATTTTACTGAGGGTTAAGGGACCAACACATTCGTCAGGCTCTTTGGTTTCAGGTAATAAAAATCCACTCAAATTAAGTATAAAAGAGGAATTGATTATTATAAGGAATTAGAAGTATTTCACACAGTCCTAATTACAAATTCTTGGTGGAGAGACACCAGCTTGGGTCAAATGTGCAGCCATGGACCCCCTGTGGTCAAGAGGGGTGGGTCATGCAGAACAGACATGGTTTTAGAGGAGCCCACCTATGTGGGCAGAGGGTGATTTATGGAGAATGAGGAAGGGTGAACAGACACCCTATGAAGAGTCTCCTTCAGTCCTGTGGTCCTTTCAGACCATCACTGACTCGTTTTATAGCAGAAGCAACTATTTCTGCCCCTCCTATGAACACAGAGTCTCTCAGAGGTAGATGCTCAGTGAAAGACATCAGTTACAAGGATATAAAAATCAGTCTTATTTGCTGCTTAGAGCTGATATTATTTCTTGCTGGCAGAGGAAAAACTGATATATTTAAAATTTTTTTGCACTTCCAGTCTATCTTGCCCCCTGGAAGAAAGGACTTATCGCAGTGGTTGTCATCGGAGTGATCATTACCACCTTGATACTTGGGGCCAGATGCTATTTTCTGAAGAAAGCCAAGGGTGAGCACAGTCCTTTCTTTCCATTCTGACAGGCTGCACTGCCAGGGAACCCGTCACGGATGTGAGGGGTTTCAGCCTCACGGGAGGCTAGTGCTGTGCTCCAGTGAGGGTCAAGGACATGTGCCTGACGACAGCCATTTTCCTCCTGGGGTGTCACCTTGATAACCAAAGATTTTGGCTTTGGTGGGTGTGGAGATTTTACTGCCCCTGGATTTAGCTAGGCAAAAGTGAAAGCAATTGCTTTCTTAGTTGGGCTCCCCAAAAAAGATGAATTTGGGGGGAAGTTGCATCTACATGTGGTCAGAAACAGCCCTTCGTGTGGATTTGGCGACATCTAGTCCTACAGTTGGTAGAGTTGGGCATGAGTGGAGACACCCACACACGCTGAATGCCTCCCAGTTAATCTTCCGGTTGTGCCACGATTTCTACCCTGTGCTTGGGGTTAGCCATGTGTGGAGGGAAGCCAGGATTACTCATGGACACTCAGGAATCAGAGTCAGTTAAGCAAGATGCAAGCAAAAGGGCACAGCACCGGTAAAGTCTACAAAAATTTTTTGGGGATAAGGCGGGTTCCTTATCCCTGTTGGTGCTGCTGCCTGGGATGGGAGGAGACAGATGGGATGAGGAGGGTTTTTTCCTAAAGCAGGAAAGGGGCGGCCCCCCTGGGAAAACAGTCCTAAGGCTGAGTCTGGCCTTGGCCTCAGGCCAGTTTGGAATTAAAAGCACAGGGATTGATTAAGCCTTTACTTTTGGAGATGGTCTTGAAGCAAAGAGATAGTTGCCCGTTTATCTGGCTCATCTGGTTCCTGTGCTGTTGTCTTCCTCTCCGTCACATTCCATGAAGGGAAGTTGCTTCTGGCTAAAACAGTCGAAATGTCAAATTTCAGGGAACATTATGTGAAATCTCTTGGTATAAGACCAAGAGAAGACCTGCTTCGTTTATTTTCCTTTTTAAAAAAGTGCGAATATATTTGGCTTTCTGTTTTCTCTTTTTATGGGTATTCAATCTTCAAACAAGTCAAATATGGTTGAAATGAGTGTTCCTGTCTGATATGGTTGTGGGTTCTTTATAATGACTTTGGTTCTTTTCTTTGTCTTTCAAAGCCAAGCAGATGCCGGTGGAGATGTCCAGGTCAGTGTACTTGGAAGAGGGGTGGCTGTCCTATGGGTGTGGATAGACTTGTCTGGAGGGATTCCTGTCATTAGGAAGTTTTCAGTGGTTCTTGGCACACTCAGAAAAATTAGGACCTTGGGTGTGAGCGGTGTAGGGGTGTGTGTGTGTGTATGCGTGTGTGTCTGTGTCTCAGTGGAAGATTGCCAACTGTCCTTCGTGGGAAGGAATGGCTTTATTCTGAGGTCATGTCCTGTCTACACTTTTCCTTATGAAATTATAATGGTAGATGGAATTGTAAATTTTTTTACTTACTTGGCAAAATAGAGTTGCCTTAAAAATGGTTGTACTATTTTTACTGTTCTTGAGATCTAAAATCCCAAAGCATGGAAACTATCATTCTGTTCCTGAAAGACACAATAGCACAGGATGAGGAATCCCCTCCTGATGTGGGATTCACCTCATAAAGGACTCCTCATGTTTGTGTGCCCTTTGGCCCGGACACTTATTTCAACAGCAAAAAGGTTTTTGTCAGATAATCATAGAGCTGAAGAAAGCACTAGTTCCAAATGAGAGAGTAAAACTTTCCTGACTTCAGAAAACTCTTCCTGGTTTTCTCATGCTCTTTCCTTGATTATTTTGTTGGTTTGGAGTTAGAGCCAAAAAAATGTTATTTCTTTTTCCTTTTTAAATTTCCATTTAAGGCCAGCAGCACCACTTCTGAACTCCAACAATGAGAAGACGTTGTCAGATCCCAACACTGAAGCCAACAGACATTATGGTACCGTCATGGTTTTGTGCAGTTGTTAAGAGCTTTTCCCAACTTGCTCTACACTCTCCTGTCCCTCTGAGAAGCAGAATCTATGGGCGGTGGGGTGAGGTTGGAAGGGAAACTCTGGCTTCAAGCTGGGACACTTAATCTAATCAGTCATTGCGTGGTGAGCTAACAAGCAAAACAAAAGCTTAAGGAGAAAGGCAGAACATTGTGCTCTAATTTCACCACCTTCTAAATATCCCAAGGAATGAAAGGTGGAGAATAATTATAATGCTGTAGACACCCGCGTGGGTTCTCTTCACACACTGGACGCTGTGCAAGTGAAATCATTCTTCATTTGTAAGAGAGAGACCAGCTATCAAATGAAGGCATTGGGGACTTCCCTGGTGGCTCAGTGGTTGAGAGTCTGCCTGCCGATGCAGGGGCCACAGGTTCGTGCCCCTGTCCGGGAAGATCCCACATGCCGCGGAGTGGCTGGGCCCCTGAGCCATGGCCGCTGAGCCTGCGCGTCCGGAGCCTGTGCTCCGCAACGGGAGAGGCCACAACAGTGAGAGGCCCGCGTACCGCCAAAAAAAAAAAAAAATGAAGGCATTGGTAAAACATCTTCTACAGGTGGAATTATTTATTGCAAACACAAGGCAGTCTCATTTCAAACTTGCCCCGGTGGGAAACCAATTTAAAGATCTCACTGTTGGTAGAGGCATTAAAAAAAAGAAAGAGTGGTACAATAAAGGAATACCTGGTTGTGAGGTTTATCACAGCTTGAGAGTCAGATCAATAGGGTGGGGAGCCAATCCAGGGTGTTCTTAATCCCATTAAGGTCTGTGAGAAAATTGTTCACACCTTTTAGCAGGGGTGTTGTCTGTTTCCCAGAGGGGGCCATGATTACATCACACAAAAAGTTCCGTCCCAGACAGTTTGGGGAATTAAACACTGATGTTCTTTTCTTTTTTTAAAAAAATTATTTATTTATTTATTTATTTTTGTCTGCATTGGGTCTTTGTTACTGCACATGGGCTTTCTCTAGTTGTGGCGAGCTGGGGCTACTCTTCGTTGCGGTGCGCGGGCTTCTCACTGCGGTGGCTTCTCTTGTTGCAGAGCATGGGCTCTAGGCACGCGGGCTTCAGTAGTTGTGGCACGCGGGCTCAGTAGTTGTGACTTGCAGCCTCTTGAACACAGTCTCAGTAGTTGTGGTGCACGGGCTTAGTTGCTCCACAACATGTGGGATCTTCCCGGACCAGGGCTCGGACCTGTGTCCTCTGCATTGGCAGGCGGATTCTTAACCACTGCACCACCAGGGAAGTCCCCTGATGTTCTTTTCTAATTCTGTAACAGCGTCGCACAAGATAAAAA
>NW_006784347.1:2482458-2491749 GCF_000442215.2 Lipotes vexillifer | reverse complement strand
TTCCTGAGAAATCTTTTGAGAAATGAGCAATTCCTATAGTACTGAATCATAAACTTTTTAAAAAGTAAAATAAAACATATGTCGTAATAAGAGTAATGTGCCAATAAAGAGAAAAGAGCAAATATGTCATTGACGAAACTACATTCGGAAAAGTTTGGTGAATATTTAGCAAAAAGTAATCCAGTGCTATAGAGAAAATACCTCTCTGTGGTATAAAGTGGATTCTGTTGGTAATTTGTATTTATACATAAGAACAAAGATATGATATTCTAAATTAAATGCTGATAAAGATTTATATTAAAATAGAATTTCATCCCAAATTTCCAAAGTGCAAGAAATACTCCAATTCTTATTATATTTTCTCTGCATGGATTATTTCAGTTTATAAATGTATGTTAGTAATCACAATAGTAATTTGTAAATACGTAATAGAATGGAATGGAAAACCATGTGTTCTTCAGGAGTAGTATTTGTAACACTTGTAAGAATTCTTTTTAATAAAGAACAACTTGATAAAAAAGATCAAAAAATTTCTGCTCCTGCCCAGGTGGCAGCCTGGAGGTATTGCAATGTCTTTAAACCATGTTCTCATGGATCCAATTCTCCAGCTGAATGATACTGGTCCACTAGTATCCTTCACGTTTGTGGTCACTGGCTCGCCCCTTCTAGAATTAAGCTTAATTTCTTCTGAGCTTGCTTCTAGTGAACAATTCTGAATTTTGAACAACTCATAAATAGCCATGTCCCTCCCATGCGATGTTGGGCATCATACCGGTTTTAGAAAGAGACCAGGCAGTGGGTTGGATGGGGCTCAGGGCCACCAGGAGGGTATTCGGACCGCAGATACACTGCTGGTTGCCAACTACACTGAAGAATTTGGGCTTGACTCCTTTTGTTAGTGGCACTGAGTTTTCTAAAATTTATATAGAAAACTAGGAATTCCATTGTCACTCATCCTGTTATTTTTCAACCAGGTTACAATGAAGATGTTGGAAACCATGCAGTGAAGCCATTAAATGAAAATAAAGGTAATTATATCTATCTTTTTAAAAATTAGAAACCTTTGCTTTTATATAAAAGACCCCTAGGAAAAGAACAAAAGCTGTTAAGACCTGTGGATATTTCCTCATCTCTCTTAAATGGAGATGGCTATTGCTTTCTCCAAAGATGCTGTCTAGTGTCTCTTGTTACTTGTCTTAAAAATAAGCAGCAGTGCTATTTTATTTTATTTTTACAGTGTATTTTTTTGTTTCTTCTCATGTATTTTTCATTTTTGTTAAACATTTAGTAGATACAAAATAATATTTATAAGTTATGTATAAAATATAAACAATAGCAATTCAATAAATAACTGCATACCCATCATCCTTTAAAGAAAAAAAGAACATTTCCACTACCTTTAATGTACCCTGCATACTTCTTCCCACCCCAGCCTCTTAACACTTTCTTTGCCAGCTTTATTGAGATATACTTGACGTATAACATTGTGTAAGTTTAAAGTGTACAACATGATGATTTGCAGTAATGCTATATTAAAAAACACCCGTGCCTCTACTATCCAAGAGAAGGGAGATCCTCCTGACTTATTTAGTAGCCCATTCTGAATCAGGAAGTTCCATTCTGGGTGTAACTTGATTTCCTATGCGTATGCCTCATACTCTCAAAGCAGTTCCCCATTTCCTGAGATCCTTTCCATCTTGGAGAAAGCGTTCTGTGCCTGTGGCCATGGAGAAGGCTTCTATAGTTAACTGCTGTGGCTGGTGCCAGCTGTTTTCTGTATCTAATGAGCTTTCCAAGTCCTCACACTGTGGTAACAACGGGACCTGAGCCGGAGGGTCCTTCCACACCCCGGGAGTGCAGGCCTCCTCATTACCTCTCCCAGTCTGAGTTTTCTCGCCCACTTAGAATGGAGTTAAGCCTGCATCCAGCTTCCCCGTTAAAATACAGACTTCTTCGATCACTTGAATAGAAATCTCTACTGTGGTCTGAGACCCCCCCAAGGAGACTCTGTCTAACCGAAGGCTGCTGTGGTTCTTTCGAGCAGAGCCTCTGACCTTGGACGTGGAGTACACTGAAGTGGAAGTGACTGCCCCTGAGCCTCACAGAGGTAACACCATCACTCAAGGGATTCCCCACGTTTTACTGTCTGCTTGGGTGTAGATGCCAGGGTGGGCTGTGCTGTGGCCCCCGGACAAGAATCTAGTCACCCTCATCACTCAGAAGGGAGGTGGTCAGCAGACAGACGAGCTGGACATGCCCAAGGCAGGAGCAGTGACACCCACCCAGGTTTGGAGGTGTAAAATTTCATTAATTATTATTTATCATACTACTAATGATGGCTGCGTTTTATTGAGCAATTACTAAGTGCTAAGAAATGGGTCTGTTGAGAGACTCTTAGCAGGCAGTCTCACTCTTGGGTGTTTGGGCATCCTTCCAGAGGTAGCCCCCTTGCCCCAATCCAGCACCTTCCTTAAAACGTTGCTTGCAGACTGAGCTTGTATAAATGAAATGTGCAAGGGGATGAAAGGGCTTGGCTATTTAAAGGGGCAATTGGGTAAAGGCTTTTGAAAGCACAGACTCCCTCTGCATGTAAACAGTGGCACCATCCTTATGCTTCAGGCTTTGTTTTTATTGTGTGGTTCTCTTGGGCACACTGCCCTGGAGAAGGCCCCTAGCTCTGGTCCTGCACTGGGGAGACTGACTCAGGGTGGGTCAGTCTGCAGCAAGCACTAGAACGTCAATCTCAGCTGCTTCGGGCACCACAAAAAAAAAACATGCACATCCCCCTAAACCTCCTTAGTTCCCCCAGAGGCTGCCACACAAAGGAAGCAGCCACCTGAGCCTTCCTGCCCTGCTGGGAAGCTCGTTAGGGCTGTTGCTGTGCATCCCCCTTCCTGCTGAGGCTGAGACCAAGCTGCGTCCACTCAGCCTTGCAGGCCCGGGGCTGCTTTGCAGACCATGCCTGTGTAGCCTCAGCCAGAGCCATGTGGTGATGGCGTTCTCTTGTCACCTCTTGCTCCATGATCTGGAAGGAGTTTGGGGTTCCTTCCTTCTTCCCTTGCTTAGCACGGTTCCAGGTACCATGTCCGCAGATGTGTCCGTGGAACCTTCCAGGCAGGGCTGTCCCCTGTAGCCCCTGGGGCTGGGTGCTGCACAACAGGGCCACCATGCCCATAGTCTGCAGTCAGCATGGCCCCTGCAGTTGGTACTGCCTGATCTGCACCACTACACAGGGCGTCCCAGTTCCAAGTCTAGACTGGACGGGGCAGGGGTGGGGGCCACGGCCGGCCTGAAGGTCTCTTTCTCTTTACTTCGCGGTAAAGTGATTTGCTTGTTGGGTTAGCAAATTATGGGCCCATGATGGACCAGCCCCAGTGCAAGCAGCAAAGGTACATATGTGGTCCCCTTCTCGTGGAGGTGTAGCCCCTGAGGGAGTCAGGAAAACAAGGAACCGATGAGCAGGTAGTATCAGGTTAGAGTCAGAGCTTGCAGGAAGAGTGGGGTGTGGTGGAAGGCCTGAAAGGTGATGCCTTTTCTGGTTGGGTGGTCCCAGAAGGCCTGTGTGAGGGGTGGCAGGACAGTGGGTGGTGGCCTAGAGCTTGGCTCATTTAAAGACCTGAAATGAGACCTTAAAGGATCCTTAAATGACTCTTTCTGGTCCTTAAATGTCTGCAGAGAGGGTGAGAGGGAGTGGAGGCAGATGAAGCTGGGAGGACCAGGCGGGGCCCAGGGGCTGCAGGGCTGCTGGGGTTCTCTTTTTGTTCTAGTCTCTGGACTGGGGGCCTTTGGAAGCCTTTAAGTAGCGAAGTGACAAGTTCCAATTTCCTTCTTTTAAAAACGATCCTTGTGGCTGGTGTGGAGGATGGATTAAAGGGAACAAAAATAGAAACCAGGCAAGAGGGGATGAGGATGGAGCCAAAGTGCTGGCAGTGGATAGATTCTGGATAGATGTTACAGACAGATCGCAGTACTGGATGAAAAATTCGTGGCCAGGGTGGGAGAGACAGAATGACTACATGTTTCTTGACCAAACAACTGCATGGATGGTCGTGATGCCTGCAATTGGGAGGCACAGGCTCATGGGGAGCCTGGTTCGGTTGGGTTAAATTTGAGAGCCCAGGAGGAGACAGTGCAGGGGTCTTGGTGCTCAGAACCAAGTGTGGGTGGGCTCTGGCCAATGGGACTTTAGGGGGCTCCTCGCCGGCCTTCTCTGGTCCAGCCTGAGCCCCTCCATCACCATGCATCGTGGGTGCCGTCCCACAGGTAACAGCTTACTTCCTCCTAAGGGGGCTTCAGACTTGGAAGGAAAGGGGAACCACAGCAAGAGGGCAGGGCTGAATGTGTGTGGGAAACCCCACTGTCCTCCATGCCCCACTGTGCTCAAGCAGAGAGCGATTGCCCTGGGATCCGGCCTCACGGTTCTGATACCTGTCCCAGAGGGCCGGGCCCCACCCTTACCCTGCTGCCGGCTGGGCCCCGGGCGAGGTGGAGTTATGAGGGCTGTACGTGAGGCCTGGAAGGCTTTGGATTGAAGGAAACTGAAGCAGGAAGAAGGAAGCAAGCTTCTGTCCTTGGAAAAGCATCCGTTTTCCATTCCTTTGGGGATGTTTCCACGTTAGCAGCGTCTAGTTTTCTTTTCCTTGCTTGAAGGTGGGGAGCGGTTGAAGGGAAAAGAGAACCCCTGGGACCAGGCGAAGCAGGGGCGCTTTCCTTTGCCGAGGTCTGTACCTGCAGGGCTGTACCCAGCCGGGCCACCTTTCCCCAGTCTGCACAAAGGTGCTGAGTGGGCTGCAGGGGCCTCGGCAGAGCTGGACTGAAAGTCACTCGGATGGAAATGGAGAGTTTCTAGAGGATTCAAGTTGTTTTCTGGACCCAGCCTCCTTGGCAGCTGAGGGACAGTGGGGAGAGCGGCTTGGCCCAGGATGCCGTGCCCCTGTTTTCTCATGGGTGGGGAGCGGGGCATTACTAGGTGAGGGCAAGACTTTGTGGATTCAAGGCCAGTGGTGAGTCAACTTGACCTGGTCTTGGCCAGCCCAGTTCCCTGTCCTCAAGGCCTCCCTCCTCTACAGATGGGATGGAGGAAGGAGTGGGGACCATGTCCAGCTCTAACCGTGGCTGGCAGCTGACCAAGTGGTCACTTGGAGGTGGAGGAGGGGTGGGAAGGAACTCGTTAAATCCCGGTTTGCTGCATGTTTGCTCTGAGACTAATTGCTGGGAAAACCCCATGACGTTGAAGCCATCTCTTTCTCTGTTAACAGAGAAAAACAGAAGCCAAAACAAAGCCCATCCGGAAACATCCCTGACAGCAGAGACAAACAGCCTGCTGGCCTGGTTTAGTCATTAGCAGGCAGCTGCTGCCTCGGAGCAGCGGGAGGAGGGGCACTCTCAGTGAGCTGCAAACCCCATCCCCCTGGCCGGGCGGAGCCAGGAAGGCAGTGGGGGAAACTGCTGGGCCAGCTGCAAATCTGGCAACTCAACCAAGAAGTGAAACCACCCTGCTGCCCTGGCTGATACACAGAGTTATGAGGTGAAAGGGAGTTGAGTGCAGCTCCTTGGGTCCAGAGGGTGTCAGAGCGTCCCCAAGGTGACCAGAGGTCTACCCGCCACCCCTTATGTGCCTGGGGGCGGTGGAGTTCCCAAGGAACTCCCAAGGAACTGGGTCCAGGGCCCCAGGCTTGGCCGCGCAGTCCCTCCCCTCCATTCCCTCCCCTCCATTCCCTCCCAATGTCCCCAGCTCCCACTGTGAAGGAGGATGAGCTGGCAGGGCCCCCAGTGCTCCTGGTACGTAGTGTCCTAGAGCGTTTGTCACAGCATTGTTTGCATACCATCCGCCCCACAGCTCGGAGCTTCCGAAAGCTGGGAACAGGTCCCCGGTCACCTTTTCCTCTTCCACAGTGCCCAGCACACAACAGGTGTTAGGACCATGTTGAACGAGTGACTTGCCCATGCGTGACATTGAGCAAAGAGTCCCTTAGTGATGCGGTAGAACCCCCAGTAGATAGGGGAGTTGCTGGAGCTTCCCTCGACACCTTCAGATCTGATGCTATGGAGAGCGGAGAGTGGTGAGGGCATCTCTGCTGTCCTCTTAGAGAAAGGCAGGTGTCCCAGCAGGGGGTGCCTGGTATCTCAGCCACTCTGCTGAGTACCAACTGCTATTTGGTGCCCTGGGGGGAGTCGCTACGGTGCCTTCTGCAAGGTCCTGGCACCCCAAGTGCCCCAAGTACAGCTGTCTATCTGAACTGCCACCCAAGCTTTCTCCTGCCATTTAGATCATGACATAGGAACCACGACCACTTAGTGTGTGATGAATGACCGTGATTTTAATCCTAAGACCTAAAACCTCAGGGATCAGGCTGATCATGCCAAGAGGCTCCTGAAGGTTGGGAGTCTGAGACAGAGACACCCGCAGGGACGTTGACTGTAGTCTTCACTGTCCCATCAACCTTTATAGGTGCCCCAGGCAGCCGTGCAAAGTCTGGGATCGGGAGGAGCACAAGACCCGGGCGCTGCCCTAGAGGGCGTGGGGCCCGCCAGGGGAGACGCTCGTGGGGGCGAGTCGTGTCCGTGTGCCGTGGGCGCTCACGTAACTGCCCAGGGCACAGGGAAGGGGGGAGTGTGTCAGGGAGTGTGTAGGTGTGTGAGGGTATGTGCACCCAAGTGCAGGAGCGAAGCTTGTCCTGGGGCTTGGAGGATGAGGAGGAACGGGGCAAAGCAAAAGGGCCGTGCAGACAGCGGAGGAGTGTGTGCAGGACCAGGGCGTGAGAGAGGGGAGCCTGGTGAGTCGAGGGTATCTTGGTGTAGTTAGAATCTGTGTACGTGCCCTGGCCATCTGCCACTGAGGAAAATGACATCCACGTGGCACTGACCATGGCGGCAGGAAGCATCACCCAGTCTGGGGTTCCGTTTCCCAATTTATAGAGGGAGAATGCTGGCCACACGGCATCAGGCCCCTTTCTACAATAAGGCTTCCTGATCCTTTGTGCAGGTGAGAGGGAAGTGGTGGGCTCCATCCCCTGAGGGTCTGTGTGTGTAAGTGCATGTAGACGCGCCATGAGCGTGGGTACATGTGTGTATACACAACCTGTGTGTTACGTCAGCTTCAACAGACGGCTGTACAGGGGCTCTTTGTCTCTCAAACCACTGAGTCTCCTCCGGTTGTAATCCACACCCTAAGTGGGTCATCGTGTTTGCTGTTCAGAAAGGGTCCAGACCAGAGGATCTGAACCCTGTCTGCATATTAAAATCCCCTGGGAAGCTCTTAAAAACACCAACACCAGGGCCCACCCTGGACCAATTCAATCAATCTGCAGTGAGACCCGGCTTGCTGACATTTGAAATCAACCAGCCCAGTTGTCTAGAGTTGTAAGTGGGTCCCAGCTTATCCTTAGAGTCACAGATGATACCCAGGCTCTAACCCAGACCTTGGGTGAATGGAAGACCCTAACCCAGCCTCCTGGGAGGGGCTGGCAGTGCAGCTGGACAGAGGGACACAGTGGCAGAGGAAGAGGGATGGGGCCCCTGAGCCAGAGGCTACAGGTCTGTGCTGGGGGTGCCTCTACCTGCGCCCCCTAGGTCCAGGGGTCCCACAGTGGCCTGTTGGCCTCATACTTCCAGGCTGAGAGTGATGCTGGAGGGACCATGATCTTCTAAAGCCGGGAAATGGCCCGGGCTCAGTAGTGACAGGGATTCCAGGGGCTCCTGGAGATGGGCACTCGTAGGGTGGGTAGTGGGGTACAGCCTTGCCTGGGAGCCTCCGACATTTTCCTGCTTCAGCAGTGAGCTGACCTGGTGCCCCGAGGCAGTTGTTGACCTGTGTTTGGTCCCTTTCCAGGTCTGGGAACAAAGGGCACGGAGACGGTGTACAGTGAAATCCGGAAAGCTGACCCCGGTGAGTGAGGGCCCCTTAGCTCCCCCAGCCGGGGGTTGGGGGGAGGGCACTTCCCGCAAACTCATCCATGGGGTCTTGGGAGTGGGCAGGGGAAAGAAGGAGCCCAGGCGGCCAGAAAGGGTGCCAGAGTTGTTAACCCTCTCTTCCCCCACCACCCTTAAAAAGTGGCCACAGGTGACGTGTACTATTTATTTAGTCGATGAACACTTATTGAGTGCTGGCTGCATGCCAGGCAAACAGAACCTTATACCTTCACACCCAACTAACGGCCAGGTGGACCAAAGCGTGTCCTGGCGCCCCTGTGTGCCCATGAGATGCCCAGCAGCGTCCCGGGCACTCCTGACCCCAAGAGAAGCAGCGTGGCCCTGCCTGTTCTCAGGTGCCAGCCAGGGGCCCCACCTGCTCCTCACCCGGGCCCTGGTGCACTGGGGCTCCCGAAGGTCTTAGGCAAAGTCAGTGCTTTGCTTTGAAGACGTTCAGTAGCTTCGGCCTTCCTGTGAGCACGCCGACTTTGGGGAAGGGTGTATGGATCTGCTTCCGCTTCCTTTGATTTCAGCCCAGACCCCACTTCATTTCCCATTTCCACTGCTTCCTCATGGAGAGATTCCCTGGGACTGAACAGACGCGGAACTGGGGATGCGCCCAGCAATCTCATTTTTTGTGTAATTATTATATTCTATTCTCATGAAATGAAATCCACAAAGACCACTTTTATTTTTTTATCTTTTTTTTTAATTGAAATCAAGTCGATGTACAATATTATGTAAGCTTCAAGTGTTCTACATAGTGGTTTGGCGTTTGCATACATTGTGAAATGATCACCACAATAAGTCTAGTAACCATCTGTCCCCATACAGAATTATTACAATATTATTAGCCATATACCTTATGTGATATATTATATCCCCATGACTAATTTTTTTATATAACTGTAGGTTTGTTACCTCCTAATTCCCTACCCCTATTTCGCCCATCCGCCATCCTCCTCCCTTCTGGCACCAACAGTTTGTTCCCTGTATCTGAGTCTGTTTTTTTTTTTTTTTTTTTTTTTTTTTTTTTTTTTTTTGAGAACCTGTGTGCAATAAATCAAGTGTTTCTTATCTCTTATTTTCCTTAATGATACTGATAACCTCTAGGGTTGCTGAGTAAACAAAAGTCTTTCCTTTCCTAACTTGATGACTTATCTGTGCTCAAAGGGCAAAATAAGCTTCATATTGCCATAAAGTGTAAACAGCACTTTACTAGAAGAATCAACTCTTAAATGCTCTTTGAGTCAAATCGCTTTCCACAAAGCAGAATAATAGAAAGTGTTCCCAGATGAGGGTAAACCATTTGCTTGTCCTGTAGAGTGGCTCTACACACACACACACACACACACACACACACACACACACACACACACA
>NW_006784347.1:2462903-2482447 GCF_000442215.2 Lipotes vexillifer | reverse complement strand
CCCGTGTCCCCTGCATCGGCAGGCGGACTCTCAACCACTGCGCCACCAGGGAAGCCCTCTGAGTCTGTTTTCACACAAAGACTACTTTTAAATTCTGAAAATAAGTCACAACCCAAAGGGCATAAACATTCCAGGGGGGGAAATAGTCACTATGCAGATATCTTGCTTTGTACAACAAACCTCTACTTAAGTGGATTCTTTGAAAGGGAATTATTAAAACAGGCTGGAAAACTTTGATAAAGCCTGGCTACCCCAAGGGTGGTCCACAGACAGGTAGCAACGATCTCAGGCCCAAACCAGACTCACAGGGTCGGAATCTCCAGAATCTGAACTCCCAATAAGGTCCCACATATTTCTTTTCTTTTCTTTAATATTTATTTATTTATTTTGGTTGTGCCAGGTCTTAGTTGCGGCCTGTGGGCTCCTTAGTTGCAGCACGCGGGCTCCTTAGTTGTGGCATCCGAACTCTTAGTTGCGGCACGCATGTCGATCTCATTCCCTGACCAGGGATCAAACCCGGGCCCCCTGCATTGGGAGCACGGAGTCTTATCCACTGAGCCACCAGGGAAGTCCTGGTCCCACGTATTTCAGATGCTGCCAATGTTAGAGAAGCACTGTCTTACCTGAAGAGCCTACTTGTTATCTGAACTAGGAATCACCCCTTAATTAATCTTTTTAAAAGTGGTATTTTCATGGGTAGGGCAGAAACTCAGCCCCATGGAGAACTTGACACTGACTGAATGATAATTTGAAAACCATTTCCTGGGGAATTCTTGGCTTCAGTATCTCATTTTGCATTCTCAGTCTATTCAGAGCTAGCAAAACTAAAATTTAGAAACAGGCTTCCTCTGTTCTTCCAGTGTAACAGCTGAAGCTCAGATCAGGTTCATGGTTGGTCCTGATGGGTAATTGTGTAAAAATGCCCCCTTTGCTTTCCTCGTGGTGGTCCCTGAGATGGTTCGCTTTCAGTCGCTTTGGTTATGCAAAAACTCACGTTTATTAAGCACTTGCTGTTTGTGCTAAGTGGTCTATATTACATTATCTCTTTCACTCCTCCACAGTAAATCCCATTTTTCAGATGAGGATACTGAGGCATAGAGGGCTTAAAACAGTTCCCCATGGTTAGGGTTAGTACACCAGAACTGGCCCACCCCAGAGCTGGATTCCATGCTCCTGATCGTTGAGCTGCCTTTGGTTTTGGGGAAGGGAAGCTGGTGAAGTGTGGAGGCCACAGGGAACCCCCCCCCCCCCCCCCCCCCCCCCCGCCGCGGGGGGGGGGGGGGGGGGGGGGGGGGGGGGGGGGGGGGGGGGGGGGGGGGGGGGGGGGGGGGGGGGGGGAAGGGGCTGTGGGGGGGGGCGGGGGAAGGGGCTGTGGCCACCTGAGGCCACCCCTGGAGGTCCCATACAGTTGGTGAAGGCCACGCCCAGTGTGGATTCCAAAGGGCTTGTGTTAGGGACCCTGCAAATTAGCCTGAAAAAAGACAGATTAACAAGAAAAAAGCAGTGAGAGTAACTCGGTGGAGTGGGGTGAGGGAAGCTCCCCGAAAGCCTCCCTTCTGCATCCGTTGATTCTCATTTGCCTCTAGCTCAAAATAACCCTTATACCAAAGTGGCATGTTTTGGGGTGGCATATTCTGGTTTTCTGCTCTGCTTCAGGGTAGCTGTTCAAGTGGGTTCTCTCAGTGTCCCCAGGCTGGTTCTAGATGCCTGAGTCCTCAGTCCCTGTCTGTCCGAACCTTACTGCTCCCGCTGGCCTCAGGCTGGAACAGACCACAGGCACCACGGAACCCAACCCGGTAGGGATTTGAGGTGGTAAAGAGCCCTGTTTTGCTGGGGGATATCTGAGCCCCTGTCCTGTTGCTCCCACTTAACAACTGTGCGACTTTGACCAAGAGGCCTGACCTCTCTGTGATGACTCAGTTTCTTCAACTGTTAAATGGAGATGGGATTAAATGAGAAAAAGGGGTGAGATGGTGCCAGGGGAGATGGTGCCATTTACTCCAAGCATGCAGTCAGTGTATCACCCCTACCATACAGTGAGCATTCAATCCATTTTAGCTGAAAAATGCATGAGGAACTTGAGCCCTAGTGCCTGGCCCAGGGCAAGACTAGAGCCAGCTCCGGACTCCCAGGCCAGGGCATTCCCAGAGTGCTATCTGGGCCATTAGGTGTCAGTTGGGGTTTAGGTCTCTCTATAATCTGGTCTTTCATCTGGGAGCCAGCTCCTGCCAGGTAGATAGAGGGAGCCCTGGGTCTTATAGCCAAAACCGCATCGCTGCTGCAAAAGCCAGCCCTGTTTTTGAGCGTTTCCCACTCAGCTGCTGCCCAAGGGGAGGAGGCTGCAGGCCTTGGTTGATTCCTCTTCCCTTTTCTTTTTTTTCCTCTGTCAGCCACTCAGAACCATCATAGGGTTGATGGAGGCTCTATTATTATTCCTGCTCTACAGATGGGGAAATGGGCAGAGGTGAAATAGCTTGTCCTGGTCCCAAGGCCAGTGGTGGCAGAGCAGGGACTGAGTGTGGGGAGCCTGGCTGCAGAGTAGCACACTTCACAAGCCTCATGTTTCCTCTGTGTTGCCAAACCAACTGGTTTCCACTTTCATCAGCCTAATTAGAGGATGCAGCTCTGTCTACTTTAGAAGTTAAGAGGAACAGCCTGGTATGGTCTGTGTGAGCCTGGGTGAGTCATGGAGCCTCTCGGGACCTCGGTCACCTTCTCTGTGGAATGAGGGGCATGGGCTCGAATCTGGATCAGGGGTTCTCCAGGTTGGTTACAATACAGGTAGACTGGCACCACCTCTGATTCAGTAGGTCTAAGTGAGCTGAGAATTTGCATTTCTAACAGATTCCCACATGCTGCTGCTGCTGGTCTGGGGACACACTTATAGAACCATTTTCTAGATGCTCTGAGTTCCCTTCTGACTGTACCACTCTGAGTTCTGCTGTGCTTCTCGTTTGAAGCGGTAGAGTCTTTCTTACTCCCCAGCAATCTGGGAGGGATTGCTCTAGATTGGCTGGCAGAGATAACCCAGAAACACTGTGTGTGTGTGTGTGTGTGTGTGTCTGTGTGTGTGTGTGTTGAGGGGAGGGTGTGACCCACAATAAAAAAGGCCCCGTGAGGGTCTCTGGGCTGGTCTGGGAGCAGGCTGAGCGCAGGGCTGAGTCTTATCTGACTTTTCCTTCTTAGGTTTTTGTTCTTCCCCACCTTAGTTTCTCAGTTCCCCATCATCTTCCAACGAGCTGCACTTCAGGGCTGGCTATTTTGGGAAATGGCTCACAGGGCGTAGTTCTGGCTCTTAGACCCCCTTTTTCCCCTGAGTGATGCAAAGGAAAACTGCTCCTCTAGATAAGCAAAAGGGCAACAGGCAGGCCTGCCTCCAAGGAGCAGCCCCAGGCGGGGCTGGAGAGGGTGTCAGGGGATCTGGTAGGCCATGGGAGGCACCAGGTTTTTGCAATCTTGGGTTTAGGCTCTGAGCTTTTTTTAAAGCTGTGGTAAAATATATTGGGTTGGCCAAAAAGTTCATTCGGGTTTTCGTAACATGGAAAAACCCAAACGAACTTCTTGGCCAACCCAACACATAACACTTGCCATTTTAACCATTTTTACGTGTACATTTCAGTAACACTAAGTACAATCACATTGTTGTATGATCATCACCACCATCCATCCCCAGAACTTTTTCGTCTTTCCAAACTGATACTCCTTACCCATTAAATGATAATTCCCCAGACCCAGCCCCTGGCAACGACGACCGTTCTACTTTGTGTCCCTGTGAACTTGACTACATTCAGCTGTTTTAATCTGTCAGATCAGGTGGTTGAATGAATGATCTTAAGTTGCTTTCCATTCATAACATTCAGAGTCTCAGTGTCCTGGCGTTTGGAAGGGATGGTCATTTGTCTATGCCTTGGTCGCTCCAGACCCAGGCTCTGGAACATGTCTGTGGTGGGTGGGGACTCAGTCCCTTCTAAGAGTCACTCCCCAGGTCCCTTGGCGCCAATCCTAATCCTCTGCCCACCTTTGACTCCACGTTTGCCCTTCAAATCTGAGTTAAGTCCTGGATCTCAGAGGCCATTTTACCATGTTTCTGCTGCATTTGTGTCAGCCAGAGGCCAGCCTGGGTGGTTTTCTGTACTGCAAACCTCATGGAAAACACCCTCAGTAGGAGACCTGGGGGTTGGTCTTGGCTCCACCCTCATCAGGTTATAAGACTTGGCCGCCCCCCCCCCTCAATGCTATCCCATCAGACGTCAGTTTCCTCACAAGTCCCCAGTAAAATTCCCTTGGCCTCAGTGGAGCTGCTGCGGGGTGAACGTGTCAGTGTTCCTCAGGAATGTACGTGCCCCTTGAGTGGATGAGGGCTGTTGTGGACAGGCGGGTTCTATAAAAAGAGGAGGGAGGGAGGCATCTCTTCCAACTCATTACCTCCCACTGGGTCTTGACCACAGTCACGCACATCTGCTCTTCTGTATTTTTTCATAGTTGAAAATTAATTGGAAAAAATTTTTTTTCTATAAATTTATTTTATTCATTTTTGGCTGCATTGGGTCTTCATTGCTGCGCGCGGGCTTTCTCTAGCTGGGGCAAAGGGGGGCCGTTCCTCGTTGTGGCACGTGGGCTTTTCATTGCAGTGGCTTCTCTCGTTGCGGAGCACGGGCTCTAGGTGCGCGGGCTTCAGTAGTTGTGGCGCACGGGCTTAGTTTCCCTGTGGCAAGTGAGATCTTCCCGGACCAGGGCTTGAACCTGTGTCCCCTGCGTTGGCGGGCAGATTCTTTTTTTTTTTTATTTTTTATAAATTTATTTTATTTTTTTTGGCTGTGTTGGGTCTTCATTGCTGCTCCTGGGCTTTCTCTAGTTGCGGCGAGTGGGAACTAGTCTTCATTACGGTATGCGGGCTTCTCACTGTGGTGGCTTCTCTGGTTACGGAGCATGGGCTCTAGGTGTGTGGGCTTCAGTATTTGTGGCACGCAGGCTCAGTAGTTGTGGCTCACGGGCTTAGTTGCTCTGCAGCATGTGGGATCTTCCCAGACCAGGGATTGAACCCGTGTCCCCTGCATTGGCAGGCAGATTCTTTTTTTTTTTTGCGGTACATGGGCCTCTCACTGTTGCGGCCTCTCCCGTTGCGGAGCACAGGCTCCGGACACGCAGGCTCAGCGGCCATGGCTTACGGGCCCAGCCGCTCCGTGGCATGTGTGATCTTCTCGGACCGGGGCACGAACCCGTGTCCCCTGCATCTGCAGACGGACTCTCAACCACTGTGCCACCAGGGAAGCCCGGCAGGCGGATTCTTAACCACTGCGCCACCAGGGAAGCTCCTACTGAAAAATTTAAATTCATTATTAATATGTTGTTACAGTGACTCAAGCACAAATGCCATTATGTTTCCTACTCTTAACTATTCCAACACCTGAAATATTCATTTTTAGGAAAATGTAAGTACTAATACAGTAGCATACTAGAAAATTTTGATATTAAAGCTTATTTTCCCATTGGAGTTACTTTGCCTTTTTTTTTTTTTTTTTTACATATACATGTATCTATTAGTTTTCAAATTCTTTTCCCATTTAGGTTGTTACATAATATTGAGCAGAGTTCCCTGTGCTGCTATTCTATTTTGTTGACATACTGCTGAGCTAACATCTTCCTGTCCCAGCAATTAACTCAGTCTGAGGCCAGCCATTAGATGATTCTTTGCTACATGTTCCCTGCCTGTTAGGGAGGGAAGGAGAGGGATTCTCAGAACTTGGAAGACTTTATCAGAAAGAGACCAAATTGAAGTCAGCCTCAGGAGAAGACAGAGCAAGCCCCGGGGACACTGCCAGAACCGGGGGAGAAAGAGATTTTGCCCCTCACTAAGCTTCAGCTTTCTCAGGGGAATGGAGAAAATGCTGATAATTTCCTCATAATTTAGATCTGCAAACTTAGCACTTGGGGTTTTTTAAAGTTCTTGTTTCCTTTTCCCTTATTTGCCTGAGGTTAGGATTTGTCAGCAGTAGTAGCTCTAGTTATGGTTAATGATATGGCTTACCAGAAATGGGAAAATTAGTCTGTTTTTGTGCTCCTCAGTAAGCAGGCATGTGGATGATCCTAAGAAGTGAGCATTGCAGGAAAGTGATCCAGGTCCCAGTGTGGTACCTTTCTCTCCCAACCCTTAACTAGAACCCATTTACTCCCACCCACTTGGTTTTGGACTTCACGCAGGATAGTCTGTTACTCAGCTGAGCTTTCTTGGTTGAGATGGATGGAGGAGGCGTCTTCACAGGGTTTGTTCATAGCTTGGTGCCCTGGGTTGTGAGCTGACCTGGAGTCAAAGGCGCCCCCCACCCCACCTCTTCCTCCTCTGACTGGTGCCAACTAATTCAAGGAAAGGTTTGATTCTTTTCCTCCCCCTTGTTCCCTAGTGCTCTCCTAGTGACAGGAGCTAAAAGAGCTAAGTTGTAGCTGGGTAGAGAGCTTCTCCGTAAGTCAGCTCATGGTTATCCGTGGCAATACTCCTCCGCTTCCCTCAGCCTGCTTGAGCCTTGTGTGAACTGGAATTCCTGGCTAGCCAGGGAAGTTTGTATCTTCACTCTGATTCAGCGATTGATGGGTTTACAGTGCTCCAGCTTATCCTGAAAGTACTTTATAAAATGGTTTGCAGTTCACCCAAAGCATAACTTATTAACATATATTTACCCCAGTTTTTAAGGCAGGAGAATAAAGCGGTTTATTATAATTAATCAGCAATGCAGTCAAGTTCTTCCCTATGAAAGAACTAAGGTCTAGGATAAGATTTCCACAGTTTAGGGCAGAGGTTCTCAATGCAAGAGACATTTGGCAATGTCTGGAGACATTTTTGGTTGTCATAATTTGGGGCGGGAGGAGGGGTGCTACTGCATCTAATGGGTGGAGGCCAGGGATGCTGCTAAACATCTTAGAATGCACAGGACAAGCCCCATAACAAAGAATTATCCAACCCAGAATGTCAGTAGTGCCAGTGTTAAGAAACTCTGGTTTGGAGGAATTCGTTTCCTATCATTCCTCCAAGACGAGAGCTGGTTTTCCTCCCTGGATGCCCCGTGCCCACCTTGGAGGTATCCTGGGCACATCCCACCTGACAACTAGTGGTTCTGGGGAGAGATGCCAAGTCCTGCTCCAGACAGTAACCTATGTCTTTTGGATCGGGCAGGGCCCACCTCCCTCACTCAGCCTCCTTCTTCTGCTTTCTCCTTGCCTGGAATTTAGACTTCTGGAATACTTCTTAAGGGAGCAGAAATCCAGTATACCAAGAGTGGCTGGTCATGGAGACGGGACCAAAGAACAGAGGGGCCCTATGCCATGTCCCCTCTGGGAGGGAGAGAAGAGCACTTGAGGACCCGTCCCCACCCATCCTGCGAGGCCCAGAGCAAACTAGCCTAGTGGGCACTGCCAGCCTGCCCCCAGGGTGGCATCTCCTACATCAGAGTGCAAGGCGGTAAAACTTCCTCCATTAAAAAAAAATATGGGGGCTTCCTTGGTGGCACAGTGCTTAAGAATCTGCCTGCCAATGCAGGGGACACGGGTTTGAGCCCTGGTCTGGGAAGATCCCACATGCCGCGGAGCAACAAAGCCCGTGAGCCACAAATACTGAGCCCACGTGCCGCAACTACTGAAGCCTGTGCACCTAGAGTCCTTGCTCTGCAACAAGAGAAGCCACTGTGGTGAGAAGCCCATGCACCGCAACAAAGCGTAGCCCCTGCTCGCTGCAGCTAGAGAAAAGCCCACACGCAGCGAGGAAGAACCAATACAGCCAATAAATAAATAAATAAATTTATTTTAAAAAATACGGATACTACCCACTAGATTCTGGTACCAAAAAGAAACAAAACAAGTGCGCATAACTTGGAGCTCCATCAGCATTATCAGCATACTTGAATTTTAGTATTCTGTGTCCCTGTTGCTTTAGGAAACACAGCCTGAGGCTCTTGCCCTCTGGTGTCCGATTCTAGAGCCCTTGGGGCTTTGGAGGAACGGGAAGCATGGGATCCTTTGGGTCCTCCCAGGTCAGGTTTGGGCTGGGGGTGGGGTGCTGCCCACAGCCTTACTCAATGTGTGGAAGTTTACACAATGGCTCAACTTCTTGGTCGGGCTGATTCATCCATTTGGCCTTTGACGCCTACCTCTGACCCAGCCAGGACAGAAGGGGGCCCCTTAGGAACCCCTGGCCCTGTTCCCTCTAGAGGAGACGCACAATGGAGCTGTGATAAGACAGGGTTTGAGGAGGAAGTAGACTGGTGGAAACAGGATATTTTTAAATTAGAGAAAGAAACAGAAGATTGTGACTCCCGTTGTGACAGTTGGGTCCTGAGACAGGCCAGGATTCAAAGGGACTGGGCTTGAGCTTGTGCGGCACCAAGGCCCCTTGAATTGCCTCCCAAGTAAGACTGAGGATTTGGGAGTGGGGACAGGGTATGACTCTCCACCACCTTTAAGAATAGCAACCAACCCCCAAACCCTCATCTCCTCTTGGGCCTTCCCCAGGCTTCTGTGTCTTTGGAGCCATGTCCATAGTGGGCTATTTGGGGAATCAGCCCCAACATGTAGGCCACTCCCCGTTCAGAAACTCTGCTGTTAGTGGGGCCTGGTCCTGTCCAAGAGGCAAATCATAGCCCTCTCTTGCCTCTTGCCGTGAAAATCATCACTAACTAATGCAGGCGGGGGTCACGCACCTTCGACGCAATGTCTCCTGTTCTCTTCTGGACATTTTCAGAATGTCCAGCCAGTCCCGGCCTGCACCCTGGCAGGAAGACTGTGTGGTCTCCAGATGACTGAGATGAGGCTCCCCAGGCCCTGACCTTCAGACAGCACTTGAACCGTATATGCCAAGGGCGTTGGCCTTGTTTGTGCTTTCTGCTCCGCTGATCCCACTCCTGGGAATAGACAAACTAGTATGAAATATGGAAATTGCTTTATTCCCAAAGAGGACATTGGCAGCATTATTTAAAATAGCCCAAACTTGGAAAGCACCTCAACTTAAATGTTGACATTTAAGTCAACAGTGGAACCAGAGATAATTTTTACCTGCTTTCTACTTTTCTGTAGTTTTCAGGTTTTTTCCCTAAACTAACAGGTGCTATTAATTCTTAAACAACTGTTTAAAATGTTAAACTAGCTGCCCGGGACTTTATATGCTTGTCACATGGAGCTACATGGCCCAGGGGAAGCTATCTGTGGGGCAAAGGAGCCATAAACCTGGGCACCCAGTGAGCTTGAGGGTCTGGCGTCTCCTGCACTGCGCCCCCTCCCTCCATCTTTATTTGCGCAGCTCCTGAGATGTTGGGCGTGGGGGGTGGGGAGAGCCTAACTCATGCTCTGTGTTGCTCACCTCCATGTTATCCTTTGTTTTGCAGATTTCGTGGAAAACAGATATTCTGTAAGTACACATTTCATATGCACTATTTTTTTTAAAACAGTCCATCGAACAGTGAAATATTTCCAGACTCACCCAGGTTCTGCAGCCCCAGCAATGACACCCCTAGACTAGCCTCGTCTGTTTTAGACCAGGAGCCTGGGCTCCTCTGACTAGCCTGGTCATCAGGCTAGCCAGGTTTTCTAGGCCAGCTGTCGTTTTGAAATTCTCTCCTACTGTTTCCATCATTAAGACTCAGCCCACTTGTGAAGGGAGAGCCTGGAAGTCCCCCGCAGGGTTGGGAATCTAGGGCTCTCAGCTCCAGATGAGCAAAGTCCACATTTCCTTTGAGTCTAGCTCTTTGGAGGTGAGGCAGACTGGGGGGGTGTACTTGGAGAAGAGAAGCGTCCAACAGTCACCCTCACACACCAGGCCCTCTGCTGCAGGGGACACACAAGGTCTTTGATCCAGTGAGGGAATCAGATGAGTTTTCTTGGCTGAGAAAGTGAAGGGATAACAGCTACTCCAGAAGCCATGGAAACAGAGAACAGAGGTGCTTTGTTCTGCCTGGTTAGTGGTCTCTTCACCAAGGAGGGGTCATTTGGATGGGCCATGAGGAATGAGCGGGTTCCAGCAGCGTCCAGGTAGGAAGATCATCAGGGGCAGAGGCGTGAGGGTTGGAGCAGTCTCTAGCAGCTCAGAATGGGAGCAGACGGGGGTGCCGGTGACAAGTGATAGGGGAAAGGTAAGTTAGGGCTTGCTTGGGAAAGACTCGAACATCTCATTATGAGGTTTCATTCTGTAGGAAATAGAGGATTTAGGAAGCTGCCACTTGGCAGATGGGAATGTTTAAAAGAAGTGCAGAGGCCCAAGTTCAAGTTTTGTGAAGACCCATTTTCCCCCATCTTCCTACTCCCAACCTTTTTATGAGCTACCCAGCAGCACAAGAGTTAACTAACTGGGCAGCTAACATCTTAACAAATGAGGAATTTGTCTCTCAAACTGCTTCTTTAAGGTCTGGGAAGAACTTTCAGCAAGATTGCTGGTAGCCCTTCCAATGGGCCCCCAGCTTCCTTTGTTTTGCCTGAGTCTGAATTCTTGTAAAACAGAGAACTCATTATGCCTTTGACAGACAGGAAGCTGCTGACATTCTTTTTATGGAGGAAGGCTATCAATTTAAGGAAAAGAGGAATGAAATGAATGTCTTTTTCTAGCCTAAGCCACCCAGACTCCTGAAATCAGAGACTGTTGCATTGGAAGGAAAGGGGGCCCAATTTATAGATGAGAAAACTGAGTCCTGAATTGGCAGGACAGCTTGACCAGGGTCACCCAGCTTGTTAATAGCAGAGCCAGGACTAGAACCCTAGGTCTCCAGACTCCCCGGCCAGTCCACAACACAAGACTCCCTCCAAGAAGTGATGTCACTGTCCCAGCCATCATGGCATTGCGAGAGTGGAAAGTGAGAACTTTGCCCCATGGCCCTTGTGGGACTCAGATAAAGAGATGTTCTCCCGCTGCAATAATCATGGCTGTGTCCACCCAAGGCAGGTCTGCTGGACCTGCAGGACTGACTTATTTACTTTTTCTTCAATCCAAATGATCTCTCTGGACAAAGGCTCTGAGCTCTAGGACAGACAGAACTTCCCCTTTCCCCAGAAGCCGGCCCATGGGCCCAGGAGTCTGCTTCCAGAATGCTCCTGAGTGTTCACCCGTCGCTGGTCCCGTGCCCCAAAATAATAAGGCCTTTTGGCGGGAGCACAGGGATTGCCAGCCGTTGGGAAAGGCATTTTGAATCTTTAAGGGAATGCGTCTTGTTTATAAAAGAAGCAGGTATAGTTTCCCTAATAATCAGCTGGTGAGGGTCAGGAGAAAATTAATTGAATTGCTCAGCAGGGAAATGGGAGGGGATTTCCTTCCTGAAATCAAACCTGGCGATCATTCCCAGTTGTTTAATGGCCGTTGCTTCTGAAAACATATTGGAGGAAATATCTTAACAATGAGATAGCCACTTAGCCAAATACTAATTTAGTATTGTTCGACTTGCTTCAATGGCACATTCTGACTTCATTTTTCCTCTGCCATTTTCGCCTTGTTTATAAATCGTGTTGTGGCCCAGGCAGACAGATAACGTGAAAAGAGAACAGCCTGTACTTAAAGGGATGAATCTGGACCTGCGTGGGTCTCAGGATCTTGGAAGGGACTTGCCTTCTTACTGACAAAAGGCAATTTCTAGTTACAACTCATCTCCTTCCCTCCCGGGAGCCAGCGGGCAGCTGGACTGCAATGGGAACAGCCCTGGAGTTGGGATCAAGAGACTCTGGGGCATGAGTTCCAGCTCTCCAGCCAAGCCTAAGCTTCCTCATCTGTAAAATGGAGATGGTGATGGCAACAACAAAAACAGTGAAGTCTACCTATTTAAAGACCATCTTAAGGGTTAAGTGAGAAACATGTGTGCAGAGTACTTTGCAGATTGCAAACTATCATATAAAAGCTAATTGATTATCTATTTTAAAGTTCTTTTCATCAAACACTCTGGCAGCATAAGGCACGGATGGAGAATTTACTTCACTTGGCCCTGAAATGCCCCTGTCACCTGAGGGGAAGGTAGCAGTTGCTTACCCAAAGCACAGGATTCAACCCAAGCCAAGCTTTGACAGGAAGCAGAGACCCACATTAAGACGACTTTCCCCTGATACCTATTTATTAGACATGTCACTTCAGGCAGATTTCCTAACCTCTCGGGGCCTTAGTTTCCTCATTTGTAAATTGGAGGAAATAGAACCCTCTCACTTAGTTGTTGCAAGGATTAAGCCAGCACCTAGCACAGATCTGGTTCACTGGAAGTGCTGGTGGGGTGGGGGAGGGGGAGACATTCTAGAAGCAGGAAGTAGAGATCCCAGGAGCGTTAGAAGCAAAATGACCTTTGAGAGTGTCCACACCATGTTCTGGCTAGAAGTGGGGCAATTTCTTGGCTGTACTTGGTGCCTGACAGCTGGCCTCTGATTTACACATAGGCAAGCACAGCCTTGGATGTGAGCACGTTAACCTTAACTTCCAAATCCCCAAGGCCTGGATGACTGTGGCCCAGCCTTTCCCATCTCTGGAGCTGGTCATGCAGCAGCTCCCCGAGCACTCACTTCGCCTGGAGAGGGGAGCGGAGGTGTCTGGGGAAGGACTTGGTCTGGGGCCTGCAGAAGGCTGGACACCAGGGTCACACACACACCCCGCCACCCCCAGCTGAGTGGAGGAAGTGGAGCGAGGGTAGCTGCCAGGGCTGGCGGGCCTCCAGCCCCCGGGGGCCAACACAGCTCTCTTGGCCTGCTTGCCTGGGTCTCTCCTGGCAAAGGAGGAGGCAGAGCCTTGGCCTTCCGACTGGGGCCCCACAGACCTGCATCCTGTTCCGAGAGGCTCCTCAGCCCTGGCAGGACCAGAGTAAAACAGGGACTCCATCTCAGCCAACCCTCAGGGAGACAGTCAGCCCGGCCATGGCCTTCCCAAGACCTTGGCCAATCCCCACAACTTCTGCTCCTGCCTCCCCCTGAGAGCCACCTGCAGCAGGGGGCCCTGTGCTTGCAGAGGGCCCAGAGTCAGGCACTCAGGCAGGTGCTGCCTCCTGTTTTCCGGACTCACTGCTGCCCAGGGCCCAGTATCTCCCAGCATGCTCCACTCTTGCCCCCTTGCTCCGTCCATTCATCAAAATCCACCCCACCTTGCTGCCCAGCTAGGGTCCTCTCACCACCTCTCAACTCCTTCTGCAGTGTGTTAGGAACTCTTCCACCTTCTACTTCATGCTAACATTGTTTGTCAATAATTGATAGGATATAAAATTCTCGGGGGCAGGTTCTTGCATCCTCAGCCGAAAGAACAGTGCCTGGGTCAGACGGGGGTCCAGTCACTGATGGGTGTGTAGGTGACACAAGTACCCTGTGGAGCAGTTAGAGAACACTGCAGGGCGGCATCTGGAATTTAAGAAATTTTTTTTTTCACTTTTATTGTGGCAAAATATACACAACATGAAGCTTACCATCTTGACGACTTTTCAGTGTACAATTCAGTGGCGTTAAGTGCATTCTCATTGTTGTGCAGCAATTGCCAAATCGATCCACAGAACTTTTCATTATCCCAGACCCAAACTCTGTACCCATTAAGCCCTAACTTCCTATTTCCCCTTCCACCCAGAATGGCAGCCACCATTCTACTTCCTATCTCTATGAACTTGGCTCTTCTGGGTACCCCATTTAAGTGGAATCACTTGTTCCTTTGGTGTCTAGCTTATTTCAGTTAGCATAATGTTTTCAGGGTTTATCCATGTTGAAATGAATCAGAATTTCATTCCTTTTTAAGGCAGAATCATATAATTTAAAAACATTTAGGTTTGATCATTTGAGTTCAGTCTTTCATTTTTGAAATATAAAAACAGACCTAGAGAAGGTTCACCTCATGTTAGAGGCAGAGCTAGAGCAAGACACCATGTGTTCCTTAACTTTCTTAGTCTTCCTCTTTTCTAGTCTTCTCCACGTAGCACCCATGGGACCTAGTGCTGGGTTCACAGTGGGTGCTTGATGAAATTGGTTGCTAGCCTGATGTGCAACGTGTCTGTGTGGGGAGTAGAGGCTGCAGGCCCTACAGAGCAGATGTGAAGAGAAGGGAAAAACGAGTGTGGGCAGGAGCTGCCCCACAGGGTGGGGCGTGTCCTCGGATGACAGCACTGCTTTGCAGTTCCTTTGAGAAGTGCTTTGTGCAGTTTTTCATATCTTTCCACCAGGCCAGTCTTCAATCCTGAAGGGTGTGACCGTAGTGTGTCTTGTCTCTTGTCGCTGCAGAGAACGGAAGGCTCCCTTGATGGAACTTAGGACACCGAGAGCACACACTCCTCCCCGGGAGGACACCCACATTCTGAGAAGAGCAGATGATTCCTGTATTCCAAGAGTTTTGTGCACTTATTTATGAACCTGCCCTGCTCCCACCGAACCACGTGGCAATTCCTCAGGCCAAGTCACCAGTTCTCAAATCCATCTTAACTACATTTATGTTGGGTATAAAGGGCTAACAGAGGGGCTGGTTAATTTCCCACACGGCCCGCCTCCCACCAAGCCGGAGCATCCTCGGGAGTGGAGAGAAGCAGCAGGAGGTTCAGAGTAAACTGGCCACTGAGATATTTTGAAACTTGAATATTTTGTCTTGTACAGAGATCAAGAACTTTTCCAAGTCCCCTCATACACAGAAACCAGTTTCTGTTTTGTAGTCAGTCTCTCCTAGCGAATGGCCTGACTTGGGGGCTAGTTTTTCTGTTTGCCTTTGGTCCTTCAAGGGTCTGTGGTTCTGGGCAGTCCTTGTTCCTTGGAAGTACACAGCATGGACCAGACAGCTGCACCCTGTCCCCTCTACCACCTCACCTGCCACAGATGGGAAAACAGAGCTGCTTGGGAGCAACCCCTTTGAGATGGCAACTTGGAGATGAGGTTCATTCTGTGCAGTGCACCAAATAGAAAGTGAAGTTGGGCAAAGCACAGATGTTCTTAAGCTGGTTTTCTATTCCCTTTTTTTCTTTTCCTCTACCATGCTCAAGGCCGAAGGACAGGAAGATGGTTGCCTCCAGCAAATATTTTTTTTTTACTAGAAAAATGAAATGCCTATTTTTCTTACTAATTTTTTGTTATTTATTCCTTGCTAAAGGAATGGTCTCCCGAGGTCTTCAAATGTTTCTGATGGTGCCCTGAGTGGGTCGATGAGGGGCTGCGGCCATTCTTCAGTGGGGTCGCAATAGTGAGCACACCCAAGCGAGACCACCTCCCTTGTCCTCCTCATTGACACAGCTGCAGGGACCCTGAGGGGTGTTGTATTAAATAAATTTGATCTTTACTCTTCACAGACCTGTGAGATGTCATCTTCTGAGAGGCCACACACGTACAGAATATCTGTTGTGTCTGGGGACTCCTCAGGGCATCCAAGGCCACAGAGAGAACCAAGCAGGTCCCGTCAGCAGGCCAGGACCTCGGTGGCCTTCAGTGAAGTTCCGAGGTAGTCTGAGTCTCGAACCCCGAGTTATTAATATCCATCAGCTGGTGCTTCACTGTTTAGTTCCTAGCTGAAACCTGCTAAGCTGCTGTTGTCAGATTGAGGGAACAATAACAACTGCCCACCCCACCCCCAAACCAGGATGCCCGGTTAGATTTGAATTCCAGATAAACAACAAATAATTTTTGAGTATAAGTATGTCCCATGTAACATTTGGGACATACTTATACTATAAGAGTATTCATTTATCAGAAATTCAAATTTAACTAGGCATCTTATGTTTTATCTGGTAACCCTACTGGCAGAGCCTCCTCCCACCCCTCTAGGCCTCAGGATCCACCCTCCCCCGTGGCCTCAGACCAGACCTCCCTGCCCCACAGGCCAGCACCACCCGCTGGACCTGAAGGCAGAGGGGATCTGCGTGTGTCCTGGGTCTGCGGTGGCAGAAACTTGAAGGAGCCTCTTTGTCTCTTCATCTCTAAGATGAGGTTAGACTAACGGTTCTTAACATTTGGAGGGTTTAGTTTCCTTTCAAAATATGATGGCAGCTGTAGACACACACACACACACACACACACACACACACACACACACACACACACACACACACATGTTTTATCACAAAGATGCTCTACAATTTCCCAGTTTTCAGGGCCATTGACTCAGTGCAGAGACAAAGGATTGGATAATCGCTAACAGCCTTCAAGCCTGATGGTTGTTGTGTCGGTGATTTGGGGTGCAGCCCGAGCCCCCGTGTCAACTCCTCAGTCCCTTGCTGCCACCAGAGCAGAGCATTTCTGTGGAAGCTGGGAAGACCCTGTTCATACTGCTTATCACTTATTTATGGAGCATAATTGGGTCTTTATTTTTCCCCTCAGTCTATATGTCTGAGGAGCAGGCCACACACGCAGGGGTTTTTCAGTATATATATTTTTTAATTAAAAAGATTTTTTAAAATTTATTTATTTATCTTTGGCTGCGTTGGGTCTTCGTTGCTGCGCGCGGGCTTCCTCTAGTTGCGGTGAGCGGGGGCTACTCTTCGTTGCGGTGCACAGGCTTCTCATTACGGTGGCTTCTGTTGTTGGGGAGCATGGGCTCTAGGCACATGGGCTTCAGTAGTTGTGGCACGTGGGCTCAGTAGTTGTGGCACCCGGGCTTAGTTGCTCCGCAGCATGTGGGATCTTCCTGGACCAGGGCTCGAACCCGTGTTCCCTGCATTGGCAGGCGGATTCTTAACCACTGTGCCACCAGGGAAGTCCCTCTTTCACTATATTTAATGGCTAAAATCTCCCAACTCAGGATCCTGGTTCCACTGTCCTAACCTGAAGCCATAACCAAACGTCTAAGCCTGAGCTCATCACGTAACAGGAGGGTCCAGTCACCATTTCCAGGAGAGGAAGGACGTTTTCTCAGCTGTGGAACTTGTTAGTTAGAGCTCCCTCTCGTGTCTTCATGTTGTAATAGCTTATTAGAGAAGAGACCACTTAGAAAAGGCAGAGTGGAAGTTTTTCCCTCTTCTGAGGAGCCACATGAGGTCAGCCACCCATTTCATGAGCACATACCGAGCGCTCCACCAGCAGAAACTGACTGACTGAACTCTCACTCTGTGACATAGACTCAAGATGGGCAAAGTGATCCCAAGGTCAACATTAATTCATTTATGCAGTGGTTTTCTACCAGGGCGATTTTAACTCCCAGGGGTCACTGGGCAGCGTCTGGAGACATTTTTATTTGTCACAGTTGGGTGGGGCACCTGGTGGGTAGAAGCCAGGGAGGCCATTGAATATCCTACAATGCACAGGACAGACCCCTATGACAAGTATCAAGTCCAAAATGCCAACAGTGCCAAGGTTGAGAAGCCCTGCATTGAACCAGCCAGTTTATTCATGTACTTACTCAACAAGCTTGCATCCATCCACCATGCTCTGTTTTCCCGACACTTGGGAGTAGGAAGATTATAAGAATCACACGGCCCCTGATTTCCTGTACAATCCAGTAGAGATACAGGTGAGTAGAGAGCCAGTTACAACAGTGGGACAAAGGTGGTGATGGAAAAATTCAAAGCCAGTGGGGGCATAGGGAAAGGGCTCCTAACACAGGCTTTGGGGGATCAGAGAGAGTGTCCAAGAGGAAGGTGGGTCTAACCAAAGATCTGAGGGCAGGTAGAGAGTAGCAGGTCAAAAAGGTGGGGTGAGGAACAAGGAGCATGACCAACCATGGGGGGACGTGTGCTAAAACCCTGAGGCAAGGGAGAGAATGGTGTCCCCAATGAATATAAGGAAGACTGCCTGTCAGCCCTATGACTCAATCAGTCCTCTTCAAAAAGCCAGCACTGTCCCCTGGGAATTTCTGCCCGGAATCCCATTGGCCCGACCCAATCTTTGAGAGTCTTAATAAGAAGATTCCCAAAAGTTGCTCGGCCAGAACTCAACTCCTGAGCACAGTAGTTTTTAAGACTCTCCACCAGTGTCATTAGCATGTTGGAGAGAAAACCTCTGCCATAGGTCAGATTCTGCCCTTGCTCACTTACCACTCTGAGGCTCAAGTAAGAAGGCGAACTGGAGGGAGGTGGATGCCCAGCAGGACAGTCTCCACAACTGGGGTCCACGGGAGGGTGCGGGTAGGGCATGGTGTCTGTGAACACCCTGAGAGTGGGTGCAAAAAGTTGTGAGAGTACATGATATTCTAGGAGAGAGTCCATAGCTTTTATCAATTTCTCAGAGACATAATCCAAAAGAGGGTTAAGAACTATGAAATAATTAAAAACTCATGTGTTCTCCATATGATTTGATGTCAGTTGAAAACCCAGATAGAGGTCAACCCATTTCTAACCAAAAGGTCTACTTCATGGACAGTTTTAAGTCCAATGTCCCAAGAGGGACTTGGCTTGCCTTGAAAAAATTGCTCAGAATAAAGAAAGAAATGGTGATTTCAGTGTTCAAAAGAGACAGCCGTCATCTCTCAAAAGTAATAAACTATTAGACTGTTTTGGAATGCCCAAGGAATAGGCAGTAAATATTTTGAAAAGCTTCAGAGTCCAAAGTATTTCTAAAGCCTGAAGTGTCCCTTCATACGCATTTCCTAATTCAATGGGAAATGAATCTTTATTTCAACATAAACTTTGACAATAGAAAAACTATTTCCATGTTCAGAGAGGATGAAAGATGCTGGAAATAAATAAAATTCTCAAGGAAAAGTAAAAGGCAGGTTGGAATGGGTGATTGGCTACCAGTTGACTCCGTGATCTTGGAGATGTCACACATCCTGGAGCTCTTCTCCTGCAAAAGGAAGCGTATTGGTGTCCTAGGGTTGCCATAGCAGAGCACCACAAACTGTGACTCAAAGCAACAGAAATTTATCCTCCCACAGTTCTGGAGGCCAGAAGTCTGAAATCAAAGTGTCAGCCATGCCAGGATCCCTCCAAAGTCTCAAGGGAAGATTCCTTCCTTGCTTCTTCTAGCTTCTGGTGATCGCTGGCGATCCTTGGTGTCTCGTGGCTTGCGCTGCACCACTCTCATGCCTGCCTCTGTCATCACGTGGGCTTCTTCCAGATGCGTGTGTATCTGTGTCTTCACGTGGCCTTCTCATAAAGAGACCAGTCACTGGATTTAGGGCCCACCCTAATCCAGTATAACCTCATCTTAACTAATTACAACTGCGAAGACCCTGTTTCCAAAGAAGCTCACGCGCTGACGTTCCAGGTAGACATGAATTTTGGTGGGGGTGAGGGGACACCAATGCACTCCAGAAGGAATTGGACAAGATGACCTCATGTTCTCGTAGCTCTACTTGCCATGTGTATAAGATGTTCCTGTAAATAAAGTATGACAGGACTTCCCTGGTGGCGCCGTTGTTAAGAACCCGCCTGCCAATTCAGGGGACATGGGTTCGAGCCCTGGTCTGGGAAGATCCCACATACTGCGGAGCAACTAAGCCCGTGTGCCACAGCTACTGAACAGCCCGTGTGCCTAGGACCCGTGCTCTGCAATAAGAGAAGCCACCGCAATGAAAAGCCCACGCACCACAACAAAGAGTAGCCCCTGCTCGCCGCGGCTAGCAAAAGCCCACGTGCAGAGATGAACCTTAAATAAATAAATAAATAAATATATTTTTTTTAAAAAGTGTAACAACAATGAATAACCATTTTTTTTTTTTTTTT
>NW_006784347.1:2460378-2462893 GCF_000442215.2 Lipotes vexillifer | reverse complement strand
CCCCCGCCATGGAGCACAGGCTCCGGACGCGCAGGCTCAGCGGCCATGGCTCACGGGCCCAGCCGCTCCGCGGCAGGTGGCATCCTCCCGGACCGGGGCGCGAACCCGTGTCCCCTGCATCGGCAGGCGGACTCACAACCACTGCGCCACCAGGGAAGCCCGAATAACCATTTTTTAAACTAAGGTAACATTGTTTTATAGTGTTATATGTTTCATGCACATACATTTTATTTCAACTTCTGTGTATACTACAACGTGCTCACTACCAAAAATTTATTTATTTATTATAAATGTATTTATTTATTTATTTATTTATTTATTTTTGGCTGCGTTGGGTCTTCATTGCTGCGCACGGGCTTTCTCTAGTTGCAGGGAACGGGGGCTACTCTTCTTTGAGGTGCACGGGCTTCTCATTGCAGTGGCTTCTCTTGTTGCGGAGCACGGGCTCTAGGCACGCGGGCTCAGTAGTTGTGGCGCACGGGCTTAGTTGCTCCGCGGCGTGTGGGATCCTCCCGGACCAGGTCTCAAACCCATGTCCCCTGCATTAGCAGGCGGATTCTTAACCACTGCCGCGCCAGGGAAGTCCCCACAACCAAAAATTTAGTTTCCAGCCATCACCATATAGTTGACCCCCTTTAACCATTTCACCCTCCCCCCACACCCCTTCCCCCCTGGGAACCACTACTCTGTTCTTTGTATCTACAGCATATCTTTTGAGCTTTCTCAATCTGGTGTTCTTTCACTGTGCTCTGTTCTCTTGTATTTTGTGTCTCTGCCTCCGAAAATATTTAGTTTCTTTCTCTGACCTTCTTCCAAGTTCTCCGTGCCTCTCATCTCTCATCCTTTCTCTGCTTCCTCTCTCTACCTCTTTTTCTCCTCCAATTCATCTTTTCCTTTTCTGCCCCATCCCCAATCAACTGGCCATAATACAGAACTGAAGTTCATATTTCTCTTATATGGATAGATGAGTTTTCTACTCCCAGTTATTTATTTTGAGAGCCAATGCATGGAATCTTTTCTCTCTCTTTAGGAAAAAACCAAAATGCCTCCAAAAGCCTGCAAAGTTGTTTTCTGTCTATATTTAACCTTTGGTGGATTCTTTTTCCAAGGATTTATTGGATTCACTAGGAAAAGTCCGCAGTCGCTGCCTTACTTCCTCCCAGTCCTGGCATGTGCTGGTTTTCCTGGAACCTCTTGGCACAGGAGGGTCTGGTTTTGTGCCAGAAATTATTCCATTAGTATCTGGTACAGCCAACGCTCCCCTCCTCAGGGCTTGGGTCGTTTGGGCCAGAATTTGCCAAGCAAGGAAACCTCCTGCTGTTGGGACTTTGAAGGAAGCCAGAACTGGGTCCTAGAAAAAGGAAGAAGAGTGGATTTTGGTGCCTTCCAAAGCGAGGGCAAACCTCAAGCCAGGATCTGACACCATCTCGAGAAGGTCTGTCACACCACCAGCCATTCAATAAAAGTACGTATCTCTGAGCCAAGGTGAGTTTGGATTCCAGGTTGCTTCTCCGGCAGGTCAGTTTCAGAAGAACAAGGTGTCAGAAGAAGCTCTTTGAGGTCTTGATTATTTAGAAACAACATGGAAGAGTTAGACACACGGCAGGCAGGTGGTTATTCCACTGGGTTCCTGTGGCAGAGCCGGTCACCGAGGTGCAGTTTGTTATTAGTTCCCTCCGGGGTCCTTCGGCCCCTGCCACCAGGCACAACTCTAGGAGGTCCAGCCGAGGCCCTGTGTGACCCCAACCCCAAGGAAAGTTGTAGTTGGGGGGAGCAGAGGTGGAGCAGCTGGCAAAGGAGAGTCCCCCAAACTGGGGAGGGTGAGCTACCCCTATGGTAGAGGCAGCTCCCTCAGGGAAATGTCTCCCGGGCATCCAGGGACGCCAGACACTAGGCTTGGGACTTGCAGCCTCTGCCGAGATCACCTTGCACCTCATGTGACACAGAGCCTGGGAAGCCACCTGTCCTCTAGGGACCCTGAGAGCCTGAATCACAAGGAGTTTGAGCAGTGACCACAACCAGACTCTCTTCCCTTCCCCCGTTTTCCAGGAGCCACATGATCCTTCCAGATTCTTATGCAACCCTAGGGAGAGAAGGGATTTGCCAGTTGAGGCCAACATTAAATTTCCCAACAGGCTGGCAGAATGGCGGCCCAGGAACAGATTCTATTTCATTTAATGATAATAAAGTAATGTGATGTTTGTTTCACAGCCAAGTTTGACGTTGATCAGTCAGGCCTTCTACGCAGTGCTTTGCATTGTGCTCTTTGAGGCTGGTGTGCAGGACTTGAGAGCATAGCTGGTGAGTGAGCCTAGCCAGCCACTCTGTGGTCTCATCTCATTGGATATTTTTGCAAGCAGTACTTTTTCAGTACCTGAGGTGTGCCAGGTTCACAGGATCCAGACAAACATGGTCTCTGGGGCTTGTGATACTTTGCTCATGTTTTTGGTCCTGCTTGTTTAGAGGGAAAGTTGCTAGAATGTCAGATGTTCACAGGAGTGAGCATTTGACACTC
>NW_006784347.1:2456397-2460368 GCF_000442215.2 Lipotes vexillifer | reverse complement strand
TCTTTCCAGTGTTAAAGGTCTATTCAGGAAGTGGATCCCCAGATCTGGAGAGCTTGGGAATCGTTGCAAAAGGTCTTCAAATGCATGGGGACATATTTTTATCAACCTGAAAATGCATAAAAAGACAAACAATGTCTTTCTTGTTCATGTGGGAGTCTTTGCAATTTTTTTATGTTAAAGAAGAGTCTTTATACTTGAACAGGTTGATACCCGTTGGTTTACTGACAAATTCATCTCTGCATTTGTCAGAGTTCCAATTGGTGTCTTGAGGTTATGTGACTATCCAGCCCTTGGTCCATGAGCAAACATAAGTAGACAAGTGCGTGAACACACACGCGTGCCTGTGATCACCCATATGCACACATACACATGCATAGTGCATAGAGAACAAGGATGGCCCAGCCCTGCCCTTGAACAGATCCTGTGCCAAAACCAACACAGGTGCTCCTCTTTGTTTCATGGGAGGTGTTGGCATATGGGGGTGTGATATTTAAACCAAAAAGTGAAAATCAAGGCAGCATGACTCCAAACATATCACCTTTGCTTATCAGAGTTTATTCAACAAACGAGTGCCTGGTTTGTGCAAAGCTCTGCACGTTCCATGGCTGCGTGGAAGAAGCCAAGATAAGCAGATACCTCAAAGGAGCAGGACCCCACAAATAACCAACACAGACTACAAGCCAGTTATAAGCCGACCCAGCCCTCAAAGATGGTGGCCCTCCCCACAGTGCTCTGCACACAGCTGGCTCTTTGGCAAACCCAATCCGATCTCTTCTTTCAAGATGGAAGCAACTGATCCATGTAGTTGGAACAGAGGAATCCAGGCCATTCAGGCAAAAGTCCAGGGTGTGATTGGAGTAAAATCCAGCCCCCGGAGGCTAACACCACTTGACACATTTCAGGTTCAAGCCCTGGGCCCTCTTATGGCCCAGGGTTGTCGGTGTGGCAGAACCAATGCCAGGTAGAGAAAGAACATTCCATGCGTGTGACACATCTGTGATGGGCAGAGGCAGAGATGGTGGGACTCAGTTGAAGACATGGTCACAATATGATTTCTATTTAAAAGTTTTCCAGACAGAGGAAAATGCCTTGAGAAATATCTTAAAGTATTTGATAAGAGATTAATATCCAGAATATATAGAGAACTCCAAAACTCAACAACAAAAAACCAGACAACCCAGTACTAAAATGGGCAAAGGATGTGAATAGATATTTCCGAAAAGGATATACAAATGACCGAGAAGCACATGAAATGATACTCAACATCACTAATCATTGGAGACATTTGAATCAAAATCACAATGAGAGGGCTTCCCTGGTGGCGCAGTGTTTGAGAGTCCGCCTGCCGATGCAGGGGACGCGGGTTCGTGCCCCGGTCCGGGAAGATCCCGCATGCTGCGGAGCGGCTGGGCCCGTGAGCCATGGCTGCTGAGCCTGCGCGTCCGGAGCCTGTGCTCCGCAACGGGAGAGGCCACAACAGTGAGAGGCCCGCGTACTGGAAAAAAAAAAAAAAAAAAAATCACAATGAGATACCACTTCACACCCATTAGGATAACTACTATTCAAAAACCAGAAAAAAACAAAAGTTGGTGAGGATGTGGAGAAACTGGAACTGTTGTGCACTGTTGGTGGGAACGCAAAATGGTACAGCCGCGGTGGAAAACAGTATTGTGGTTTCTCAAAAAATTGAAATTAGAATTACCATACAACCGAGCAATTTCACTTCTGGGTAGAGACCCAAAAGAATTGAAAGCAGAATTCAAAGAGATATTTGTACACCTTTATTCACAGCAGCATTTTTCACAATAACTAAAACATGGAAGCAACGACAGATGAATGGATAACAGAATGTAGTATAGCCATACAGTGGAATATTTTTCAACCTTAAAAAGGAAGGAAGTGCTGACACCTGCTACCTTACGGATGATCCTTGAGGACATTATGCCAAGTGAAATAAGCCAGTCACAAAAGGACAAATATGATAGAATCCTACTTATACGAGGTACTTATAGTAGTCAAACCCTAGAGACAGAAAGTAGAAGGGTGGTTGCCAGGAGATGGATGGGAAGGACTGGGGGGTATTGTTTAATGAATATAGAGTTTCAGTTTTTCAGGCTAAAAAGAGTTATAGAAGTGGATGGTGGTGATGACTGATTGCACAACATTATGAATGTATTTAATACCACTGAACTATACACTTAAAATGCTTAAGATGGTAAATTTTATGTTATGTGTATTTTACCATGGGGAAAAATTTTTTTTTTTTTTTTTGCGATATGTGGGCCTCTCACTGTCGTGGCCTCTCCCGTTGCCGGACGCGCAAGCTCAGCGGCCATGGCTCACGGGCCCAGCCGCTCCGCGGCATGCGGGATCCTCCCGGACCGGGGCACGAACCCGTATCCCCTGCATCGGCAGGCGGACTCCCAACCACTGCGCCACCAGGGAGGCCCGGAAAAATTTTTTTTTTAACGTTTATTTATTTGGCTATGTCGGGTCTTAGTTGCGGCATGTGGGACCTTTCGTTGCAGCGCCGGCTTCTCTCTAGTTGTGGCTTGAGGGCTTTAAAGTGCGCAGGCTTAGTTTCCCCAAGGTATGTGGGATCTTAGTTCCCCGACCAGGGATCAAACCTGCATCCCCTGCATTGGAAGGCGGACTCTTAACCACTGGCCCACCAGGGAAGTTCCCCCCACCAAATTTTTTTTTAATTGCACCAGGCAGAAAAAAAAAATGCCTTGGGAAATTTTTTTTTCTAATGAAATATTTATAAATTGGTTGTGTAACATAAAACTCTCCCAATAAATACCTCTTGAGAAATTCGTCAATTTTTATACAGATATCACACTAGCAATGAATAGGACAGTACCTCAGTTTTTTTGTCTTTAAACTCTCATAGTTGGAGACAGTTGAACGTATACATTTCATTTTGATAGGAAAATTACTACATCCTTACTTCACAGTCATCAAGGAACATATAAACACACAATGAACTTTGAAAAAGTATTTGCACAAAAACCAAGACATCCTCATTTGATCAATCCGATCTCAGTGGAACAATCCACGGTATATAATGCAATGATGTACAAATATCAAAAGAGGAAATACGTTGCTGGGAAAGGAAAGATTCCAGCCACTCTTATCCACATACAGTATGACACTCATCACATTTCTTGTAGTTGTTTGTTTAGGTGCCTATCTCTGTCATTAGACTGTGAATTATTTTAAAGGGGAAGTCTTTAAATAATTTTTAAAGGGATCTATAAGAAAAAATGTATTATCATTTATTAAAATACATTGGCTAGTATTCACTCACAGGATATTCAGAGGTTTTGTAAAAGAACTGTGTTTTGAAAAAGCATCAGCAGAAAACAGAGCAATTGTCCCTACTTGATGGTGGAGGACAGCTTCCTGGTGGCCAGAGAGGTGAATTTGCTGGATGCCTTTTTTGGATACAGAATACACCCTAGCAAATACTTCATGCAACTTAAAGAAACAGAAGTGGCTTCCGCTCCTGTCCTCTCTGTCCTTGGGCTAGCTGGGCCTTGGGGGTGCCCTCTGGGGAAAAAGGAAAGAGGATTCCATTTATAGTAGAAACTCAATAAATATCACCCCCCTCCCCCATTGAACATATGAAAGTCTAATCCATGAATTGCCTGTGGTTCAATGTTTATCTAAGATCTGAGACAGCAGATATTTGTAAAAGATATTCCTAGACATGTTTACCTATGTTTTCTCCTAGATTCTCTGGTTTTCATCCTTATTTTCTAGTAGAGCCATCAGAAAAGAACTCACTTGAACTTAAGAGCTATCAGGTGATTTTATGTTACACTCTTAGTCTTCCCAGATGAAAGGAGCGCATTCTTCAGTGAGAACTTCGGGGGTTTTTTGGTGAACGTTAGCCAATTGGGGGCCCACTGGATGTCACACAGAGTCCTCCTGTGCTTATACTCAATGCCTCCCGGAAGTGCGTTCCT
>NW_006784347.1:2402115-2456387 GCF_000442215.2 Lipotes vexillifer | reverse complement strand
TGCTGAGTGCTCAGACTTTCTTAGCACAGACAACGAACACTGTGCAGCCCCATGTGCTTCCCGCTTAACTCGGCTGCCAAAGAATTCAGAGCCAAATTCTGTACCCCATTAGGGTAATTAACTACTGTCAAGGAAAGGGCCTGTTAAATTCAACTCCCTCTTCCTTTAGATGATATCGCTTCCATCTTGATTCCTAACTGTTCCATTTTATATGAGTTTATATCATCTTGTTAGCTCTCCAGATCCTTTTTGGAAAAGGCCTAACACAAATAATAAGAATTAAAACGGTAGCTTAAAATTTAACTGATAGAAAACAACAAAAACAAATGAAAAGAAAAAAGAAAAAAAATTTAACTGATACAAACAAGTCCTGCTTTTAAATTATATTCATTTAGACGAACAGCACAATCTCCCTACAGTCTTATAGGGAGTACATGTAGGGAGTGTATGACCTTGGGTACTTCTTTATCTTGCCCAAAGACCTGGAGCTCATTTCTTCATCAACCAAATGAGGGGATTGGGCACTGTCATCTTGAAGGTCCCATTAAGGTGCACAAATATTTTCTTGTGAACCTACTATGTGCCAGACACAGTTCTAGGTGCTTGGGGTATATCGGTGAAGAAAATAGGCTAAGATAACCACCCTCATGGAACTTGGATTCTAGCAGGGAGAGACAGAAATAAGCAATTAATATAGTAAGTATATTAAATGGTATGTGAGAAGGTGGTGAGGGCTATAGAGAAAGAATCGAGTAGGTTGACGGGGAAAGGAAATCAGGGTGGGGACAGGGGGCAGTATTCAATAGGGTAGCCTGGGCAAATCTCATTAAGAAGTGAGGTTTGGGGAAAGACTTAAGGGAGCAGAGGGAGTTAACCAAGTAGAGGATATCTGGGGGAAGAGAGTGCAGGCAGAGAGAACAGCTAGTGCAAAGGCCCTGTGGTACAGAAGCACGGAGGCCAAAGGGCTGGGTGGGGGGAGGGGATTAGCAGGAGATGAGACCAGCTTCATTGCTTGTTCTGACAGAAAAAGAAAAGTTGCCTAACTGTAAATAGATATGTTTCTTCATATGCTTGTTCTAATCCTGCTCTTCCAAGTGTGCTCTCCAGACCAGCAGCATCACAATCAACCCGCAGCTTGTTAGAAAAGCACAATCTTAGGACCTACCTCAGTCCCACCGAATCAGAATCCTGATGAACAATATCCCCGGGTGATTATGAATCATATATGGGAAGACACGCTTGAAAGGATACCACCTTTATAAATATACAGGTATTTTATTTTATTTTTTATTGAAATATAATTGATTTACAATGTTGTATTAGTTTCAGGTGTACAGCAAACTGATTCAGTTACATACATACATATATATGTATATATATACACATACATATTCTTTTTTAGATTCTTTTCCATTATAGGTTATTACAAGATATTGAGTACAGTTCCCCGTGCTCTACAATAGGTCCTTGTTGGTTATATATTATATATATAATAGTGTGTATATACGCGGGCCTCTCACTGTTGCGGCCTCTCCAGTTGCGGAGCACAGGCTCCGGACGCGCAGGCTCAGTGGCCATGGCTCACGGGCCCAGCCGCTCCGCGGCATGTGGGATCCTCCCGGACCGGGGCACGAATCCGTGTCCCCTGAATCGGCAGGCGGACTCTCAACCACTGCACCACCAGGGAAGCCCCTATACAGGATTTTAAACAGCATATGCTTTACCAAAGAAGAGCCTTCTTTGACTGAGACAGTCCTTAAATTGCCCTTTCACAAGGGAGGTTGAAGGACAAGGGCTACCGAGAGTGCCACCTAGTGGTGGCATAAGAAAATTGACATCTCTAAGACAAGGATCACGCGGAGATTGTGTAGTTTTTTGGTTTTCTTGGCCGCACCCCAAGATTTGTGGGATCTTAGTTCCCTGACCAGGGATTGCCCCCGGCAGTGGAAGCACAGACTCCTAACCACTGGACCGTTAGGGAATTCCTGGAAATTGTGTAGTTTTAACACAATTAGTTGGACTTTTCAAGTATCCCCATGTCAGATAAAAGTAAAACAGGTGGAGGAACTGCTCTAGATTAAAGGATACTAAAGAGCCTGGACAACTAAATGCAACACGTGATCCTGGATTGGATCCCAGACCCTTTGAAAAAGAGCTATTCAAGGACAATGCTGGGCCGCTTGGGAACATTTGAATGTGGAATGTATATAAGATACTAGGATAGTGTTAATGTTCAATTTCCCAAGTGTGATAGTACACCATGGTTACGCAGGATGTTTTCTTAGTAAGGAATAAAGTGTCATGATGTCTGTACCTAAATTTCAAACAATTCAGCAAAAATTAAAATTAATACATAGAAAGAGAGAGAAAGAGAGAACAAGTGTGCAAAATGTTAACAACTAGTGAATCTAGGTGAAGAATATACAAGTGTTCATTGTACTACCTCTTGTAACTTTTCTGAAGGTTTGAAATTTGTCAGAATTAAAAATAGAGGGGAGCGCAATCATCTATGAATACATTTTAAGGCCCAGGAGACCTGGAACCAGTGGACTAAGTGGTAACAGCTGGGGTAACCTTGAACCTTCCCCGCCACGGTGGTTATCTCTGTTTCTCTGATTTCCCTAGAGAGATTAAAGACCAAACCTTTGAGCAGATGGAAAGCTGAAGTGATGGGGTCCCAAGGAGCAAAGGTGGGAAATCATCTCAGGCCTGGGTCTCCAGGCCTGGCTGTATCATGGGCTCCATTTCCCCTCTATTTCATTCTTTCATTCCATATTATTTTAAATTACAAATATGGTGCATATTTATTGTGGAAAAAATCCAAACAATATAGAAAGATAGAGAGTGGAATATGAAAACTCTTTTTTTTAAAATAAATTTATTTATTTTTTTCTGCATCGGGTCTTTGTCACAGCACGTGGGGTTTCTCTAGTTGCGGCGAGCAGGGGCTACTCTTCGTTGCGGTGCGCAGGCTTCTCATTGCAGTGGATTCTCTTGTTGCAGAGCACAGGCTCTAGGCACGTGGGCTTCAGTAGTTGTGGCACATAGGCTCAGCAGTTGTGGCTCGCAGGCTCTAGAGCGCAGGCTCAGCAGTCGTGGCGCAGGGGCTTAGTTGCTCCGCGACATGTGGGATCTTCCCGGACCAGGGCTCAAACCCGTGTCCCCTGCACAGGCAGGCGGATTCTTAACCACTGCGCCAACAGGGAAGTCCCTGAAAACTCTTCTTAAAAACATTTCCCTGCTCCCATGCACCCTGCCTAGAAATAACCAGGATGAACAGTTCCTTCCAGGCTCCTTTCTGTTTAGTGATAATCCCTGTTTATGCACGTTCCATGAGGGACAAGGTTTGTTTGGTTTTGCCTATTTATCCATGGTGCCTGGCATATAATAGGTCTTTATTAAATGTTGGTTGAATAAATTGTTGCCTTTCACAGATCATTCTGAACATATTTTTCTTCTGCCTGCTATTCTCATTTAACAGTAGATATTTTCCCGCCGTCTATACAGGTTTGTCTTTTTCGCCTCATTATTTTTAATTGTTAAATGTTGCCTGGTGCACCAGCCTGGTAGCCCATGATATGCAGGGGTCTTCACTTATTTAATCAGTTGCCTTTTAGTGGGCTTTTTTTCTCCATTGTAAACAGCTGGGAAAGACCTTGCAAATAGCATCACGCACATGTGGGAGCATTCTCTACGTAAGATTTCTTGCCTGAGAACTGCAGGTCAGAGGATATTTAATGTTTGAATGGCTATTGTCCTCCTTTGGCCTTGGTCATGGGCGGTTCCCTCCTCCTGGAAGCTTCTCGTTGCCTACTACACTGTAGATGGCAGAGACCCTCCTTGAGCATGGCCAAGGGAGCTGTGGCCTTTTCCATTCTCAGGCAGGAAGGAGCTGGCCCAGCAGGCATCTTCCTCTGGTGCAGGTGGGTCCAGACACTGAGAAACTCTGCCCTCACTTGTCAGAGTTGGATGGAGGCAGATAGGGAGAAAATGTGAGCACCATTCTAGGTGGTGGGCAGCTAGCCAGGGGCACGGCTACCCGCACGGTGAGTATGAGCATCTCAGGTGAGGGGACCTGCTCCTTAGCTGAGACTCTGGGGAGGAAGAAACTAAACTCAAAGTCTACGTGCCTCAGCAAAAGAAAGAGACAGAGGCAGAGACACGCACAGAGCGAGAGATTGAAGCTCCTCTAGGAAAACAAGCCGCATAAGCCCACGAAAACAAATGAAGTGATGGGTGTTCACAGCATTCATTGGCAAAATTACCAAGCGTGCACAAAAAGAAAATAATGACTGTGCATTCCCAGGCTTGATTAAACAGTAATTATACTTCAAAAGCTCGTTAAATGTCCCTCTTAAAAAAACACCAAGCTAGGCGATTTTTCTTTCACATTTAATAGCAACTGTTCTTGTATTCTTTCTTGTCCAAAGTGGCCATAATAATGGGGGCGTGGTGAGACAAGCACCCTCACAAGCTGCTGGTGGGAGAAGGGAGCAGCAAAATCTTTCTGAAGAATAACTCCTCCGAGAGCCTGAAACACCTTCCTGCCCTTTGGCTCAATCATTCTGTTTCTAGGAATTTCTCCTAAAGCAATCAATAGACCCATAGACAAAGATTTACATACAAAGATGTTCATTACAGCCTTGTTCATAGTACAAAATATTGGAATTCACCTAAGCAGTGACCCTTAATGAAGGATGCATTTTATTTTTTTAAATTTATTTATTTTTTTGTTTGGCCACGCCGCACGGGTTCTCGGCAGTGAAAGCGTGTAGTCCTAACCACTGAACCACCAGGGAGTGTCTGAGGGATGCGTTTTAGAATTAACTGGAAGTTTTTTAAACGCGTGTGCATGCACACACGCATGTACCCACACACACACTGGGGCAGAAGCTGGGTGGCCCAGCTGTGGTTTGAGTGCCTCTGTTTTTAACTAGCTCACACAGGTCATTCTTATGCTAATGCAAATTTGAGATTCATTTACCCTGATCCCTCTAGGATTATGGGTAGTTCTTCTTTAAATATATACCATATATACATGTGTCTTTTTTCAAATCTCACAGTGGGCATGAATTACTTTTATAACCAGAAAAATATATTAAGAAAATAGACTAGAGGACAGCTAAGGAAGTTCAACTGACAAACACCTATTGTGTACCAGGCCTTGTGCATGGTGTTAATTCTGAAATAAAGCAAGCGCAGTATGCCCTTCGAGAAGCTCACAGCCCTCCGCAGGGGATGAGCCATGGGAAGACAAATATTATCTGGAAAGACGTGTTGTAGTAGAGGTAAGTGCTAGGGCTGGTGCAACCCAGGGAGTAATTAGCTCTGGTTAGAAGCCTTAGGAAACCACTTCCAGAAAAGGAGACATTTCGGCCAGTCCTTGAGGCACATGGAGGGAGGGAAGGAGGGAAGCAGCATTGCAGGCTCAGGGAGGGAACAGCTTGTGCAAAGGCACAGAGGCATGAACACCCTGGCTTGTCTGAGGAAATGTGAGCATCGAGGTGTGGCTGGAGCAGAAGGTTGACACAAGGCGAAGAGGAGAAACTGGAGAGGCAGGTGGGCCCAGCCCAGGAGCTTGTGGTTCCCAGACGGTGTGCCGAGGAACACCAGTCCTCCTTCTGACTGATGGATGCTCAGTGCAAAGGGGTTCCAGGGCAAAATGACTTTGGAAAACTCTAGGTTAAAGTGGGGTTTTGTTTTTGTTTTTGTTTTTCCTTTTTTTTTAAAATTGCAGGACACACCAAAACCTTTACTAATATACAAAGATGCCAGGGATTCTCCAAGACTGGTCAGCATAGATAGCATGTCCCAAATTTATTTAACACAGACTGGCCACCTCTCCCCTCTACACACACTTTATTGCTGTTGTGGTTTTAAAGAAAACTTATTCTATCTTATACAGTGACATCCCCAGGGCGTAGTTTGGGGAACTCAGCTGTAGTCAGTAGCAAGCCCAGGAGAGAAAGCAGTGACATGGGAAGAGCTCAAACTTAGGAGTCCCCAGACCTGGGCTCAAATCCCAGTTCCACTGTGTACCAGCTCAGTGATCTTGACCAAGTTACAGAAGCAAATTACCTCATTAGTAAGGTGGGACTAATAACAACTACCTTGTAGGCTTTGCGAGTTGAATGAAAGAACACTGGCCATGTGGTAGATGCCCGATAGGTTCTGAGTAATTGACAGTCATCATGAAAATCTTTTCATCTGTGTTTCAGAAAGATCCCTTAGCGGCTGGCTTGGAGGGTGCTTAGCCAGGTTCAGGCCTGGAGGCAGGGGACTAATGAACATGCCCTGTGGCTGCGACAGGCAGGAAGTCACAGGACTGGGTGACTAGATGCAGCGAGAAGGGGACTATTGAGGGAATCCCTGGGTCTGGGGGTGCATGGGGCATTTAACCAGAACAGAAAGTCCGGGCAGAGCAGCATTTTCGGGAGGAAAATAATAAATTGTTTCTAACCCAGACTCTTCTGCGTGATTTAAAACTGGCTCTAAAAGCTACTCCTTGATTTATTAATTTTTTTAGAATTGTAGACACAGTGATTACTCCTGGTTTCAAATTGCGTTTCACGTTGTTTCTTCTTTGCCAGACTCAGAGGGCTTCTGTTGTGTCTTTTCCCCAGCTTATAATAACAAAAGAAGGGAGAATAAATTTTAGGTGGGAAAATTAGTTGCTCAGCTCTCGCCTGAAAATTACCATGTATGCGTGTGTCTCGGTGCTGTGTCTCGGTGCTGTCACAGAAGAAAGATTCTGTAGTTCCACAGGCGTGGGGTGGGAGTGGGAGAGGAAACGCTGCCTTTTGGATGGATACCAGTGGCACTTAGATGTTTCTGCACTGGGAGACAGCAGCACATCCCCTTATGAAACTATGTGTTCACCACGAATCCGCCACTGATTATAAAGAGCAAATGGTAATAAGAGGACCATGCCAGACCTTTTGCTTAGGGTAAATCTGATCCTTGTGACCTCTCAGGAAGACAGGTCAAGGCAGCACCGTTTTGTAGGTGAGGATACTGATGCATAGGGAGGTTAAGTCCCTTGCCTGAGGTCACGCAGCTAATTAGGGCACTTCTGCGATTCCAGCTCAGGCACTTCTGCTTCCAAAGTGCAAACTCCACGATCCCATTTCCACATGTCTCTGGAGGATGCAAATAAAATGCTTCGCACAGCACCTGGCACATAGCAGGCACGCAGTCAATGTTAGCTGCTATTCCTAAAACTCAGAGCAGGGTGGCTGCCAGTGCTAAAATTTGAGAGCTACTGTGAGGACCCCAGCCCCAAAGGTAATAGTAGCGCATGTTTGTGCTGAATGTTCTCATCGGCATTTCCCTTAAGCTTCACAGCATTTGCAGCAGGAGGGAAACTTCCTCCTCTATGTCAGTTTGGGAGTTTTACAGGCAAGGAAACCAAAGACTGGGACTTGCCTGGGATCACACAGTAAGGAGGGCAGGATGGGACGTGGACTCAGATCTCCTGACTCTAGCATTCCCTCGCTTGTGGCCCCATCACTCCAGGGTTGGTGACTTTAAGTCTCTGTCTATTCTCTGTCTATTCTGTCTTCATAACACCTTCTCGTCTGCATATCAAATCTCCCTCTGCTTCTATCTTACAAAGACACTTCTGATGGCCTCTAGGGCCCACCCAGATAAAGCAGAATGACCCCCATCTCAGGATCCTTAACTTCCTCACATCTGCAGGGGTATTTTTTTGCATATAAGGAACAACCACAGGTCCATGGATTCAACTGTATATATCTTCTGGGGTCATTTCTCAGCACTCCCCAGTAGCTAAATAAATTCATTTATCTGCCAACTATCCTCCAAGGCCGTGGGGATTGAGAGCTGCGAGAAGGGTGTCCTGACAGAGAGAAAAAGAGGAAGAAAGAGGGAGATGGGGCTGAGGTCTGGGCTGGGCTCAGGCAGCCCCTCTGAGTTTTGGGAGTGCTGAATGAGCAGTCAGGACTCTCACTGGATGCCCTCGGGGAGGGGTCAGCAAACCATAAACCACCAGCTGGCTGCTGTTTTTATAAATAAAGTTTTATTGGAACACAGACATGCCCATTTGTTACATACCGTCTGTGATTGCTTTCGAGCACTGTTGAAGAGGCAGAGTTGAGTAGCTGCAACAGAAACCATATGGCTGGGGTGGGAGGATTGGGAGACTGAAATTGACACATATTCATTATTGATACTGTGTATGAAATAGACAACTGATGGGAACATACTGTATGGCACAGGAAACTCTACCTAATGTACTGCGGTAACCGAAATGGGAGGGAAATCCAAAAGGGAGGGGATCTCTGTATGTGTACAGCTGATTCACTTTGTTGTGCAGTGGAGGCTAACACAACATTTTAAAGCAACCATACTCCAATAAAAATTTAAAAAAATAATAAACCATATGGCTCACAGGCCTAAAATGTGTACTGTCTGTCCTTTTATGAAAAAGTTTCCCAATCCCTGCACTAGGGAAGTAGGAGAAGCAAGGTGATGAACCTGGAATTAATACCATCCAGCGTATTTCCACCCCCCGCTCCCCACCCCCTCAGCCCCCTAGCCCAGGCATTGTAATATTTTTCATCTCTATGTCAGTTTGGATCTTTTTTCGTGTTTTCCATATCTCTACTAAACATGCTCAATCTTTCCTCTACCTTCTTGAATATAGGTATATAATAGCTGTTATAATAGCTGTTTTAATGTTCTTGTCTACAAATGTATTATCTGTGTCATTTGGGTGTCTATTTCTATTGATTGATTTTTCTCCTCATTATGGGTCATATTTTTTTCATCTTTGCAAGGCTGAAAATTTTTGATTGGATGTCAGACTGTGACTTTACCAGTTACCAATCTGTTCCTTCTCAGCTTTAAATCTATTTTTCATCACCTGCCCAGAGATAGTTTAGCTGGACCCGGTAAGCATTTCTCCTTTGCAGCTGGAGCAGTGTTAAGTTTTGTCAGTAGGGGGCACTGGAGGGACACTGGCAGTCAAGGGGCTTCTCTTCCTCATTCCAATGTATTACTTCTTCTGGCTTCTTGCTCTTATCCCAGGGCTGCCAGGGGTGCGTGGGGGGACATCCAGGGGCACTCACCCCCATCAGATTTTAGCAGCCTCCCGTTGACAGCTTCCCATCAGGACCTCCCTCAAAGGTGAATTCTCAGTGAATCTCACAGGTCCCCAGTGATTTTCCATCTTCATCTGCACCCCAGTGGGAGGATTCCTGTTTGTCAATCCCAACCCCAATCCCATGGTTCTCTGCCCACCACACTGACCCACCTGCACCCAGAAGGGAGTTTCCTTCTTGCGTAGCAACCATGGACCAGCTCTGGCCCCGGCAACCCAGTGAACTTCACTGTGGACTGGGCTGCAACCATATCTCCTCCAATGAAGTTTGAATTCCAGTTTTAGTAGATCGTCCCCTCAGTTCTAGGGTATTCTTTGGAGTTCTCTTTACCTATTTATAGTTAGTCCCCTGTTATCATTAACAATTCTTTACATTAAACGTTCCCTGCTCCAGTTACTATGTGGTTTCTCGCCCCTGACTGGACCCTGAATGTTAGACAGACATTGTGAATTTTCCCTTGTTGGGGCTGGATACATTTATGTTCCTACAGATATTTTTGAGCTTTGTTCTGGGATACAGTTAAGTTGCTTGGGAACATTTGGATCCTTTCAAGCCTAGCTATTAAGTTTTGTCAGGAAGGACCAGAACAGTGTTTAATCTTCCCCACTGTTGAGGGGGAAAAAACAAAAACACCATGAATCGCAAGGTTCTCCACTCTCAATTATAGGGCTCACTTCCTTTGGGTCTCATTTCTCAAGGACCACTGTCCTCTGCTGCCTGATGTCCAACGTCTTGACAACCATCATTTCGTATATTTTGTCCAGTTTTTAAGTTGTTTCAGGCTGGTCCCTGTTATTCTGTCTTGGTCAGACATGGAAGTCAAATCCCCTAATTTAAAAAATATTCACTTATTCAACATGTGCACCAGCCATCTGGGTGCATTGACGAACAAAACAAATGGAAATCTCTGCCCTCCTAGAGCTTACATTCTACGGCAGCTGATTAAGAGCATTTCTAATGCTGTGTGAGCCTGGCAGAATGAGTTCTCGCCGTGGACCACTAGACTGTGAATCCTCCTGAGTTCTCCCTGTCCCCAAGTTGTCTTGAACTGCAGCTCTGTCCTCTTTCCTCCCTGCCTTCTCCACTCCCAGTGCCCCCTATTCCACAGGTGATCTCTTTTTCTTTCCCAAGATGCTTCATAGAACTCTTCAAACCACCTTATCTGGGCATGCCTGTGGAAAGCGGCTGGTTGATGCCTCCAAAGCCTGGAAAGTGTAATTTATGTTCTTAAGTATATCTTTCTGGCATCACGGGAGGAGTTTTCTCCCTTCCTCTCTCCACGGCATCGCACTTGCTCTTTAGTAAATAGACTGAGATCAAACCTGGCCCCTTGCAAGGTCACAGATAACCAGCATTTGCCAGCTAAAAGTCAAGGTCTTATTTATAGACCCTGTTACATACTTACCAGCCCCCCCACACACACTTCCCTGCCAAGTTTATCTTTTATTATTCTACTTTAAATTGGGAAGATAGCCAACACCACATCCATCTTTGTCTGCCATATCGCCCAGCGGCATGGACTGGGTAATGACCATAGATATATATTTAATAACAGCTTGATTGAGGTATAATTCACACATGATAAAATTGCATCCTTTTAAAGTACACCACTCAGTGATTTTTAGTATATTCACAGGGTTGTGCAATGATCACCACAATTAATTTTGGAACATTTTTATCCTTTCCCCACCCCCCAAAGAAACTCTCATACCCATTGGCAGTCACTCCCTATTTCCCCTAACTCCCCTGGCCCTAGGAAAATACTAATCTACCTTCTATCTCTATGGATTTGTCTATTCTGGACAATTCATATAAATGAGATAAGACAATATGTAGTCCTCTTTGCCTGGCTTCTTTCACTTAGCATTATGTTTCCAAGGATCACCCTCCTGGAACGTGGGTCAATACTCCATTCCTTTTTATTGCCAAATAATATTCCATTGTAATGACATACTACCCTTGTTTTATCCATTCATCAGTGGGTGGACATTAGGGTTGTTGCCTCTTTTTGGCTGTTATGAATAATGTTGCTATAAACATGCATATGCATGTTTTTGGCTGGTGGACATAAATATTTATCATCAATTTCTCCCAGCCTTTTGGATGAGGGTGTGCCTGAGACAAAGTCAGTGAAGGTGGCCACAAAGCCTGTCCATTTGCTGATGTCACACTGGTGGATCCTTCAAGGAGAGGAAGACAGGAGAGCTGGCTGCTTCGGAGGACATTCAGCCTGATAAAACGAGCTGTGGACTTTGTGCCAGGCACTGAGGTGTGTGCTGGGATTGTAACCTCCCCCCTCCTTCTCAACACTCCTTTATTAGCACCTACTCTCTGCCAGACTGTGAGGTCCCCTGAGGGTCTTAGCCTAGTTGGAGAGGCAGAGCCTGAATTCAGACAGTAAGCGCCCTGGTGACTAACAGTTCCTGTCCTGGAACAACTGTAGCCCAGGAGAGGGGCACCCAACCCAGTGCTGTGCCATCAGGGAAAGTTTCTTGGAAGAGGTGACTTTTGTTCTTTCCACAGTATACTATGTACATTTCTAAACATATAGAAGCCTTCCATGCTCGTCACCCGGTTTAACGACTGTTAACATCTTGCCAGGATTTTTTCCAATTTTTTTCTGAATACTTTTAAAGTAGATTTCAGACATTGTGGCAGTTCACCTCTATATACTTCAATGCACATTTAAAAACGAGGACACTTTCCTGTGTACAATACCCTTATCACATCAAAAGGGCATAATAGGGACTTCCCTGGTGGTACAGTGGTTATGAATCCACCTACCACTGCAGGGGACATGGGTTCGAGCCCTGGTCTGGGAAGATCCCCACATGCTGTGGAGCAACTAAGCCTGTGAACCACAACTACTGAGCCTGCATTCTAGAGCCCGTGCGCCACAACTACTGAAGCTCACGCACCTAGAGCCGGTGCTCTGCCACAAGAGAAGCCAACGCAATGAAAAGCCCGCACACCACAACGAAGGGTAGCCCCCACTCGCCGCAACTAGAAAAAGCCCATGCACAGCAACGAAGACCCAACGCAGCAAAAAAAAAAAAAAAAGACATATTTCTTTAATATTATTAATACCCAGTTCATATTCAAATTTTCCTCATTATTTTGAAAACAGGGAATTCCCTGGCGGTCCGGTGGTTAGGACTTGGCGCTCCCACTGCAGGGGGCCTGCGTTCAATCCCTGGTCGGGGAACTAAGATCCCGCAAGCTGCGCGGTGCGGCAAAAAGAACCCAAAACATTATTTACAGTTGCTTTGTTTAAAAGAGGATCTAATTAGGGTGGGGATCCCCCTTAATCTGTGCCATGAAGGGAGGGTGAGAAGGCTCTGTGGGCAGAGGCAGATCCCAGGCAAAGCCTAGGGGGAGTCTGACATGTGTAGAGTGTAGGGCAGGGAAGAAAGGGACTGCTGGTTCTTGGGGTGGGTGATTCCCCAAAGCTGACTTCCTGATGTGCCCTCAGGGCAGGAAGGCCTTGAAAGCTTCCTTCAGCCAGATGTTAAGTCAGTCCATCCATCTGCTGCTTTGGAAACTTCCCCCTGATGACTGATTCCTCTCCTGTCACTTCTTCCCAAGACGGGAGACCATCCTTCCTCAGGCACCTGAGATGGTGGCACTTCCTGGCTGAGTGACAGCCTGGGAGGCTGCTCTCACTGCCCCAGGGCCCCATAGTCCAACGCTCTCAAGCCCAGGATGGGCGGCTGTGGCACCGCTGGGTGACTCGACCTGGTTCTGACTGCCGGGTTGATCATCAGAGAAGGAAATAGTTGTCTCTGTTCTGAGCCCTGTCCTTTGAGAACAGCTCCTGATGTGAGCTGGGAAGTGACCTTTTGAAGTCAGACCCCATTCCCCTGTCTGAGATGTTGCTTCCTTCTCTGTGGTGGAGTTTCCAATGGAAGCCACTCTTCAGCCTGAGCCTTGCTGGCCTTGAGTTCACACGACAAAACCTATGACCCCTCTTGCTTGTGCCAGAAGAGCATTTAAACTCAGCCAGCAGAGATGGAGGGGGTGGAGGCAGGGGGTGGCTGGCCATCTAGGACCAGCCCCAGCACAGCACTGTGAAGCCGAGGTGTCGGGGTGTGGAGTGGGCAGGGGTCTTCCTAACTCATCAGTAGAGCATCTTTTCAGGCAGTGATTAGTTCAGGCCTTACCTTTCCAGAAACGTCTTTAGCCACTTACTTCATCAAGCTCACTGATCAAGCCCTCAAGGGTCAGATAAAGAATTAAGGAGGCCAGTTATATTCATCACCTACTCATTCATTCATTCAATTCATGTTTATTAGCACATTCTCTTTGCCAGGCATTGTTCTGGGGGCTGGGCATCCAGTGGTGAAAGAGACAAAGTTCCCACCCTGGAAGCGTTGATGTCCAGTAAATTCACTTGCAGTTTTTGTGTGTGTGTGTGTGGGGGGTGCACGGGCCTCTCACTGTTGTGGCCTCTCCCATTGCGGAGCACAGGCTCCGGACGCGCAGGCTCAGCGGCCATGGCTCACGGGCCCAGCCGCTCCGCGGCACGTGGGATCTTCCCGGACCGGGGCACGAACCCGTGTCCCCTGCATCGGCAGGCGGACAGGAGAATAGATCTTAAAAGTTCTCATCACAGGAAGAAAAAATTTTCCAATAATGTGTGGTGATGGATGTTAACTAGACTTATTGTGGTGATCGTTTTGTGATGTATACAAATATAGAATCGTTATGTTGTACACCTGAAACTAATGTTATATGTCAATTATATCTAGATTTTAAATAAAGCAAGATGGGAATTCCCTGGCAGTCCAGTGGTTAGGACTCTGCACTCCCACTGCTGAGGGCCCAGGTTCAATCCCTGGCTGGGAAACTAAGATTCCACAAGCTGCGAGGTGCAGCCAAAAGAAAAAAAATAATGAAATAGGTGCTTAGTAAATGTCAGATGTCTTCAGCTTTTACTCTATGAGTAAATTAGAAATAGAAAATTTATTAAAAACTCTGGATATTCTTTTTTTTTAAGTCTTTAAGAAAAAGCAAAATTTAGCACTCCCTCTCCCCTTTTTTCCCCACTGACTTGGCCATAGAAACAGGAACTTCTAGCTATCCTTATATATTGCATGTGATTTAGGAAATAAAATCTTTTAAGGCAGGGGGAGTGCACTCCGTTAAACAAATAGCAAGACTGCAGAGTTTTATTAAGTTCAGTGGATGCTAGATGTAGTCTTTGCAGCCACCACCCTGCCCCCCACCATATGTAGGAAGGATTTTTGTACTTTTCTCCAGGCTTTGGAAACTCCATCCTAAGGATCCTAAGGATCCAAGAGGGTTTCCACCTCTTTTTTTTTTTTTTCCTGGTGCTGCTCTGTTCTTGCGATGGGACTTGTTACTTCGAAACTTCTGAGGCAGAGAAGGAAATGAGGTCGCCACACCACCGTGGAGCGAGACAAGAACTCCAGCTCATCCCGGCAGCTTCTAGTCTAAAAATATCCCAACTTGGCAGGCAGGAACTTTCTTCCTTCTTTCCTTCTGGTAGACAAGGCTGGAGGCAGAATTCTTTCTGAATTCTGCTGAATAGAGCACGTGTCTGTAAGAGCCAAGGGCAGAGAAGAGCTGAGAGGTGTTTCCCCGGGTCCAACAGGTCCAGGGAGGACCCTTCACTGTCTCTTACTGGACGTCACTCCTTCAGCAACGAGTGTTTACCGAGGGCCTGTGATGGGCCTGGTCTTGCAGAAGGAGGGAGAGACAAGATCCCAACCCAGCCCTCCTAGAGCTCACCGTCCAGGGGCAGAGGAGATGCTAATAATTACTTGAATTCCCCTTTGGATAAGTGTCACAAAGGAGATACTCAGGACCAGAGGGATCTAGGCCACTCTGATTTACAACCCAAGGCCAAAGGAAATGGGTTTCCAAGGTGACAGGACTCGATTTCATCTTTAGAGAAGGAAGAGTCTGGGGAATTCCATGGCAGACCAATGGTTAGGACTTTGAGCTTTCACTGCCGAGGGTGCGGGTTTGATCCCTGGTCAGAGAATTAAGATCTTGCAAGCTATGTGGTACAGCCAAATTAAAAAGAAAAGAAAAGAAAAGAAAGAAAGAAAAGGAAGAGTCTGGTAAAAGTGAAGAGGTTTGAGAAGAAGGAGGTGGATGTTGATGAAAAAGGCTGGGATTCAACATGGATTGATCTCCAAAAAGGGAGAAAAGGCAAGGAGGTTCCATGTTGTTCCCTGGGCACTCTGTCAGCATAAACATTAACCAGAATTATAGCAGATACATGAATGCTATAGCCAAGGTCTTGAAAAGGTCACTGAGATACCATCACAGCTTCAGGGAAGCCTTGAGTGATACCAGAGAGACCCGGCTGTCATGTTCACGGATTGCTGCCCACCATTGACACCACCCGCTGGAACTCCATCCACACGTGAGGGCCAAATCTTCTTATCAGGCATTTTATTTTGGGTTAATCAACTTTCCTCTGTTGCCCAAACAACATTGTAACAGCAGTAATGGAAACTGAGACAGGGCTTGGGAGGGGGTGAACACAGCAATCCTATCACTCTCCCGTAACAACATGTTAAGTTTGGGACTTCCCTGGTGGTGCAGTGGTTAAGAATCTGCCTGCCAATGCAGGGGACCTGGGTTCAAGCCCTGGTCCAGGAAGATCCCACATGCCGCGGAGCAACTAAGCCCATGCGCCACAACTGCTGAGCCTGCGTGCCGCAACTACTGAAACCCACGTGCCTAGAGCCCGTGCTCCACAAGAGAAGCCGCCACAATGAGAAGCCCATGCACCGCAACGAAGAGTAGCCCCTGCTCGCCGCAACTAGAAAAAGCCCGCGCGCATCAATGAAGACCCAACACAGCCAAAAATAAATTAATTAATTAAAAAAGAAAAAAAAAAGTTAGGTTTTCCATTTCCAGCTCTGTGTAAAAGATGAAGAGAACAGGCTTATGGAGACATTGTTTGGTGACATCCCACGGCCTGCCCTGGCCAGCCCCCCACTATGACATTTCCCGGCACCCATGGACACATCGAGGTCCTGCCTGAAGTCTGATCTGTTGGACAAGAAACAGGCCATCAGAAACATGTGACCTGGGACTTCCCTGGTTGCGCAGTGGTTGAGAATCTGCCTGCAAATACAGGGGACATGGGTTCGAGCTCTGGTCCAGGAAGATCCCACATGCCACAGAGCAGCTAAGCCCATGAGCCACAACTACTGAGCCCGCGTGCCACAACTACTGAAGCCCATGTGCCTAGAGCTCAAGCTCTGCAACAAGAGAAGCCACCGCAATGAGAAGCCCACGCACCACAATGAAGAGTAGCCCCCGCACAACGCAACTAGAGAAAGCCCAGGCGCAGCAACAAAGACCCAACAATGAAGACCCAATGCAGCGAAAAATTAATTAATTAATTAATTAATTTAAAAAAAAAGAAAGAAATATGTGACCTGGTTGGCAAAGCTTGCTGTCTCCATCCCACCATGGCTTCGAGGGAATATGAGAGACCAGACTAAGGGAACGAGGATTGGATGAGTAGGGAGGTGGTCAATGGATGCTTTGAAAAGGGTTAAGTAAGGGTCAAGTAGGTCAGAGGAATGACTCCTGGGCTTGGCAGAGTGGAGGTCATCAATGATTTGACAAGAACAGTTTCAGGGGAGCAGTGGAGGTGGAAGACCCTGGGGGAGCAGCTTAAAGAGGTTGCTGGGAGAGGAAGAGGAGAACTCTTGAGAAGTTGGATTGGATGTGAGCTGGAAAGGATGAAATCCCAGATAATTCATTGTTCTTTTTTATTATTATTATTTTTATTGGAGTATAGTTGATTTATAACATTCAGAAACTAACACAGTGTTACTCACAAAGTGAATCAGTTATACATATACATATATCCACTCTTTTTTTTATAATTAATTAATTTATCTATTTTATTTTTGGCGGTGGTGGGTCTTCGTTACTGCGCGCGGGCTTTCTCTAGTTGCGGCGAGCGGGGGCTACTCTTCATTGTGGTGCGTGGGCTTCTCATTGCGGTGGTTTCTCTTGTTGCAGAGCTTGAGCTCTAGGCACGTGGGCTTCAGTAGTTGTGGCACGCGGGCTCAGTAGTTGTGGCTCATGGGCTTAGCTGCTCTGTGGCATGTGGGATCTTCCTGGACCAGGGCTCGAACCCGTGTCCCCTGCATTGGCAGGCGGATTTTTAACCACCACACCACCAGGGAAGTCCCTCTACTCTTTTTTTTTTTAAATAAAATTTTAAAATTAATTAATTAATTAATTAATGGCTGTGTTGGGTCTTCACTGCTGCATGCAGGCTTTCTCTAGTTGTGGCGAACGGGGGCCACTCTTCTTTGCGGTGTGAGGGCTTCTCATTGCGGTGACTTCTCTTGTTGCGGAGCACAGGGTCTAGAGCGCAGGCTCAGTAGTTGTGGTGCACAGGCTTAGTTGCTCCACAGTATGTGGGATATTCCCAGACCAGAGCTCGAACCCATGTCCCCTGCATTGGCAGGCGATTCTTAACCACTGCACCACCAGGGAAGCCCCCTCCACTCTTTTTTAGATTCTTTTTCTATATAGGTCAGTACAGAGTATTGATTTCCCCGTACTATACAGTAGGTCCTTATTAGTTATCTATTTTATATATAGTAGTGTGTATATGTTAATCCCAATCTCCCAACTTATCCCTCCCCCTGCCCCAACTCATTGTTCCGGATGTTCTTGACTCCAGCAAGTGAGTGGGTGGGCCATGGTGCCATTGACTATGATGGGGGTGGGTGGAGACCAAGAGCTCCTTTTGAGGACTTTTTTTTTTTTTTTTACATCTTTATTGGAGTATAATTGCTTTACAATGGTGTGTTAGTTTCTGCTTTATAACAAAGTGAATCAGCTATACCTATACATATGTTCCCATATCTCCTCCCTCTTGCGTCTCCCTCCCACCCTCCCTATCCCACCCCTCTAGGTGGTCACAAAGCCCCGAGCTGATCTCCCTGTGCTGTGCGGCTGCTCCCCACTAGCTATCTGTTTTACGTTTGGTAGTGGATATATGTCCCTGCCTTTTGAGGACTTTTAACATGGGATGATTATCAGGCATTCACGAGAGACCAAGCAGGCAGTTGGGTAAGGCTGGAGAACAGCGAGAGCCCTGCGTTTTCTCCTCTTCTCTGAAATGTATGAAAACTGTAGCATGAGCTGGGCCTGGGGATGTGACATTCACCATAACCTGCACAAAGCAGAGGAACGCGTTCGGCCCTGGACAGCAAGCTCCTGAGTTTTGTTCACCGCTGTGTCTCTAGCACCCTTCCAAGCACCAGGAGACAGCAGATGTTCAATCAGTATTTTCCATCTGGATGGATGAATAACATCATGGTCTCTCCCAGTCTCCAGAAACTGGGTGACTTTCTAAAGCCCGGGACAGATGCCTTCACAGCTTAATGAGAGGCCTTACTAATTATAACGATGATGCCGATGATAGAGGGATGACTTATAGTCAGCAAGGGGCAATAGCTCTTCTGAATAATCATTTAAATGGGTCACACTGTGATTGCTCAGAGGGCCGTGAGAGTCAAGGTAGGAGTAGGAGGGTGGGATAGGTGATTGGAAAAATGGGAGGGAGGCAATGCCAATTCCACCAGTAAGCAGGGTTTGTTTTGGACCTCAGGCTAACTTCTTGATTTCTCCAGCCCTTTTAATTTTTTTTTTTTTTTTTTTTTATGGCAGTGATAGAGATCTATCACCCCAAATAGCTGTAAGCACTGTTAATGAAATCACGGAGCCTCTGTGGCAAACCAGGGAACCTAGTAAACCAGAAGTTGAGCGCTAGTTCTCAGAAGCAGAGACTTGGTGTCTATTTGAGGAGACTTAGTGGGGCCCTGGATACCGTGAAAGAGGTCAGTCATTTTCTAGCCCAAGACAATGGTAGGACTTGGCCTTGAGGAAGCGTCAATGGAAAGTGATGTCTGTGTTTGCTCCATTCTTTGCCGGTGTGCCCCAGGGACCTGATAGGAGAGTTTCCAGTTTCCTCTGGCTGAATTGAGCCGGTGCTGCCTGTAAGGTGAAGGGCCTGTGCTAATCTCTTCTTGGCAAGTTATACAGCCCCATGATTGAAATCACCAGGAGAGCATCGTGAGTGCCCGGGGTATGTGTGCCACAGAAAGCAAGAAGGAGGAGCCAGCGTGGGGGTGACGGACAGCGATGCCACGGACACTGGAGTCTTCCTACAAGAGTAAAGTGAGGCCGTGCGGCAGGCAGCCAGGTGAGCAGCCACAAAACAATAGAGAGATAGCGACTCGCAATGGGTAAGGTGTGGAATGGCCTGACCTCTGTGATTTTATAGAAGAGGCAATGGAAGCCCAACAAGGGTTGTCCGTGTCTTCCCCAGACATTTCTCAAGAGCCAGTTACGTGCCAGAGGCTGGACCAGTGTTTTGGTTACATATTGCTGCACAGGACATTACCCCAAAACCCAGAGGCTTAGAACAACCGTCATTTTATTCTCCCATTTCTGTGGGTTGACTGGGCACAGCTGTGTGGTTCTTTGCCCCGTATGATGATGGCTGAGGCTGTGGTCATCTGGGGTGAGACTCAGTTTGACCTTCTGAGAGGCTTATTCACAGTGATAGCAGTTGGTGCTTGGAGAGTAGCTGGGCCTTTCATCCGGTGTCCCTCAGTTCTTTTCTTCTCCTTCTCCTCCTCTTCCCCCCCTCCCCCCCCCGCCTTCTTCTTCTTCTTCTTCTTCTTTTTTTCTGTTCTCTTCTTTCTGGCTTCTCCAAGTGGCTTGGTCTTCTCAAAGCAGGTGACTGATTTCCAAGAGCCAGGAAGTGGAAGCTGTCAGTCCTCTCAGTCTTCTTAAGGCCTGAGCTCAGAAGTCTCAGAATCCCATTTCTGCTGCATTCCGTGGGTCAAAGTCAGTCCTAGAGTGTATTGGTTATCTACGCTGCATAACAAATAATCCCAAAACTTAGTGGTTTAAAATGATGATAAATATTCCTTTCTCACAGCTTCTGGATTAGTCAGGAATCATGCAGAAGCTTTGTGGGATGTTCTGGCTTGGGTCATCACATGAGATTGCAGTCAAAATGTCATCCAGAGCTATACTCATCTGAAGGCTTGATTGGGACTGGAGGGCTCACCTCCAAGGTGGCTCAGTCATATAGTTGGAAAACTGGGGCTTTCTGTTAGCAGGAGGACTCAGTTCTTCTGTACACAGGCCTCTCCACAGGATGCTTGAGTATCCTCATTATACTGATGATGATCTGAGTATCCTCAGATGTCAGACCTCATCACTTCTGCCATACCCTTTTTATCACACAGACAAGCCCTGGTTCACAATGGGAGGAGACTATGAAAGGGCATGAACGACCAGGAAGTGAGGATCACTGGGACCATCTTGGAGGCTGGCTACCATACGAGGCCAGCCCAAGATTCCAGGAAGTGGAGGAATAAACTCTACCTCTGGATGGCAGGAATGACCAAGAAGAGTTTGTGGCCATCTTTAGTCCACCAAATCCAGGCTCTAGGGGTTTAGTCAGAAGGGCTTTGTGCTCATAGAACTTACAATCTAGTCCTATAGTCTAGGACCACACAGAAAACTAGTGGCAGAGAATGGATGTGTCTGTCATCTTCATTATACAGATGACGAAGCTGAGGCTCAGAAAAGACCAATCATATGCCCAAAGTCATATAGTGAATAAGTGGCAGAGCTGAGATTAATACTCAGACTCTTCTGACCCCAAGCCAAGCCCTTCTTTCCCTTATCCTGTATGGCTACTCGTTATGTTACCATGTTAACTTTTAAATAAAGGATACAAAATTGTATCTAGTGTAAAATGACAGCTATGTAAAACAAACTATGCTTTAAAAAAGAACAGGAGGAAATACAAACAAAATGTTGACAATTGTTAATAGGTGATAAGAAAATATGTGGTGTTTTTTTTCTTCCTTCTTCTAGGTTTCTGTGTTTTTTTCATACTCTACACTGAGCTTCTATCACTTTCATCATGGAAAAACCCAAACCATTTCCTGCTGTGGTGGATCACACAGGTGCAGTGGGAGAGAGGGGTGCTGGGGGGTTGGCGGGTGGGGAAGGAGTCCTCCACCTGTGGATTTTGGTTCCTCCTCTGCTGTGTGGCAGTCATTGTGCTTCTGGTTCTTCTGAAAGGCAGTGGCTGTTAATTAGCTCACCTGTACAAACAGAGCTGGGGCCCCTCAGCTGAGGTGTGGGAAGAAGAACCTTCTTGGAAAGAAGAGCTGTGTTGCTTGCACTCCAGGAGCGTGGGGAGCAAAGGAAACTAGAGGGCTGATGTTCCCCCTTCCTGATGGGATATATCTATAATGCTGTTTTCTGGTCCAAGCTCAAGGTGACTGCCTCTCAAATAGGAGTTTTTGTACTGGGACAACATGAGAGAACATTTGAAATTGATGCTTTCCTGGAAACTCCAAGATATGTAGTCACTGTAGATAAAAGCTGTTCAGTTGTTTTAAAGTATTAGACATTTTTGGCTGCCTGCAACCATGTGATAGCTTCTTTCACTTCTATTTTTGCAGCTTAAGCATATCACCCGATTGTCTTCCTGTATGCATTACACTCCATGGCCAGGAACTTCCCCTAGAGTAAAAAAACAACAGCTTCCATTAATTGGGCACCTATTATATAAAGATGCTACACTAAGCATTTATGCATACACTTAATCTTTACAACAACATATGATGTGGATATCTCCAATTTACAGATGAGGAAACAGGAGTTCAGGGAAGTTCAGTATCTTATCCAAAGTCACATGGCTCAGAAATGACAGAGGCAAAACCTGAACCCATGTCCAAATGACCCCAAAGTCACTAGACTAATGCTGCTTCCCTAAAGAGAACATTATAACAATATTAAAAGACATTTGAAATCTTATATCCCTAAAGCCAAACTTAAGATGGCAGGTTTTTTTGGACAGTGCAACGTTCCTCTTTTTGAAAATGGACTTTGTATCAGAAACCTCTGGGTCCCACTGGAGATCTTCAGCCACTGCTGGAGTGGTCAGTTCTGTGACTGCTCCTACCAGCTTCCAGCAGATACAGTCTGACAGTGTCTTGCCTCTGGCTCACAGCCGGTACCTCAGACCCCACCCAGGGCATCTTGGTTGATGCCCACTCAGTGCCAGGCCAGTGCGTCCTGGAAGCAGGGTGCAGGCCCCTGTGCAGAGCTTTTCACCAATGGGGGCAGAAACCATTGGATAAATGTCTCTCCCCCATCCTAGAAGGTGGGTGCTTGAGATGTTTTTCTTAGGGCTTCTCAGTCTCTCCAAATCGAGCAGCCTGGAACACGGTCACCCCAATAACGCATTATCAAACACCTCTGCCTCTATCCTTGCTTTGGTTCCTGAGTCTCAGGTATGCTCCCTGGGGTCACATTCCCCAGCAATGTATTCACATGTGACCTTTGTCTCAAGTTCTGCGTTTGGGGGAACCCTGGCCAAAACAGATTCAAACATTTTCTTTGCATAAACTCTCACCCAAATATAGACCGTCTTTGTCTTCTGAATCGCATAGGTGCTGAGTACTGTAACCACGTGGACATGGCTAAGGCTAGCAATTTCATGCTTTTCATCTCTAATTCTGTTTAACCACCTGATTGGGAGTGGACATTTCCCACTGACTTCTAGCTACTCTATATCAGGGTATGTAAATCATGTTTTCAAGATTAAAACAAACAAACAACCTTCCCGTATGTTTAGGTGGATGTATACGTCATTAAAAGGCCAGCTGAGGGAGTTCCCTGGTGGTCTAGTGGTTAGATTCCAGGCTTTCACTGCTGTGGCCTGGGTTCAATCCCTGGTTGGGGAGTTGAGATTCCACAAGCTGAGTGGCCAAAAAAAAAAAAAAAAAAAAAGGCCAGCTGAGCCCTCCCACTTCTGCTACATAAGGGGACAGCAGAGATGGTGCAGGCAGGGCTGGGCCAGAACCTGTTGGATACACTGCTGACCCTCCATCCCTGGAGTTAAAATTGTGCTCCAGGGTGATTCTGGGCAAGCCAGAGATTGAATCTCCTGTGCCCAAGTAGAGTAGAGGGCCCGGTGGTTGGAAGGCAGCAAGGATGGCGGGTGATGTCAAGGTTAGAGGGAAAGTGAGAGAGTGACTGCTGTACGATGGATTCATTCTCTGCGTGGAGAGCACCGGGAGGGCCCTGAGAGGCAAGGCAGAGAGTCAGCAGGGAAAGGGAGGCAAATGTCAGTCTTTCTTCCTAGAAGTTCACTCTGGCTCTGCTCCACATCAATTAGAAGCCACCATTCTGCCAGTGGCCCTCCCTCAGAATGACAGAGCTTTGAGACATTTATATTTAATAACCTCAGGTCTCACATGCTAATTAGCAAAGTAAATAACCAACATCAGCCGGCTGTTTGCTGCTCCTTGATGGCCGGGAATTATTCACAGGCGTATCAACCCACTGGGTGAGGCATTTCTTTTTTTTTTTTTATAAATGTATTTATTTTTGGCTGTCTTGGGTCTTCGTTTCTGTGCGAGGGCTTTCTCTAGTTGTGGCAATCGGGGGCCACTCTTCATCGCAGTGCGCAGGCCTCTTACTGTCGCGGCCTCTCTTGTTGCAGAGCACAGGCTCCAGACGCGCAGGCTCAGTAGTTGTGGCTGACCGGCCTAGCTGCTCCCCGGCATGTGGGATCTTCCCAGACCAGGGCTCGAACCCGTGTCCCCTGCATTGGCAGGCAGATTCTCAACCACTGCGCCACCAGGGAAGCCCCAGGTGAGGCATTTCTAAAGCCCTGGAAGACTTGCCTCCAGTATCCCTTCCCACAAATGCTCATGTCTCCATGACGATGGTGGGAGTCCCTCTGTTCATTAACAGGTTTTTTTTTTGGCCATGCTGTGTGGCTTGTGGGATCTTAGTTCCCTGACCAGGGATTAAACCCAGGCCCTGGCAGTGAAAGCGCTGAGTCCTAACCACTGGACCGCCAGGGAATTCCCAGGTTTTTATTTTAGAAGGGAAACCAAACGAGAGAAGGATGCTCTTCCCAGCTCCATCATCTCAGAGAGTCAGCCCAGTGGTGGTGCAGAGTGAACAGAAAGCACTGGAGGCCACACGGCCTCAGATCATTCTCCATAAGGAACCAGAGGAGGGAAAATCCAGGAGTCGAGTGTCTTTAGAAACTCCAGCTGTATGGCTGCACCTGACCTTGTCATCACTCAGAATGGTTCGTCTGTGAAGACCTCGCCTAACCCATCCCACTCCAAATCGACACAGTCTGGTTCTTCCTATCTCTCCTGCCCCACAGATTTCCTCTGGGGCAGCTCCCCACCCCCTTGGATTTCCTTCTATCTCCATCCAACTTAGAACACGTGATCCATCACTTCAACCCCCATGTTGTCAGTAACCTGCACTGTTTTGTATTTCTCCTGTTCCTGACCCTGTAAATTCTTGACTCTGGATTCTCCACACCTGGGCCCGGCTGCTGAGCCCCACATAACCATCCATCCATCTCCGATCCTGGGAATGCCTCAAATGCATGGGCCCTCAGGGCTGCCCAGGATTCTCCCTCTCCATCTGGCAGCTCCCTCCTTCATTCCTCTCAGTGGCTTTTCTGGTTCTTCACTGTTTCCCTCAAAGCCCCTGTTACTACCTCCCACCCACTCTCAAGAGATGACTTCGCCTCTCACTTTAGAGCTAAAATAATAGAAGCCAGCAAGCAGGAATTTCCCCAACCTCCTGCCCTCCATCTATGAATGAATCTGCACCCACACCCATTCTTGTCTGCAACCAGCTTAAGTGGAAGAGCAAACCCTCTTCCTCCCCACGGGCAGCTCCCCTGTCCCCGTGGGCTTCCTGGCGACGCTGTCCTCTCCTGCCCGGCCTCTTCATCCTGGTTTCTTAGCTCTTCACCTCAGCCCAACTCTAGGGAGACTCTGCATCTCTAGCCCCACGCACACTGCTTTTGTCAATGGCCTCAGTAACCTTCTAATTCGCAAATCCCAAGGTGCACAGTTCAGATCTCTCCCATCTTGACCCTTCTAAGGCATATGTTACTCCCGCCTTCTCCAATCTCTTCTCCTTGGTGACAACATACTTACTTGTTATTTTTTGTTTGTTTGTTTTTGTTTTTTTTAAATCACCTCTCTGGTTTCTCCTTTTTTTTTTTTTTTTTTTTTCTTGCGTTATGCGGGCCTCTCACTGTTGTGGCCTCTCCCATTTGCGGAGCACAGGCTCCGGACGCGCAGGCCCAGCGGCCATGGCTCACGGGCCCAGCCGCTCCGCGGCATGCGGGACCCTCCCGAAACGGGGCACGAACCCGCGTCTCCTGCATCGGCAGGCGGACCCTCAAGCACTGCGCCACCAGGGAAGCCCTCTCCTTTTTTTTTAAGTAGATGTATTTTATTTTATTTTATTTGTTTATTTACTTATTGGCTGTGTTGGGTCTTTGTTGCAGTGCGTGGGCTTCTCATTGCGGTGGCTTCTCTTGTTGCAAAGCACAGGCTCTAGGTGCGTGGGTTTCAGTCATTGTGGCATGCGGGCCCAGTAGTTGTGGCTCACAGGCTCTAGAGCACAGGCTCAGTAGTTGTTGTGCATGGGCTTAGTTGCTCCACAGCATCTGGGACCTTCCGGGACCAGGGCTCGAACCCGTGTCCCCTGCACTGGCAGGCGGATTCTTAACCACCGTGCCACAAGGGAAGCCCTGGTTTCTCTTCTTAGTAGCCTTCATCTGGTCACCCCTAAAACACTATGGGGTTCCCCAGCAATTATAAATGCCTATTCTGTGTGCCATAGCTCCTGTGCTTAACTTTGTGGAAGCCTATAATGGTCTATCAATTTGTCAGTCTTTCTCTGCTAGATCTAGTGCTAAAAGGCCATCTTTATGCACTTTTTTTTTTTTTTTTTTTTACAAATACTGTCTTCATTTCCATCCCCAGTACTCAGCACAACACCTGGTACTTACTGAGCTCTCAGTGATCGCTCGTTAAAGGTGCAGCTTGTGGCACAATGGACCCCTAACCTTTTTTTTTTAGATGTATGAGTGGATCAACTTTTCGTTTTTGTGTACTTCATAACCATTTCTCCTGCCAAGAGTGCAATGCAATGTCAAAAAATTGAAGCAGGGACTTCCCTGGTGGTATAGTGGTAAAGACTCCATGTTCCCAGCGCAGGGGGCACAAGTTTGATCCCCGGTTGGGGAACTAAGATCCCACATGCTGGGTAGTGAGGCCAAAAAAAAAAAAAAATGGAAGTAAAATATCATACAGCCTTTTTTTTTTTTTTCCAGTTTAAGTTTCATGAGAAAATAAGAATTATCTTGAAATGCCATAATTAGGAATCATCAAGTATCCTGGAACCTGTAGGCTTAAGCTGGAGCCTGGGTTGAGAGAGAGAGACTTGGGTGATGGTTGCGGGGGAGGGAGGCAGATGCCAGAGTAATAACTTGGGTTTGAATTTCTATGACTTCTATAGGTAGAAAAGATTTAGTTCACTTTGTACATATTGTACCTATAGATCAGCTATTTGGGGGAGAAAGTAAGGAATCTTCTTTGATATCTAAATTTAGCATCACAATCCCTGGCCTTTGTCATTGGTCACTATACTGAGTCACAGATGCCAAGCTCTAAAATCACTCTTTTCATTTGTAAGTTCAAAGTACATATGTATTTATGTATATTCTTTATTTGATTTGGTTTTCATGCCAGCCCAAGGAGGCAGAATTTGTTATTATCCCATTTTATAGACAAGCACTCAGAGGCTCAAAGGGATTTAATGATATGTCTTGTTCAAGATCAAGCAGGTGGTAAGTTAGAGCAATGGAACTTAAACTCCAAGGCAGTGCTGCTATATTGCGCTGTCTTTTGGTGAAGATCAGTGATATTTGCTTCTTTTGCCTTTTGAAGTTAGCCATCCTGTTTCCGGCAGCAAGGAAGGGCATTTAGGCAGGCACTGGAGAAGGCAGTTAGGAGGTCATGAATGCTGGCTCTCTCTTGAGCTAGTCTTGTGGTCTTGGACACATTACCAATCCTCCATGAGCTTCAGCTTCTGCATCCGTAAAATTGAGAAAATAACAACCATACCTACCACACAGGGTTCTTGTAAGGTTTCAGTGTATTGATATGTGCAAAGATCTTGACGAAGTGTCTTGCCCAGAGAAACCTCTTAAAGGTAGGACGTGTTAATATTATTATGTTGTTATATGTCTATTTTTCAAAGCATCCAAATTCCTCACTTTTCAGAAAGAAAGTCTTCTTCTAAGGGTTCATGCTAGAACTTATTGGCCTCCAGGTAAGGGTGACACTGTATTAATTAATCTAATATTTATATAGGGCTTGGCCCAGGCAAGGAGGGCTGAGATGCACACTGCCAGCTTCCAGGGACCCTTGTGGTGGTGCAGCTCCAGGCACCCCCCTTCACTCCCCATCCCACCCCCAGCCCAGGTGGAGGTTTTAAGAGGTGGCCGAGACAAGCTTTGTGCTGTTTCTCTAGTGCTAACTGCCTTTGTTGCACATTTCCAGATATCCACGACCGGAACGCTCTCCATTTAAGACAAGAATTCTTCTTCCTTTGGGAAGGCCAAGTGAAGCAAATGGTGATCCCAGGCAGTGATATCTGCAACCCAGAGACTTAATCCTGATGAGGCTGATGAATGTGTGTGTCGAGCTGTTCCTGGCAAACACAGCACCTATCAGATATCACAGCAAAACAACAACAACGACAAAAACAGTTGTTCTTTGGAGTCAGTTTGCTCCTCGTAGGAGGGGTCTAGGTGGAAGGGGCTGACTTTCAAGTGAGGCAGTGACTTCTGGGTCAGATGTGTGTCTGGGACACAGGGATGGGGACAGGAATGTGTCTGGGAGGGTGGGCAGGGCTTGATGTCTTTGGAACCAAGCTCCAGAAGGGCAAGGCACCCTCCTGGGTTTATGACTGGGCCTGGTGATGGCAACGAGGAAGGGTGTGTTTGCCGTTGAAGTATTTAAGCATTGTCTCACCAGTCAGAAAACAAGACTGGCTTGTTGCTTCGTCCCAGCCCAGGGCCCTTCAAACTCAGATCTCAGCATGACCCACTCAGGCAACTGTTCTGAGTTTCTCAGTAGGCGACGTCCAGCCCCACTAGCAAGTCTCCCAACCGTATTACTGATTTTGAGGATTAAAAAAAAAAGTTTCTCTTTATTTTTGGCAGTTGAATTTGGATTTCATTACAATGATCGACTTGAAATATGTGCCTGAGTGTGGCTCTTGTACCACCTACAGCAGAATCGCCTCAAGGGAAGGGCGTTGAAAAATGCATACTTTCCCCAGCCCCATTCCAGACACACGGAATGTCTATTAAATATGTTTAAAAAGATCCTCCAGGGTGAGGCTGAGAATGTGTCTTTGTAAGCCAATTTCTGGGACTGGACGGGAACAGATTTGCCTGACTGCCCTCTAAACCCAAACCTGAGTTAATTTGTCAAGCGGGAGACCCTTGGTTCTCGGAGACTCAGTTTCTCCTTCAGACAGAGGCAGGTTCTGTCTCCACTTGTTGCTAGGCTGCAGGAAGAGGAAATTAATATGCAAAGCGCTGGGGAGAGCGCGGCTGCCAGGCTGGGAGAGAAGAGAAGCTCCTACCTCTCCCACACCAGGCTCTCCCTGGTAACCCCGCCGCCGCCCCTCTCCCCAGCCCCATGGGCGGCGGCCCCTTTAACAGACCTGACCAATCGCCCGGCCATTTCCGCGGCCGCTCCTCGGCGCACTTGTAGAGGGCTGGATTGGCCGGGCCTGGCGCGCGGCCTGTTCCGCCCCCGCCGCCCTCTGGTTGGCGGCGGCGGCCGCGGGTGAGGGGCGGGTCCGCCGGCGGGGCGGGGCGGCCGGTGGCCGGGGGGCGGGCTGGCGGCAGGACTGTGGCCCGATCCCGAGCCGTAGCAGGAGCTGCGGCGGCCGTGGAGCACGGGCGCCGGCGCAGTACAATGAGGCAGCCAGTGGATCCGGGGTGAGCGCTCCCGGGGCCGGGTGGGGCGGTGGAGGGAACGCCCGCCGAGAAGGCTCAGGCTCCTCAGAGTCCGGGGTACGATCGGGGGCCGGCGGCCGTTGGTGCGGCGGGGCGCGGGGTCCGGCCCCCACAGGGCCCCGCCCCGCTGTCACGGTCTAGGTTAAGTTGACAGGGACGCCTACCCGCGACACCCCCGGGCGCACCCTTCTTTCCTTTGGGGCGGTGTGGGGCGGTCTGGGCTTGACCCCGCCGGAGGTGCCCTCCGGCCGGTCCCCGCAGCCTGCGATCCACGGGCTCCGGGCTCGGCCCCGTCCGGGGAGGACCGTACACAAGCAAACTAAGGGAAAACAGCTTGTAATTTTGTGAATGGGGCCCCGGGTTCCTGCCGCCCCCAGCGCTCACGTTGCGAAATGCCTGGAAGTCGAGAACCGCAGTTACTTTTACGCGGATCTTTTAGAGGCTCTCTGCGCCTCGGGTTGTTTTTCTCTAGCTCCTGGAAATCGTGGGTGGCAGTGGGTGGTTTGTGTGCCTTAGACCTGAGGCGGCGGCGTCCCGAAAGCTGGGGGTTTGGAAGGTTAACAAGTGACATTGGGCTGAGGCCTAATGCCAGGTGCCCTGCCCCAGAGCTCGGGTGTGACGGCGGAGGTTGTGCTGCCGGGGAGCGCACGAATGAAACGGTGGGACCGGGGATGGACTGAACCGTCGGCTTCAGCTCCGCCTCGCACGCTGCCCAGAATGCACGGCTGACGCGGGAGTCGGTGCAGGGGAGTTTTCCCCTTTTGAAAATGGTTTTTGGAAAACTTAGCCCCTAGGTGGGTTGATGGTTACTTAAACCATCTGTTGTTATGGTTACACGGCAGCCAATGTAAGGGCAAAGTCTGTTTCCACCCTCGCTCTTCCTCCAAAGCTATGAAATACTTTGTCACTACGTCTTAATCGACGCTTCCCAGGGAGGGCATACTTTTTCAGAGTTGGAGGAAAAGCGTGGGCTCCATGAAGACAGGGGTGGTGCCATATTCATGTTTGAAGTTCTAGCTCTTGACACCAGGGCTGCTCTGCACAGGAATTGAAAAGAACCAGCCTTTCGCGTGTTTTGATGGTTTTCATCAAAGGATTTAAAGGAGTCCTTTCAGGAGCCTGATGTAAGCTGGAAGGGAAACAATGAGTGACTTTTATATGGAAACCAACAAGGAAAAACGGAGGGGCAAATGATCCTTGAACTCTGGGATAGGGAGTGTTTGCAGAATCTAGGTTTTTGTGGGTTTTTCTTTTTCGATGCACAGCTTGTGAGATCTTAGTTCCCAGACCAGGGATGGAACCAGGGCCCTGGGCAGTGAATGCACAGAGTCCTAACCACTAGACTGCCAGGGAATTCCCAGGAGTCTAGGTTTGTGAGTTTAGGGCTCAGTGACACAGTGAAGCTTATCTCCTCGGAGGTACTGAAAGAGCAAAAGTGCCATTTCTATCAGCTCTTACCCAACCCTTAAATCATTTCAGGATTCTTTGAAATTCTTCTAAAAGTTGGTGATTGGTCTAAACTTATGGAAAACAAGCAGCCCCCTGAGGTGATGGGGGTAGGGTGGGATTTTTGCCATATGTATATATAGTTTTTTCACTGGGCCTCTCTGGGAGTGTCAGGGAAGGCTGGGATGGGGATGGGTAGGGGGTGTATGGAGGACTGTGGGTGAACTTGACTTGCCTGCACATTTATCTCCAGGAAAGGTGCTGTGCCTGAGAGGAAGGAGATTAACAAACTGATTCAGTTCAGATGATGGTGGTAATTGAGACAACTGCCAAGGCACCCGAGGGCTGGACAGAGGAGGGGGAAGAGAAAGTGCAGGGGTTTGGTGGGGCTGAGGGGGCTGGACCTTGTTGGAGGTTTGAAGAGCGGGTAGAATGTCATCGTGTGAGAGGACTGGAGAAATAGCTTTCGCCAAGTGTATCGTTTGTGTATTAGAGATTATGGTTTTAGAATGCTTCTGGAAAAGAAGTAGGAAAGATTATTAGGCTTTTAGGTAGAATAAATATATAGGATGTTTTGCAGTTTTGGTCAAAGTGAAATGACATGTAGTCAAAAAATATTAACTAATTTTTGTTGAGAGTTGGCTGTGTGCCAGAAACTTTGAGGCATTAGGGGTATGATGGAGAAAGAAACAGGTCAAGAATTTGTTTCTACATCCATATGGTTCACCCTCCCTCCAAGTCAAAGCTCTTCTGAGGATTTTCTGAAGCTCTTGAAGAAAGATAGGGGAGAAATGCACAGAATATTACTTAAGTAAGAACAAAACAGAACAATGGGGAAATTCTTCCTGCTGTAGATCACTTTTGGTATCAAACTGAATCTTCCAGGACTGGTTTTCTGTGTCAGGTTTGGTATCTCTTCATCCTCATATCTATTGACCAGTGTCTTTTGATAGTGTTAAGTTCTCTCTTTTTTTCCCTTTCCCCTGTCAGTTAGTTTATTGAGAAGTTTGGAAGTTCATCAGCTGTCCCTGTCCTCCAGGTGCTTCCAGTTCATTTTCTTTGCCTGAGTGTCCCTCAGGGTCTGCTTTCTCCTGTCTGATCCTTATTCTCTCCTGAGTGTCCCACTTGGGAATTGCTGAGGTCACAGGGAATTGTTTGTTCCTTGATTCTGTCCCAAAGCAGAAGGTGGCTAGTATAGAAAAGAGCATTTGTTGAATTCCAGCTCTGCCGTGTGCTGCTTTCTCTATTTGTATATATATCCTTTCCCGTCCTTGAGCAGCCCTCTAAGTGAGCTAGATGCTGGTAGCCTCAATTTACAGGAGAGGAAACAGAGGCTCAGAGCAGTTCAGTAACTTTCCCAGGGCAATAAGCTGGTTAGATAGTGGAACAAGATTTTTTTTTTTTTTGGCCGTACCACACGGCTTGCGGGATCTTAGTTCCCCCACCAAGGATTAAACCCAGGCCCTCGGCAGTGAAAGCACAGAGTCCTAACCAGTGGACCGCCAGGGAATTCTCTGGAACAAGAATTTCAGTCTACGACTTTCTGATTCCAAATGTGCTTTTCCCATCGTACCACATTGCTTTTCCCAGAAGAAGGATGGCGGTTTATTATAGCCTAGCACAGGCCTCCTTGGACACATGAAAGGTCAGGTTCAGAGATGTTCAGAGAATTGCCGCAGTTAATGTGCTCATGGTGGAACAAGAGTTAGCACCATTGTGTCCTGCCTCTCTGCCAGGTGTGTTTTTGGGTAATTCATGTGGCTCTCAAGAAATCTGAGTTTACTGCCATGAAAAGTTGACCAGACTTACCAGGTATGTATCCCAATGCTTCCACTTATCAGCTCCGTGACCTTGGGCAATTATTTTCTCTCTCTGTGTACCTCAGTTTCTTTATCTGTAAATGGGACAATATTCACATTTCAACAATGCTAAGACAGTACAGTTTGTCTCATCTTAACATTTCTGAAAAGTATCTTATAATCTATGAGGTCTTAAGTTGTAGTGGGCAGTAACTTTCTTTTTCGTACGTAAAATAATGGTGTCATAGTCAGTGGGGTTCTAGGTCATACGAACCACGGTAGTACATCCTTTATCGGTAGTTGTGAGGATTACATGAAGTCACTCGTGTGCCTGGCACAGCGTGAGCACCCAGTAACAGTTGCTCCTGTCGGATGACAGAACGTATGGTTAACTGGTAGGTGGCTCTGGGGAAAAGCTAGGGAGCATCTCGTAAGATTTGCCACTTGGAGCCCAGGCAGTAGTAATCCATGGTCTGTGGGCTGGAGGAACGTTTTTCAGTTTGTGTGAAGCTCTGTCCTTTGGCTGACTCTTGTCCGCGTGAGAAGCATTGACTTCAGGAGCTAACCAGCCGTGGACAGACAGCTCCCTTTGTCCTGCCTGTTCATTGAGTTCCTTGTCAACTTTAAATCCCAAGTTAAAAATAGCTATTGTGGGCTTCCCTGGTGGCGCAGTGGTTGAGAGTCCGCCTGCCGATGCAGGGGACACAGGTTTGTGCCCCGGTCCCGGAGGATCCCACATGCCGCAGAGCGGCTGGGCCCGTGAGCCATGGACGCTGGGCCTGCGCGTCCAGAGCCTGTGCTCCGCAATGGGAGAGGCCGCAGCAGTGAGAGGCCCGCGTACCGCAAAAAAAATAAAAATAAAAAAATAACTATCGTTATAAGAAGTTTGGAAACGTAGGCTGATGTGAATACTCTTATACGTGAATTTTAAAGCACCTCAAGGTTCTATGCAAGATTCCGTGTTGCCTCTTGCCAAACTCCTTGTAATGCTTAATTGCATTGTGTGAAGTGTCTGTGAGGTACCATTCATCAGAGGGATGCTAGGAGGTCATGAAAGCACAGAAACCCTGGGTTTCTGAGTGAGGTAGAGAGAGCACTGCAGTTGGTATTAAGAGACCTGTTTCCAGTCCTGGGGGTTTAATCCTGTTATTATGTGTGTCTTGGGCACATCATTTCCCTACTCCGGATCTTGGGGGTCTCTTCCAAAATGAGGACTTGATTTCTTAGTCTCCTCCCCCACACTCCCTCCAATACAGTGTCATAGATTATGTGAGTTTATGAATCTAAGGATCTGAGAAATTAAATGGTTGAAAGGAAATGAGTCCTGAAGTCTCAGGTCGATGTTTGTGCTAGTGCTTTTGTAAAGAGAAAAGAACAGGTAGGTGATAACCATATGAGTAACCATCATTTATGGAGAATTATTGTGTGCACTGTTCCTACTTTTAAACCTCACATCATCCTATGAGTAGTAGAGACTAGTATCAATCTTATTTTAAGATGAGGTAACTGAGGTTCAGAGGAGTTAAGTAACTTGTCCAAGATCACACAGGAAGGACAAGGGCTTATAGCTGGGACTAGAACTCAAGCTTATGTTGCTCCCCAATATGAGTTCTGTGGTTGTTTCCGATGCACCCTGCCTCATTTTGGAATCTTCTCAAGCCATGTACCCTGGAAGTTTTACCAGTTTAAAAAGTGAGATTTCCCTCTGCTTTGGGGTCATGCATTCCTAGTCTTTTATTGTGTACTGACCCCTGTTTAAATTCTGAGTTCTCATTCAGAACATCTGCTGCGTATTGGGAGAACTTTGTTAAACCTAAGGACGAACTCTATGGGAGCTGCAGGAGACTTAAGTCCTCTTTGGTTTTTCTTTGGTGAACAAAACCACAGGCCAGGTCACTGTGAGCATAGGTGGGACTGTTGAGAGAAGAATCTGACCGTTCTGTGAGGAAGCTGGTGGGGTGGGGAACAGGGTGGGCTTTGAAACAACGAGGTAACCTTTGTCTGTTGGGTTTGCTTGGAAGATTGGTTCTAAGGGCTTTACCCCCAAGACGATGATTGGAACTAACACACTGAGCCCCTCCCGGCTTATCCTAACAGTTGAGAATGGAACTGGGCAAGAGGAGCCCTCTTCAGTCACCACCTTATTTAGGATTTGAGATTTAAACCCACCGCTTGGATTGCTCCCGCAAATAACCTTTCAGAATCACAACATGCATTTCATAAGAGTTTCATTTCACGTTTGTTACATAAAGCTGACATAAGCTGGCCAGTTCTCTTACTCAATTTTAAGTCCTTTCTTACACCTAATGTTGTTTTTTAAGCAGTGTTCCTCAAGATGGTTCTGTGTATCATTTGGGGCTTGAAATATAAAATTTAAAAATCTTTCTGCTGAAAGGACTGACTAAACAGTGATTATCACTCATTACACAAGTATCTGCGCGTCTGCTGGAGCCAAGCATTGTGCTTGGCATTGGAAATCCAATGGGCAGCAAAACAGATATGTTCCCTGCCGACACGTAGCATATTATGTAGTCTAGACAATAAACAAGTCAACAGACGTGTGCATTGTATATATTAAATTGTGATAAGCGCGAAGTCTCCTTCCTCTGAGGAAAAAGAACAGGCCCTGAGAAAGAATAAAGGGAGGGAGCCAGCACCTGGGAGTGTTGGGAAGAGCACCTCAAGGGAGCGAGCAGTGTGTGGCAAGTCTGGCTTCAGGGGAGGAGGGCCTGAGAGGAGGGGATGAAGATGGGAGAGGCAGGTGCATCACAGAGCAGAGGGGAGGGGCTGGGGCTCAGAGCCGGACACTGCTTGAGGCACCTTGGGAATTTCTTACAAGGGTTTGCTGACTCACAGGCAGTGGGGAACTTGGCCTGGAGGGGATGAGCTTCTGTTCTGGGTCCACATTTCCCATCATTCTGTGTGCAAAGTAACCACAGGGCAGTAGGTAGGACTGAAATGGCTCCTGTGCACGTCCACTGGAGGCATCCTGCTGTGGCTCAGTGTGGGACAGCCTGTAACATGCTAACCATCAGCCGGCACCTGGGCAGTGCTTGCCCTGGAGCCTCGGCAGTGGGTGCAGGGCTCACCTTGAAGTCAGGGTGGACCGGAAGCATTGTCCCTCTGTCTGCAGGTGTCTGCTTTAGTGTTGGGCTGTGGGAAGTGGAGTTTTAGTCTTTTTTTTCTGATAAGAGGGGGCAGAGGCCAGTGGCCTTATTATCAGGTGATCAAGCATGATGGCTCCGAGTTGCTGAAAGAAGAACCCACCTGAAGGGACATGGTGTGGTGCTTCCTCATAACCACCCCACCTCTGGTCACACAGGAGGAGAATTTCATAAAACAAGTCACTGGCTTTGTTAGTTCTTGACCTGGCTTGGGAGGTTTGGTAAAATACTATGAACCCAGCCATATCAAAGTTTATAATTACCCTACAGAATATTTGTTAGAACCGATTCAATTTGTATATAATTGCATTAGTCCTTTTTTTTAAAAAAAGATTATTCAGGAAAAAAGATTTTGAATACACGAAAGGAAAGAATAACATGACGAGCTTCGTGTTTCTGTCACTCAGTTTCAGTAACATTTTGCTAATCTTGTTCCGAGATAGTTTCACATATGAAGCATTGTTGGTGGATTTTCTGTCACAATATAAATGTATCTTTGGGATATAAAATCACATGGTAGATATGGTTCGAGAGAAAAAATTCCTGCATGTTGCATCATTACAGGACTGGTGTTAGTAGTTGAAATTCCAAATCTGAAATGAACATTTCTTGCAAGCCCCTTATAGACTTGATTATGAAAAGTAGGCACAAAATTAGATTACCAATTAATCTATGTATTTACTGAGAATATCAACTATATTGGGCAATGTGTAGGGTATATGTAAAAACAGTAAAACAGTCTCTGTCCACATTGACTTGTAAAATCATGGTCCCTTTCTTCCTCACAAGGAATCACAAGGTTTTATCTTCAACATTCCTGGCGAATAAAATATACACAAAGCCCGAACTATGAAACTAACTAAAAAGCACTATTTTTGTGGTGCATGTTAATTTAAATTCAGATTATAGCGTTCACTTATAAAATCGAGGGGAACACAGTTAATATGTTGAAAGTCACCATATGTTAAACTTTTGTGTATTTTTTTTAAGGGGAAATTCAAATCAAACAGCAGCACCTCTACATCTGTGCCATCAATATGGTGGCCACTAGCCGCATGTGACTATCAAATACTTGAAAGGTGGCTAGTGCAACTGAGAAACTGAAGTTTTAATTTTAGTTAATTTTCAGTTAAATAGCTCTATGTGGCCACATTGATGGTTTTGTAAACCCTGGAGCTACACTGTTCAATCTCTATGGTAGGATAAAATCCAGCACAAACTAATTTGGGCAACAAATGGAACAGCACAGTTCACATGTAGGTCCCAAACTCAGTACATTTTAGAGGAAAGGAGTTTGATTATGTAGAAGGAAGAACTGCTTCTTGGGGTTCATTGTCTTCCTGTAAGAGCAAGGTTTTGGCAGCTCAGACACCTGGAGAAGTTAGATTTGATGCGGGATGTCTCCCGGGGCTCAGATCTTATGAAATAAGGAGTGAATCTCCCTGCTTGTGCTGCTGTTGCATTGTGGAAGGTCTCTGAGAGGTAGACAGGAGTCTGTTGAGTGACTCATGTGAAGGTTTCTGGAGGTAGGGTGACCTCAGCCTTGGGAGTTGCATTCATTGCCAGGGGGGTTTAGAGGCTCAGAGGAGACATGCCAAGGGCCTGGCTATCTTGATCACCTTTCTATCCCCAGCACATAGTAGATGCTCAATAAATGTGTTTCAAAAATGGATGACAGTTTTTAAGAATAGGTTTAAGAGCAAATAAGAAGAGTTTTAAATTTGTCTAGAAATTTGAAAAATAGTTGCCAAAGGAAGTATGTGTAATACCAGTGAGCTGCAGAGTATATACAGCCAGTATTTTCTCCTGGAGGTAATTGACATTTCTCTTCACTGCAAATGTAAGCTGGCTTTTATCTCATCCGTTACCAAGTGCTGTTATTTTCATCTTTTAAACGTCTCTTGAATGGTTCTCTTTCTCGCCAACTTCACTGCCACCACTCTAGTCCAAACTACCATCTTTTGGCTTCAAAGACTGCAGTAGCTGCCTCCCTCCTCTCCCCACAGCTGCTTCCTCTTCTTTCTAATCTCTTCACCCCTCTGCAGCCAGAGTGGTGTCTTAAAAATTCCCGGGCTTCCCTGGTGGCGCAGTGGTTGAGAATCTGCCTGCTAATGCAGGGGACACGGGTTCGAGCCCTGGTCTGGGAGGATCCCACATGCCGCGGAGCAACTAGGCCCGTGAGCCACAACTACTGAGCCTGCGCATCTGGAGCCTGTGCTCCGCAACAAGAGAGGCCACGATAGTGAGAGGCCCGCACACCGCCATGAAGAGTGGCCCCCGCTTGCCACAACTAGAGATAGCCCTCGCACAGAAACGAAGACCCAACACAGCAAAAATAAATTAATTAATAAACTCCTACCCCCAACATCTTCTTAAAAAAAAAAAAAATTCCCAATATAATCATGCCACGTCCTTGCTCAAAACCCTAGGAAGACTTCCAGTTGCTCCCAGGATAAGAGCCACATTCTGAACCTGGTCTGAAAAGTGCTGCGTGATCCAGCCACTCCTGCCTCCTGCTTCAGCCTGGGCCCGTGCCTCTCTCCTCCTGGTTTATTATAGTCTAGGCACCCTTCCACTCCCAGCTGGAAGGGAGCTCTGCCTTTCAGGAACTGAACCACCTTGCTGCTCCCTCTTCAGGAAACAGCTCCGACCCCTCACCTCGCTCCCCTTTTCTCTTTTGTCCTTTACAGCACTTCTTACTGTTGTTGTGACATATTCTTTAGGAGACATCTGCTTTTCCCCTTCCTCCGGGAGGGCAGGGACCTTGTCGATTTTGCTCATTCTTATATACCCAGTGCCTAGCTCAGTATCTGACCCATTGCACAAGCTTCTTAAATGTTTGCTGGGTGAATGAATGAATGAATGAGTGAATGCAAGCACATTGGGAACAAGGAGGAACTTGAAGAATGCTCTTTAAAACTTGGATTTATTGGAAGGATTGAATAGTTTTTAGAGTAGAATAACCTGGGAAGGGAACTGGCCGGGGTGGGGGTCGGGGGAGAGTCTTTGGGAATCTATTGTTGGAGCTGTCCAGTGGGTTTAGCACTGTCTTACAAGAGAAGTATGTCTGTGCCCTTGTCACAGACTTGAAAGGCATTTGCCTGTGGAGTTGCAAGGGTGGCCCTCCTGTCTGGCTTCCTATCCCAGCCCTCGGGAGGCATCACTCTCACTGAGTGTGTGTCCTTAGGAGCACGGGTCTCCAATTTGAGACCTCAGGGTTGGAGTCTTCCATATGCAGCCCACAGTCAGGGATGTAGTAGTCTTTAAAAAAAAATTTTGTTTATGTTTGGCTGCACGGGGTCTTTGCTACTCTGCGTGGGCTTTCTCTAGTTGTGGCGAGCGGGGGCTACTCTGCTTTGCGGTGTGCAGGCTTCTTATTGTGGTGGCTTCTCTTGTTGTGGAGCACGGGCCCTAGAGTGCGTGGGCTCAGTAGTTGTGGCACACGGGCCCAGTAGTTGTGGCTCACCGGCTCTAGAGGGCAGGCTCAGTAGTTGTGGCGCACGGGCTTAGTTGCTCCTCAGCATGTGGGATCTTCCCAGACCAGGGATCGAACCTGTGTCCCCTGCATTGGCAGGCGGATTCTTAACCACTGCGCCACCAGGGAAGTCTCAGGGATGTAGTAGTCTTCCTCTCTTTCTAGAGAGTCAGGATTCTGCCCTGTTTGTATTTGCAGTGGGAGGGAATTCTAGTTGTGCCTTGTTGGGGAAGAGACTTCCAGCTATTGGGAAGAATGGAGGCAGCTGTGTTTAGACCTGGCCCTGCAGCAGGTGAGACTTGCCCTCTTCCTGAGCCGACTTCTAGCTGAGGGGAGGACCCTGCTGGTGCTCATCAGATCTTCCTGTCATGTGGGAGGGACTCGTAGGAGAAACCTGGGTCTTCACCAGAAACTTTGAATTTCTGAATAGGAAATGGAAGGACTTGGCGGAGACAGTGGTTAAATTTCTTCTACAACTTGTGATTCTGAAAGAGAAAACTGATATGGGATGTCTCTAGCTGGTTTCCTAGGTAACGCTTTTTTTTGTTTTTGTTTTTATTTTTGGAAGGAAGGGGCTGGTTCCCTAGACCAGAGCCTCTGATAACCAGAGGGGAGGTATTTCATGAAGGCCAGAGTGATGTTTTCTGGGAGACTTGCAAACCTGGTTAAGAAGGCTTTAAGCTGAACATTAAGGGGACAGGAAAATTGCAGAACCAGAGACCTCAGAGACCTGGGTGACTTAGCAGCAGTGTCGACACCGAAGTGGAGCCTAGGAACTCCAAGTGGGAGCTAGCGGCAGAGCTGGTTGAGAATGCCCCTGTCGGAGGGTGTGCAGGTGATGGCTCCGTGCCCTGGAAACCTTAACAGCACAGCCAGGTAAATATGACCTGGCGGAGGGAGGGTTAGAATAGAGCAAAGTAGTGTGGGTATACCTGGCTCCAAAAGAAAACCCTATGAGAGATTCACTGTGTGTGCCCTGATCATGGAAGACTGATGGGAAGTGTTTCAATTATGATGGAAGGAGCAGAGGGCAGGTTATTTCACCTTAGGACTCTGCCTGCCAGATTGAGGGGCAATGATTTTTCTTCATAGATAGATTTTAAAACAGGAGACCCTCACCCCCGGCAGGTGTAGTAGACCAAGCAGATGTTTGTTAAGGTGAATTCCATGCAAAGTGGACCATGTGGTAGATTCTAACCCTACCTTGCTGATAATTTTACCTCTGAGAGCAGGTAGAAGGGTGTGTGTGTGTTGGGGGGGTGGTCCTGCTTGGACCTAATGATGACAAATAAGGAAGAGCCGGTTGACGTTGAGGATGGGGTAAAGCCATGCAGAGTACAAGGAGGCCTGTGGCTGCAGCCAGCAACAGGCAGAGAGCTTGGTTCAGGGGAGGTGGGCTCCACAGCGCCTGCTCTTCACCCTGCGGTCACTGGGGTGAGCATCTCCTACCTTATTTTGTTGCTTCCTTTGATAAAAATGACGGACCTCCTTCTCACCTGAGCTGGAACTGGAGACATTGTTGTGTCCTTAATATCCAGATGCCTGTTACAAATGACCTCTGGAGCATTAGCCCACGGCAGTGACTACTTTGATGTGGCCTCTGCTTGGCTTCCCATCCTTCTGTCCAGCCCCACCGCACAGAGTTAGGAGCAGAAACTCCAGTGCCTGTGCTAGGAAGTCTGAAGGGAGCTGTCCTCGGGGAAGGCGGAGCTGCCGACTCTGGCTAAGCTCACAGGCAAGATCGAACCTAAAAATAAGAGTAGTAGAAAACACAGGGGAAAGGAGTTGCTTTTGTTTTAATTTCCCAAGGTAGGCTAATGTCTGTGGGGAGATGATGAGTGATATTCGATCCTGATAGTAAAGCAGGAACATTAATTTTTTTTTTAAGGCTAAAACTCCCAATAGAAATGACTGTTGGTCATGCTCCAAGCCAGAGACCAAACTCATTTGGTCAGCCGAGCTTTTGTCTTCAGGCTTGACTCTGACCAACAGGGGTGTAGGCAGAGGCTTAATAGCCTGCGGTGAATTTTATTTCATGAGGTCTGATCTGTGGTACGAAAATCTCATGGAAGGAAAAAACACAATTTGAGTTTCTGGATTAGGTGATGAGTTGTTTTGACAGCACAGGTAACAAGTACAGGGCCCAGGGTTTTCTGGGGCAGATGGTCAAGAGGTTCTTCCAACTATTTGAATTTATAATGCCAGAGTGTTAATCTCAAAAATTAAAATGTAATACATGTTTAAAGTATATACATTTTGACCCACAGCTTAGAAAAATCTTCCAGAAATTGCAGACTTAACTGTTTTCTGAAACCTTACTCTACTGGGCCTGATAAGAATTTTTGACATTTTGTGTTATCTGTCAGAGTTGGCCTGGTAACTTCCATTTCCCTTCCTAGAAATGCTGTCCTGCTCCTCCTGGGCTCCTCCCAAGCACTGCAGCGGGGTCCCCTGGCCTCTTACCCACCTCCGTGCTGAGTAAGCACAGAGCAGGTGGGCACTGTTGATTGGTTAGTGTTGAGTGAGATGGGTGCTCAAGCTAAGGAAGAAAGGAGTATTTTTTGGCCACATTTTTTCCATTTTAGGAGTTCTTTTATACAGGTGACCAAATTGGTATTTAAAATGGTAATGAGAGGTTTTGGTTTCTTGTTTTTGCAGTGATGAGGCAGGGGCAGGTACGTGGTTCAGCCTTGTCGGTTCCTTTTCCTGCCTGTGGTTGTAGGGCTTACATCAGTGTCTCTCAGTGGTGTGATGCTGTTGCTAAGGGACTGAGTGGCCCTGCCAGACAAGCGGGAAGCCTGGAAACTGGCTTTGGAACCCCTCATCCAACCACCGTGATGATTTCAAACCAGATTCTTTGAGGCTTGAGAAAGGGCTCATCAAATAGGTTATCTCCATAGTGAGTTAATATGGGCTGGCTCTCCAGTGATCCCTTGAGCATTCAGCAGATGACACTGCTCAGAAGACAGTGGCTGTGCCTGGGGACTGTTAGCGAGCAGGTCCAGACTCTTGAAGTGAGAGTCAGTCTTCTGTGAATCTCTTAAAGGAAGTCCTTACCCACTTTGCCATTCCTTTTAAGGAAGGCCTCTGAAGAATCTTAAAGCAGGTATTTGAATAACATTAAACATGATAAATTCTTAATTATAAAGTGGTTAGTTAGATTCCTTTCTCCTGGGTTAATAGTTTATAAGTCAACATGCCAGTTTTTCTTTCTTTTTTAACTTACGTAAGCACTTTTATGTTTTGGAATTTTCGTTTGTTTTTCGATTTTTTGGTTATTTGTGGAGTGTCTAGAAAGTAACCAGCTATTTTCTCATTAACGTCTTGGTTCCAGGAATAAAAATCCTGGCGAAGCTTTGGGAGGCCCTAGATGACTGTCATCTTCCTAGAGCAGGACCTGACCCTGTTCTCTGTCTACTGCCCTGTCTGGACTGCCTACAGCCCACACACCCACCATCCAAAGGGGTGTGGATCAAAACACCACCCTCTTACTCAAAACAATGCAGTGAGTTCTTTGAGTCAGGGTTTTTAACTTTGGGCAGGGGAAGGGAGAAGTCTTTGTCTTCCCGCAAGTTGAATGTGAAATCTTGTGGGTATTTGTGTATGTGCATTTGGCTGCAGTGGCAGTGACAGTGGTGGCAGTGGGGTGGGGTCTTTGATGTTCATCAGGCTAAGTTACGGAAGAACTCCAGCTCTAAAGTTTCTTTATGTCTCATCTAAAAAGCTCTGAAGCCAGCTTTTTAGAATGGAGGGACCGATTCACAGTAGGGGGAGAACCTAGAACAAGGGCTGCAGGGTCCTAGCTGGTGGGAGTCCATGCGTGCAAGCCTGGCTTCTCCTCACCAGTCATCATGCCAGGCTCTCTATCCCTGGACCCCTGAGATTCCCTTTCCTCACTACTGGCCTCTTGCCCCTCCTCAAATCCTTAAGATATCCTTTGTGGGAGAGCACTGGATAAACTTGTCCTCTGAGCCAGGTATCTTGCACCATGATATTTTCTCCTTGGTTTCCTTAGTCAGTTTCTTTTGATCAATGATCCAGTCGCCCCCCGCCCCCACACCCAAGTTCTCACAGGGCTTCTCTTTTCATTTTTCTTGGGTTTATCTCTTTTATACCATCTGCTCCTCCTCCTCCATTTTTTTCCTTAATGCATTCTAAGTTAATCTGTTTCCTCTCATGGGCTTTTCTGTTAAGTCTGGTAATTATTTTATTTTATTATTTTTTTTGCGGTACGCGGGCCTCTCACTGTTGTGTCCTCTCCCGTTGCGGAGCACAGGCTCCAGACGCGCAGGCTCAGCGGCCATGGCTCACGGGCCCAGCCGCTCCGCGGCATGTGGGATCTTCCCGGACCGGGGCACGAACCTGCGTTCCCTGCATCGGCAGGCGGACGCCCAACCACTGCGCCACCAGGGAAGCCCAAGTCTGGTAATACTTGTCTGCCACCAGAAAGGGGACCCTGAAGTAGAAAGAGGACTGGGAGTCTCGTCCTCGCAACCCTGTGACTCTGCACGCCCCCCCACCCCCCCGGGGAGTGCCTTGGGGTCTCAGCTCACTGTTTCTAGCCTGGAAGTCCAGCAATCTGCTCTTGCAGCCTCTGAGTGGTCAGGACCCCACATCTGGCATCACCGTCACTGACTCCCTTCTTTCCTTGTGGACCTCATGTGTATCCTATGATGTGAGCTCTGCTCATGAAAGTAAGATTCTGTTTTATATTCCGTATTCCAATTTTGCCAGAGGCAGAAAAGACAGAAGGTGTTGCTTTCAGAAAGACCATTCTTCTAGGGGCAGGCCAGTATATAAGACAACACTGGTGACAGGTGTGCATTATTATAACAGAACCCTATCAAATTTAAATTACAGTCAAAGATGGTCATCTTCTACCTTTGGTAGTTTGTTTCTTCCCCTCTCGGAATTTCTCCCACAGCGTTCTGGGGGCTCAGGGATCTGGCCCTGAACAGGGTTTTGGAGGAGGGGCTTCTGCTACTTCTGAGGATTCATGAGCCCCTTGGCAGCACAACACCTTCACGTGAAGGTGGGCATGTGATCCGGAGGCTCTGCCCAGGAAACCAGATCTCTTAATTGATAGAGCCACCTCATGAGCTAGTAATGCAAGCTGTTGGGAATTACAAAAAACCTACTGTGAAATTCATCTAAAATTAATGAAGAGTCAGCACTCTGGATTTTAAATACAGAGGAAGTTATGGCCTTGGCTTTCAGTTTCCCGAGGGTGGATTATTTCTTGCCAGTCTCTAAGCCTTCAGCTGGCTTTCCTTCTCCCCATTGTGCCTGTGACTCTAGTCGGTTTACATCCCTCCTCCTCTGACACAGACCCATGTTAATGGAGAGCTACGGGAAAATGCAGTGCATTCCCAAAGAAATTGTTTGGGATTATCCATCCCACTTTTCTTTTCCATGAACACAGAGAAGTGAAAGGTCTAGTGTATTTAAAGAAAACAATAAAACGTGTGGAAAACAAAAACTGGGAGTGAAAACCAGCTAGATGAATGAACACGTCTGCTTTTCCTGACTTCGATTTTTTAAAAAGGAGCACTGTTCAATATTTCATTTGTATGTCAGCATGTGAAGCTCTCTAGACCAGCGCTTACATATACCATGATAAATGGCTGAGGTATTTTGAAGCTAAAATATTTACTACTTTGGTGACATGTACTTTACAGGCATCCCACCCCCCTTGATTTAATAGGAAGGATCTCTGGTCTGTATGTGCTTTTTTGTGGCTTGAAAAGGAACTGAGTATTCCATTTATATAGATTTCAATTAGGTTAATGTCTTTGACACATCTCACAATGGTATCTTTTCTAGACTCTTAAGATAGAATTGTCAAATTCTAGCAAACAGAATTAGAAATTATTTTGAAGTTTTCTCAGCATATTGTAATTTCTCCTTCTGTGCATGTAGTCATTCTGGAAATAAGAGCGTAAAGGTACATTTTTCTAAAATTTATTATTTTCCAAATACAATGGTACCTTTTGGTTTAGAAAAAATGGTAGAGGGAGATTGTGGTCCAGGAGAGCAAGCAGAAAATAGGCATTTTCAGCCTTTTATTGTACCTTTGGCCACATTTTGGAAGAAAGACCAAAAATTGCCATATATGTGAAAGAACAGTGGTAACCAGGTGGACTTGAAATGAGAGTGATATTTGAGAGTAACAAGGTCACTTTCTTCCCTGGCTTATAGGAACAAAGAATGTGTGATCACAGCGGGTCCAGCAGCCAGGGTTGGTGGGAGTGGAGAGTTCATGTAATCTGTAGGATATTTAAATTTATATGATATTTAAGTTTCCATGTTAGAAAAAGCTCATAGAGAGCAAGTTTGTTAAAACAAAAATAAAAAATAATTTTTATAAATAGAAGGGGGAATGTACAAGTATTAATTCTTACAGGATGTTGAAAAATTTTTAATGTCTAGGGCACAGTATGTTGAGGGAGCCAGAGATCAGTGGGACAGTGACTTCAGGGTTACTGTTTTTTTTTTTTCGGTACGCGGGCCCCTCACGGCTGCGACCTCTCCCGCTGCGGAGCACAGGCTCTGGACGCTCAGGCCCAGTGGCCATGGCCCACGGGCCCAGCCGCTCCGCGACACATGGGATCCTCCCGGACCGGGGCAGGATCCCGCGTCCCCTGTGGCATCGGCAGGCGGACCATCAACCACTGCGCCACCAGGGAAGCCCCAGGGTTAGTTTTTGATGTAGAAACGCTCAGTTGAAGAAAAAACTTGCCCAGGAGGAAAGTTTCTAAGGAGATGTGCCCTGCATCTTGAGTGATGTCCTGAAGCATTGAAGACTCAACATTAATTTTGATCTTTTTTAGGAAGCTGGATAAAATAATGTGTTTCTGAGAAAAAACAGTTATTATGAAGTGTCACAGCCTTGCAGTGAAAAATGCCAACATCCAACAGTCCAAAGCAAATTCAAGAATCAGCATCCTAAGTGGAGACCTCACTGACTTGCTGTCTTGATCTCAGAGGCTGCATGAACAGTGAGGTCCTGCAGGCTGTCGTTGGGTACCCTGGGAATGTGAGGGATCTGCACCCACAAAAGGAGTGTGGCAGCTGGTCCTCCGGATTCCTCGTATTCCTCCTGGGAAAAAGTGTTTGACGCCAGACAGTTCCCAACTTGATAGAAACCAGAGGCGGCTCTGAGAAACTTTGGTTTCCCAAAATAATCCAAAGGAAAAAGTTTCACCACCCTTTAAAAGAGTGGTGTTTTAACTTCTTTTGACATACACCCCTTTTGAGCCTCTGAACACTATGAGGTCTCTCTAGAAAACCACACATGTACACACAGATCAATATTGCATGTAGACATAAGAACCCTTGGTTTACAATAAGATGCAAGTTTTTGGAGAGAATTTTAGAAAGGAGTTTGCTGCTGTTACACAATTTGTCATTGGAGGGTTCAGGCTCTTGCTTGAAAATGTACCTTGTGGGTTGTTGGACAGTAAGTTTGAGCAGGGCTGGAACCTGCAGCCAGGCCTCATTCTGAGAAAGTCGTGCGATCTGAGAGTAGTGCTTCTGGAAGGTGCAGCTCCCTACTCCCCTCCAGAGCTGGGGCCCAGTATTTTCCGTTGGGGGATTTGGGGAGAAGGTTCTTTTTGTCTAAGGGCAGTTTTGTTATGTGGAAAAGCAGCCAAATCTGCATTTATTTCCCTGGTTATTTATATGTGTTTTCCCTTAGAGTGAAAAGACTGATATAGCCTTTGACCCAGTGGGTTTGTAGAACTTGAAGTTAATTTGTTAAGTAACTAATCACTTGTAGATTAGTTTTAAAGGAGGCATTGCCTGATTTATTATGGCATAACATGATTTCAAAATTCTCCCATTTGAGAATATGTTTTTAAGAAAGTACCTTGAGAAAACTGCATATATTGGATTTGTGTCCTGCCTTCAAATCCTCTGCTGCACTTCCCAACAGCCCTCCCGTATGAGACAAGCTGGGAGTGGGGTGATTCTGACACAAGGGCAGGCCCTGGAGCCACAGGTCTGCAGTCCTGCTGGTGGCAACAGCTCTTTGATTTCCACTTCTGAACCCCTGGTGGATGGTGACTTGCAGAGGAGCCTTTATTTATGCCATCGAAGTCTAAGTACTCACCACCACTCAGTATTCCCCCTTTTCCTGAAGGATCCTTGTCTTTGACACAGCATCCAGATTCAAATTTCAGTTTCCTAAAAGAAATGCGTTTTCCGAGCAGAAACAACATTGTACAGAGTGGCCCTGTGACAGGAGAGGGACCATGCCTGCAGTCCTCAGCTAGGAAGGCCTGTATTCCCGGGAAGGGTATTACTCAGTAGAGATGATCTGGGTTTTAAGTTAGATCTCACTTGCTCATGGCAACAGTGTTGTAATATGTTACATTCAGGAGCTAAAACCTGAAGCCCAATTTCTAAAAAGATACTCAATTGTAAATGATATAATTGATTTATCTTCTGTACTATATGGAATTTTCTGAAAAGGACATAAACAGATTACTTAGGTGTTATATGCAGTGTTTACTCATTCATTCAACCAGTAAATGTTTTAAGTGCTGACTCTGTACAAAACTGGGGACACAGCAGCGAATAAACCATGTTTCTGCCCACCTAGAGATATATTCTGTGGGGCAAACAAGTAAGTAGCCATATAACACAGTGTTCCAAAAAGTAAAGAGAATAAGGGGATGGGGAGACTGTTCTTTTAGGAGAAGGTAGCCAAGAAGGTCTTTCTGAGGAGGAAGCGTTTGAGCTGAGTCCTGCCATTATTTTTACTGCAGCAAATTTGGGGGAATAACAGTTGTCTTTGAGGCCATGGAATTCAGTGAGACTTCTTTGCAGAGATTTTGACTGATTAATTTGAAGGACCTTTTGAAGAGTCAGGACTTCAGTGTCAGTGACCTTTGGAGAGAATGATCTGGCCTTATCTAGTTTAGTGCCCTCTTTTTCTTACTGTCAGTTTTCCTGTGGCAAGAACAGGAGGAGAGATGAAGTTGCCTCTTGGCTGAGGTTCAAAGCAGACTGAGCATCTCCCTGCTTGCTCTCCAGTTGGCTTCAAGCTCTGCCACTGAATCTAGCTTTCTGATGTTATGTGTGCCCAGTGGTCTTTAAAATGCATGAGCCCATTTGTTTATTTTTGTTTTTGTTGCCCTCACCTAGGGAGACAGATCTAAAAGATTGATGTCAAAGAGTGTGTTGCCTGTGTTTTCTTCTAGGAGTTTTGTGGTTTCAGGTCTTACATTTAAGTCTTTAATCCATTTTGAGCTTATTTTTGTAGATGGTATAAAAAAGTGGTCCAGTTTCAGTCTTCTGCATGTAGTTGTCCAGATTTCCCAACACCATTTATCGAAGAGGCTATCTTTTCCCCATTGTATACTCTTGCCTTCTCTGTCATAGAGTAATTGACCATATAAGTGTGAGTTTATTTCTGAGCTTTCTGTTCTGTTCCGTTGATCTATGTGTCTGTTTTTGTGCCCATACCATACTGTTTTGATTATTATATTTTTGTAGTATAATTTGACATCAGGGAGTGTGATACCTCCAGCTTTGTTCTTCTTTCTCAAGATTGCTTTGGCTATTCGGGGTCTTTTGTGGTTCCATACAAATTTTAGGACTTTTTGTTCTAGTTCAGTGAAAAATGCCATTGGTATTTTGAGACTGGTTGCATGGAGTCTATAGATTTTGCACAGTGAGGGAAACCATCAACAAAGTGAAGAGGCAGCCTACTGAATGGGAGAAGATGTTTGCAAGTGATATATTTGATAAGGGGTTAATATCCAAATTATAATTAACTTAATATTAAAAAACAATCTGATTAAAAAATGGGCAGAGGACGTAAATAGACATTTCTCCCGTGAAGACATACAAATGGCCAACAGACACATGAAAAGATGTCAGTATCACTAATCAGGGAAATGCAAATCAAAACCACAATGAACTATCACCTCACACCTGTCAGAATGACTTATCATCAAAAAGACAAAAAATAACAAGTGTTGGCGAGGATGTAGAGAAAAGGAAACCCTTGTGCCCTGTTGTTGGGAATGTAAATTGGTGCAGCCACTGTGGAAAACAGTATGGTAGGTTCCTCAAAAAATTACAAATAGAACTACATATGATACAGCAGTTTCACTTCTGGGTATTTACCTTAAGAAAACCAAAAACACTAATTCAGAAAGGTAATTCAAAAAGATAACGTGCATCCCTATGTTCACTGCAGCATTATTACAATGGCCAAGGTATGGAAACAACCTAAGTGTCCGTAGATAGATGAATGGATAAAGATGGGTTATATTATACGATGGAATATTACTCAGCCATAAAAGAGAATGAAATTTTGCCATTTGCAACAACACAGCTGTACCTAGAGAGTATTATGCTGAGTGAAATAAGTCAGAGAAAGACAAACACTGTATGATCTCACTTTTATGTGGAATCTAAGAAAATCAAACAAAACAAAACAGAAATAGATACAGAGGACAAACTAGTGGTTGCCAGAGGGGAAGAGGGTTGTGGGTTGGGCAAAAGAGGTGAAGAGGATTAAGTGGTACAAACTTCAGTTATAAAATAAATAAGTCATGGGAATGTAATATACAACATAAGGAATATAGTCAATAATACTGGAATAATTTTTTATGGTGACAGGTTACTGGTCTTATCATGCTGCTGCCTCCATTCAAAACATTTTTTCACACGTGACATGTCAATGAACCCTAGTTATTCCCGTTACCCCATAGTCCCAGGATACATTGATAACTGGTGTTTGTATAGGGCTGCAATTGACAGATCCATTGCCATAGACCTTCCTTTAGTCCTCAGATATCCTATTGTTACTGTCGCCACTTGGCAGCCAAGGAAACTGACTCTAAACTGGTCAAGAAAGGAAGGGTTCATATATGTATAACTGATTCACTTTGTTATAAAGCAGAAACTAACACACCATTGTAAAGCAATTATACCCCAATAAAGATGTTAAAAAAATAAAAAAAGAAAGAAAGGAAGGAAGGGTTCTAGCCATGTGAGGAGAAGCCTGTACAGGAGCTAGTGTAGAATCCCTTTGACCCTCACACAGATGCGATGGGGTAGACTTTATTTTTCCCATTTTGTAGAAGAAAAACTGAAGCTCAGAAAGATCATGTAACTTGCTTGAGGTCACACAGTTGGTGAGGGGCCGAGCTAGGGTTTGCACCCAGTCTTTCTGAGTCGGAAACTCATGCTCTTTCCGCCCTACCCGGTGCCTGCCTCACCTGCCTGAGGCCGCCTGCCCCTTGCTCCCTTCTTCCGTTTGTAACTCCAGCTCCGCCCTCAGTGTTGCCTTAGTCACTTTGCCCAGCATCTGAGCCAGTGCCTCACCTGAGTCTGTGCCAGGCAGGGTGTCGTGAGCCGGGCTGTGGGCGGGCAGTGCCAAGTTGAGAAGAGCTGCTATCTCAGGTGCCTGGAGGGTTAATAGACTTTAAAACATTTGGTGATGAAGAGCTTTATACACACAGATACATACACACATATATGTACATACCTATACTTCCATATGCACACATACATACATAATGTGTGTGTGTGTATATGTGGATGTGTGTGTATCTGTGTGTGTGTGTATCTACGTCTTCATAAAAGAAAATTAAACTGTATCCCACTCTAACATATCAAACATACATTTACATTTTTAAACATTGTGTAATCTGTGTACTTACTAGTTTTTATTTTTCCCCTCATTTATCATGATTCTATTTGCATATTGCCCATTTCTACATAGTGTACATACTTGCCATTTGTAAGGACTATGTAATATTTCCTGTTAGCACGCATAGAATCCTTGGTTGACTATTTGAGTTGTTAAGCTTTTGTGGCCTGGCAAGGAACTTACCTCATAGCATTATTTCTTTAGGAAGATAAGTTCTGAGTTTGGCTTAAGAATAAGTGGTTTTTGTAAAATTGTTTTATAAGTTAGGGGTGGCTTATTCACCATAGTTTCAATGGATTTTGGCTGGAAACATGCAGTAGGCATTTGATGGAAAACAAACACTTGGTTTTTTGAGATTTGAGTTTACATTTTGATCCGAATTTTATAAGCAGTTATTACTAAACCTTACAAAGCCTTTTCGGGTGAGATTTATATGTCTTACCAAGTAAAACTCTTTTTAAGAAGCTGAAGCAGAGAGGATTTCATTGACAAAGACAACTCTTTAAAAATTAAGGTTATCGGGCTTCCCTGGTGGCGCAGTGGTTAAGAATCTCCCTGCCAATGCAGGGGACATGGGTTCGAGCCCTGGTCTGAGAAGATCCCACATGCTGTGGAGCAACTAAGCCTGTCCGCCACAACTACTGAGCCCGTGGGCCACAACTACTGAAGCCCTCGCGCCTAGAGCCCGTGCTCCCCAACAAGAGAAGCCACCGTAATGAGAAGCCTGCACACCGCAACGAAGAGTAGCCCCTGCTCGCAGCAACCAGAGAAAAGCCCACACGCAGCAATGAAGACCCAGCGCGGCCAAAAATAAAATAAATAGATTTATTTTAAAAAATTAAAGTTATCTTAAGGCTAAGAATGTAGTTACTGAATTGCAGGTGATGATTTAAAAAAAAAACCCAACTTTTCAAACTAAACATCCCAACATTTGACCTCCACAGCAGAGGATTGGCATCAAGGAAATAGCTGCTTCTTCCCTTTCCTGGTCTTGGACCTTGGTAAAGGGACGTGACTAGACTTGTTTGATTGGCATTTCTGCCCTTACTAGTTACGATGCCTTAGGTAAGTTTCTCAACTTCTCCATCTCAGTTTCCTCATTTGGAAAATGGGAACACAATTCCTGCCTCATAGGGCCATGAAGATTAAATGAAGAGTGTCTTGAAGTGTCTGAGATATAAATCTTCAGTAAAAGTTAATTCTCTTTTCTTACTCTTAACTCAAAACTTTGGGTGAATTAGTGCACACTAAATGAGCTGTTTGGATAATGCAAAGACCCCTCATTGTTCATTTTAGGGAATAGTTACTTTTCCTTCTCCATTTTGAAGTTTCTTGTTTGTTGCCTAGTTTAAATTAGGATGCCAAAATTTGAAGAATTTTTTGTGTAGAATAGTAAATGGAATTAAATTTCTCTTGAAAGGCATATTCCCAAAAGCGGAACTTATGCTGACATTTCTGAGATGGTTTTGTTTCATATGTTGCTTGCACAGTATTGTTAGAAGTTCATGACTTTAAGAAAATACTTCATTATCCGAGCTCTCTTTCTACTGGTTTTAGGTTATTTATAAGGGACCGTTAGTCCCCCATCTGGGTAGATACGTAATAGTATCAGTTACTGAACCAGAACTTTCAACACCTTTCTGACATCAACCCTTGGAGGTCAGCAAGTGTCTGACTTTAAGATGCCCCAAATTGAACCTACTACATTCCTCCTAAACCCAGTCCGCCTCTTATTCCCATACTTGGTGAATGGGACCACTGACCACTATCCTTCTTGTGAGCCTAAGGTCTTGTAAGCCCAAAGCCTAAGGCTCGTCCTTAAGAGCATCTTCTTCCTCACTCTGTTTCCCACCCACTGAGTCCCATGCATTTCATCTTCTAACTCTCTCAAGTCCCTCCTTGCATTTTCAAAGCCACCTCTCTTGTCTGGGCTAACGTTGTCTCTCACCTAAAATGTTGTAAGAGTCTAAATGACCTCCCTGAACCCCTTCTTGCCTCTTTTAAGTCTGCTTTCACACTTTAGCCAGAGTGAGCTTTTCAAAATATACATCTGGTGACCTCCATACCTGCCTCCAGACCACATACAATAACCGTTCAGTTGTTCCTCACCACTCTTGGGATAAAGACCAGTTCCTCAATGTGGCCTTCAAAGCCCTGCATAACCTGGTCTGCCCACCTCTGCAGTCTCAGGCTGTATACACTATCCCCACATCCAAGGGGCTTCCTAGGGCTCCTCCATTAGGCCGTGCTTCTGCCTTGGGTTCATGCCCATGCCATTCTCTCCTCCGGATTGCCCCACGCTACCACCCCTTAGCCAACTCTGACTCATCCTTGAGATGTCAGCGTGATCCCACTTGCTCTAGGGGCCCTTCCATGACTGATGCTCAGATTGAGCAGATCTCCCTGCTGGCTGTGATCTGTTCTTTCATAGCTCTTTCATTCTTGCATTGATTACTTGATTGTCTCTCCCTGCCACCTCTGTAAGCTCCCTGAGGTCTGCTCGAATACTGTGCTGCTTTGTGAATTGTAAGGCAGGTTACAAAGGACGAGTACTGAATGCTAAATCATGGTCTCTGCTCTCAGGGCTTAAATTCCATGTGTCCAACTAGAAAATTTTGGCTTAAATTAAAATGTTTGCGCAAACAAAGCTGTAACAGTACATAAATTGTGAAATTGAGAGATCTACAATCAACTCCAAATGCTTGTTTTATATACCTAATAAATTGAGAGGAAAATAGAGCTTGTTTTTAACTTGGTGTTATTTTTGAAGTTAATTTCTGTATGGTAGTACCTCGAGACACTTAAGATGAACATTTCGTGGAGTAGTTTACATTGAGAAAATCTGTGGTTAGCAACTGCCTGAGACAGCCAGTATAAAAGGGAAGACAGAGACATCAGTAAAGTCACCGGATGATCAGTGGTGTGGATTGAACATTTGCTACAGATGGAGCCTTGTAGGGAGCCTCACCTGCTGTAGCCTCTCCTAGTGTCTCAGTGAAGTCCCAGCTAATTGTAACCAACTTCCCTAAAGGTGGAAATATGTTCCCATAGCACACAAAAATGCGTATGCAGTATTTGGGGGTTTTATGATATATTGCATGTATGTAATAGAACATTTGCTTATACAGAGCAATGAATTAGGGGTGGGATAGGATAGGTAGGGCTGGGGGCTGATGTAGGCCTGCTGGATTGCTTTCTGCTGTAAACTGTAGTTTATTATACCACAGGAAAGTCTTCCCACCATGGAGCATATGTCCTTAACGAATTGATTGTTATCCCAAGCAGGTTTTGAGGAACCTGTAACAATAGAATAAAGTATTTTATAGCCCATTCTGTGCATTACTACAGTGTTTTTTTTAAGCACTTCTCAGTGCTTTCTTGAGTTGTCTTTAGACACAAGGTCCACCCTGGAATTAATACAGCCCTGGACAGATAGGGTGAAGGTCTTTGGCTTGGCCTGTAGCCAGTGCTCAGTAAATGTCAAAAGGATGGAACAGGGCCTCCCTGGTGGCGCAGTGGTTGAGAGTCCGCCTGCCGATGCAGGGGATACGGGTTCGTGCCCCGGTCCGGGAGGATCCCACATGCCGCGGAGCGGCTGGGCCCGTGAGCCATGGGCGCTGAGCTTGCGCGTCCGGCAACGGGAAAGGCCACGACAGTGAGAGGCCCACATATCGCAAAAA
>NW_006784347.1:2375104-2401975 GCF_000442215.2 Lipotes vexillifer | reverse complement strand
AAAAAAAAAAAAAAAAAAAAAGGATGGAACACTTTCTTGAAGCACAGAGCGTCTGTAGAAAGCTTCTGTTGACTCGAGATTGATTCGTCTGTGGGAATAGCTGAACGAGGCAGTGTAGTGCAGTGGTGAAGAGCATGGCCTTGGAGTCCTAGCTCTGCTAGTGAGTAGCTTTGTTACCTTGGTAAGTTGCCTAAACCACTTTTGGTCTTTATCTTCACCTGTAAAATGAGGAAACAATAATAGTACCTGTCTCAGAGGGTTGTCAGCCTTAAATGAGACATTGTTGGTACAGCACTTAGAGCCACGTAAAATTTAACTGTTGTTATTGATTCAGGTCCGTGTCTCTCTTGGATCTCCATGACCCTTGGCCCTCCTCCCTCCCAGAAATAACTCCTGCTGCTTTTTAGTTGACTGGGGCACATACTGTTCAGTACATAAATGGTGTTCTTTGCCACGGAAATTTAAATGGCTATCATAAAGTTTTTGGAGCAAAAAAAAACGCTATATTTTCTCAAGAAAAGAATAACCGTGATACCTCTTTATTTACATAGAATATCGGCCAGACAGATAGGTTCTTTTGAGAACAAGTAGTGATAGTACCTTGGTATACTTTACTCCACTGTATCCAGGGGGAGAGAGCAATGTGGTTAATTATAACAACACTGCTATGCTGTCAGGTGCCCAGACTTTACAGTTTCTGAAGTGCTATGCTATTTATTCTTCCTCCCAACAATCTGAGGGCTGTTGTTTCACCATCATGACCCTCATTTGACAGATCAGAAAATCCAGACCCGGCGAGGCTTCTCCTGAACTGGCGCTCTTTCCGGTGAGCCTCAGCTGGCCCAGGCAGTGCACTTTTAGGTGTTGAGTTATCTGAGAGGGATTTTTATGGGATCCTAATTGCACGCGGATGGCCAGAAAGTTCTGCTCCTGTTTTGGCATTTTGCTTTAGCAGAGAGTACTCTCTGAGGACCCACATAAGCTGGAAGAAGAAAACCCAACAACAAACTCAGCACTAATCATCTGGGAAAGGGCAGGACACTGCTGTTAGGCAATCATTGGACCTGTGAATAGAAAAATATCAAGATCACAACTTTACAACCTTTGATTCTTTGAAACGTCAAATGGAGCCCCCGTACGGCCATCAAGCTTATAGTGCCTCCAGAATTAGATTAGACAGTTTGGTTTCATGCTGTGCACTTGTAGGTATTTCTGGTTATGAAATGCTACTTGTGCTTATTTTCCTTGATTGTCCGAGAAACAGCTTTTTCTCTTGTTACTTTGTGCATCCAAGTTTCTTTTTTATTCTACTTGCCTTTCATTTCTGCCTTCTGTTCTGTTTTGGGCCTTGAGACAGCAATGAAACAGACTTTCGGGAATGGGCAGCTCTGGAGGCCCTGGCTGCAGGGTCTGGGCTGGCAGAGCGGTGGGGGTGGGGGTGGTTAGGACCAGCCGCAGGAGATGAGGCCACAGCTCAAGGGGCAAACAGTGAAGGCAGGCGTATCAAAGATCAGGAGCAGAACTCAGTCCGATTGTGTCCTGTGCCTGTGGAAGCAGTGGCCCACCTCTGATTCCTCATTTAAAATATCTGAAGTCGTTGATTGATTAGCCTTGATGGAGACGGGCCTTTTTTTTCCTGTAGGTACAGAGCAGTAGCCTCTTACAAAGCAATTTGCCTCTCAGGTGATGCCTTCTGTGTAGGCTGGATTAATAACTAGTTACTGGTGCCCAGGAATAGCTGGTACTGTGTCTCCTACTGAGCTCCTGGTGAATCCGTCACCTTTTTCTGTGTGTGTGTGTGTGTGTGCGCGCGCGCGCGCGTGTGTATTTAAGTAAGTGTAATGCATTCCTGATATTGCAAGTTGATTTAGACCCGTGAGTCTCAATTCTGTGGTAGGCATTGGGGGGTGTGTGTGTGGGGTGTGCGTGCACATACATAGGGCAGTGTTTTCAAATTATCAATATATGTCTTCCAATCCCTCCTCCTCAGTCATGATAAGCCCCGAGATGGGGAGGGGTGGCTGAGTCATCTGTGTGCAGATGTTTCTTAGGGTTTTCTGGCATAGCTCCCCTCTGCCCAATCCCAAGATGCATCTGCACTTTGAGGGCTAGGATTAAGCAGGCGCTTAGGGCTGGCCGATCAGTTGTCCCACCACAGTCTGCTGCTTGGAGCTGACTGAGCCTGATGGTTCCAACCGCATCTGCAAAGGAACCCACGGGAGCCAGGGGACTGTTCCTGGCATTTCAAAAGGCTTAACAGAAACTATACCTTAACCCAGGATAAGGACACCAAAGCTACCCAAAACATCAAGTTTCCTTGCCTTTGTTGGGAATTGCAAGTCTGTATGGTCTCCTGCGGATTCCAAGTTCTGATTGGCTGTGGATGACATAATAGGAATTTCTGAGACAGGATTGGTCTAACTCTAGACATTGTTACTAGAGCTGGTATCGGGTCTCACTCCCCAAGCTGAGCATGCTTAATTCCTTTAGAATGAGATTGACCTTGAATATGAGTGCCTCATATTTTTGATAAATTGAGCAACTAATTGTTTCTTGTTTACTTAGCTGTGCTTATCATTATCACACCTGTGGCAGTGATTTGTTTTCATAATGTTATTATGAACCCTTGTAAATGTGGATTGTTGGCTAAAATTTGGATCAGCATTGAAATGGAAAAATAGTACACAGAATCAATCAATTACTGTTAAACATCGTTTGTTAGACTCTTGCCAGCCTGGGGAAGAGACAGAAAAAAAGGTTAGTAAAACTGCAGATCTCATTCAGTGCCCTCATTTTAAAAATGATCCTTTTAAAAGCTTTGCACTAAAAGCAAAGATAATTTACAGTGAAGCACCAACTATTAGTCTCTGTAGCCTCCTGGGATCCTGTTGATTGTATGTACTTTTTGCGTAGTTGTGTTTGATGTACGCACATAATCCCAAAGTCTGCTTTTTCATTTTGTATTATAACGTATAGGCCTTCCCATTTTTCTACTTTGCCCCTATGTTTGTCATTCTTAATGGTCACAGCTGCCTGAACTAAACCTGAGATCAGACGGGACAGTCTAGTTCAAGCAATTCGAGAAGGTAGAGACAAGCTATCTGTTTGATCCTTGGTAACATGGCTGGTGGGGTCAACTCTGGCCAAGTCTGCGTGGGTACAAAAGATGTGCTCATGCCTGCTGTGGATGCTGAGAATAATAGCTTACAAATACTGAATGTTCTTTCTTAACCTTCCCAGCAGCCCCTGTGAGGTAGGCACTATTATCTCCATTTTACTTATATATGAGGAAAAAAGAGGCTTTTTGCAGTGACTTGTCCACAGTCACACGCCAGTAAGCAGTGGACCTGTGATCCGAAGCTGGGTCTCTTCAGTGCCAGAGTTCTCAACCAGGTTTTTCTGTGCACCATGGGGCCCGTCCAGTTCTCAGTTCACTTCAGAAAACTAACCACCTTCCACCTTAATCCTCACAACAAATACATTTGTTAATGTGTACTAGAGTCACAGAGGCTTAATATTAAAACAAGATCAAGCAAAGGCTGCAAGCAAGCAGGAGCCCCGGAGAAGGTCCCATCCACATTAGGGATTTGCTAGTCTTCGTAGGGGCGGAGTGATGTGAAAGGCCAGCCCACATTCAGCCTTTCCTTTAGTTCCATCCTTTAGTCAGCCTTGAAGTTTCTGAGACTTGAATGGGTACAACAATGACTACATGAGGTCGCCTGAAGCATGTGTACAGTACTTTGTGGGAGACTCAGGAGATTCTCAAGGGTGATTTTGGCTATAGATAGCTTTTTTCCCTGACCCTAGACCCTGGTCCCCACTGGAGAGTGGGCACCAAATCCTATGTGTGCTAAAATTAGACCTGTGTGCCCTGCTCCATTCTCTGGGCACAGTAAAGAATTTCCCATGTTCTCCCTGATGCCTTTCTCTGTGGCAATGCTTGGAAGTCATTGCAGCAGTCTCTCTGCAGCCTGGAACTGTCCCGAGAAGGGGTGTTTCCTGTGACTGCTACCTGGGCTCCTGTGAGTCTGGGAGCAGGCAGACCCAATTCCTCCGCACTTTTCCAGGGGCTTGCTTCTGTTGAATGAGAAAATTTTACACGTGAATTAAAGCAGGCTCACGTCCATGGGCTGGATTGGAAACTGGAGTTCAGACTCTAGAAGTCTGATTGGGGCAGATGGGTGAAAAGTGTCTGGATTTACCCCCTGGGCCTTTGGCTTCCTAGTCTCTAGAATTGTCTTTTTCTGGAGTGTGGCCCTCATTCTAGGGTCCTGACATTAACTGAAATCAGAATGTGTTTTTCTTTTGAGTGTGTTATAAAGAGTGGTTCTGTGTAGTTGGAAAAGTACACTTGTACCATAGCTGTCACATTGTGGGTTACATAAGTTTTGTGAGCCTAGGAACCCACAAATAAATTTCCCATTTATTTTCCTTCAGGATAAATGGAGTTTGAATTTCAGACAGTTGACTTACTGATGAACTTTGGGAACTCAGTCTACTCCTGGTTGAGGATTTACTTCCTTTGGTTATTTGTGTGGTGTAAATATTGTAGGTCACCCGAGGGGCTGGAGTTGTCTAGAAGGAAGGCCTGGGGTTCAGTTCAAGTGTCACTGCCTTCATGGAGGATGCTAGGATTTGACAAGGCAGAGGAGAGCAGGGAAGGCATTTTCAGTACAGGGAGGTGGGAAGGAGGATGGTTTTCACATGAGCCAGTAGCTCATCACACCCAACCAGAATATTGGGAACACTTTAGCGTAACTGAAAGTGAGGGTGAGTAGATAGAGGGGCTGGGTTGTATTGGGCCCTGAAGGCCAAGGAGATTAGATGAGATTAGATGAGACACAAGAACATGGTAGGTTTTTGAGCAAAATGGTGACATGATGAGAGTAGTATTTAAAGAAGGCTAGTCTGGCAGCAGAATGCCATGTGGGCTGGAGACGAGGGCAAGGAGTAAAGTCAGAAAGAAATGCTGAGGTGTGAGGTGTGAGTCAACAGGGCTTGGAGAACTAAAGAGGTTTGGAGGATCAAGAAGAGAGTGTCAGAAGACTCTTTTGGTTGGGGCCTTGGTGGTTGGGAGAGCAGAGGTCCCTTGATGGATGAGAGGGAGCGAGTGGGGTCAGGATGGGGTGGACAGGAATGAGATGGGTCTCTTGGGTTTAGAAGCAGACCTCTTTGGACCTGGATAGAGGCTGTGTGTGGGAGGAGAATAGAGAGGAATGGGTAGAAGAATTTCTAGCCAAAGAATGGGAATAGTGATTGGTGTATATAGATGGATATGGGAGACAAGATAGCAACTCATACCACCTTCCTGGTGAACAGAGGCAAGGCCATGTGCTTAGAGGGAGAAAGGAGGGAGACAAAATTGGAGGCCTAGATGAGAGACAAGGCCTAGAATCACACCAGTGGGGGATCGGACTAGGAAGTCAGTATGCTAATTCAGGAATTTCCTGGAAACAGCGAGGACATGGACCAGGTCCGCATGCTACAGCCACCTCCTGGCTGGGGTCTGCAGCAACCTGTACCCAACCCTCTCCCCCCATACCCTCCCTGGCTGGGGTGAAGATCCCTGGCAGTGGGAGTGGCTCACGCCCATGTATGGATGTCTCGCAGGCAGTAGATAGCAGTGCTAATGACTTAGAGAGGGGGGTACAGATGATGGTTTGGTCTTGAAAACAGGCCAGCCCTTCTCTTACCATGATCTCCTCTCTATTAAAAAAAAAAAAAAAAAAGCCAGGCAGAGTAGGAGGCAGATGGTTTTTTGTGAGAGGGCAGGGAGTTGTGTCCCTGGGGGGCTCTGCAGGGCTCTGTAGAAGTGAGGGCGGTGGGAATGTGGAGCAGGTATGGTGTGAATCCACGAGAGGGTGTGGCCAAGAGGTTGTGCTTGGAGGGATGTTTGTGCAGAGTAAGAACGAAGGAAGGAAGCGTTGGGGTAGAGAGCCTGTCCTTATCACAGCCAGGGCAGAGGCAGCCCTCTTGTAGAGTCTGGTGGAAGTGGATGGACGAATGTCATCTGTTGCCATGGCGCTTGCAAGTGCTGATAATTTGCCTCTCATTCTTAGCTGACTCAGCCCACTCTCCACCTTTAACTAGAGGTAAAGGATGTTTCTACAGCTGGGCTAAGCAAGACAAGTCCAGAAGGTCTAGAAGTGTTTTTTAATGTGGGATGAACTGTTACAATATTATTAGAAAAATATTTTGACTTAATTGCCTTAGGCACATTAGTTCAAGTGTACTCTGTTTCCTTTGCTTGACTTGAGCACTTGCCAAGAACATCTCTGGTGCAGAATGGAAAAGTAGGACTCTAAGTAGGACTCACAGAATTATAGAATTTAGAGCTTTCTGGAAAATTCCTTGAAGACAATGGAGGACCCCCTCCCCCTTTACAATGAAAGAACCCAAGGTTAGGAGAGGTGAAGGGGGTGAGCCCTGTCACTGTCATTTGAGGGTCTTGGTCCTCCTTGGAGCTCCTGCCCCTGCTGCCTCATGGCTTCCCTTGGTTTGTGTTTTCAGTGACTGATTCCACTACCAGCTGAACAGTTGTCAAAATCTCACACTTGAGCGGGACTTTGGGGCTGGGTCATATCACGGGGCTGCTCTCCAGGTCCTTCCCTGTCACAATCCTCAGTGGTGGTGGAGTGGGATGGGGGAAATCTCACCCATGGGACCTGTGGGCAAGTGGTTCTCTTCAGAGGGAACCACAGTGTGGACAGATGGCCATCTGGGACCTGTGCCAGGAACCCGGTATCTCTAGGCCTTCTTGCAGCTATTGAACGTGGCCTTGGGTTTCTTGCCTCCTTCCCTTTACTCATGCTCTGTCCTTCCCTTGGAATGTACTCTCCACCCTGGGTCTCTGCAGTCAGTTTGTCAAATCTCCAAGGGCCAGCGCACACACCGCCTCTGGGAAGCCCTCCTTCCTGCCCCTTCTCTCACCTCTTCCCCATCACTTCCTTTCTCTCACTCCCACTGTTCTGCCCTACACACACTTACACACATAGACTTCTCCAACTTGATTTTTTAAAAATTGTCTTCTTTGGGCCTCAGATTCCTTACCTGTAAATAAAATTCTGGCATTAAGTATACATTTAATCAGATTTTACTGCCCTATATCAAGGTTAAGTCTACTGATGCATGTATGAAAAGTATTGTTTCTCACTGAAAAAGAAAGCCTATTTTTTCTTTAAGTTCTCAGAGAATTTTTTCAATTTATGAAGAATTAATCCAAAATACTTTCTGCACATGGAGAAGCTGAATGAATGGTTAATAGATATGAGTGGATTCAGATATGTAAACTAGGTTTTCTAGTTTACTAGTATGATTTAGAGGGGGAAAAGTTCAAATACTTTACTATTTATTATAGCTAGAAAATATGATTGTCCATATCAACTCAGTTTTTCCAAAGTTAAATGTTTGATTCTTGTATAGGGAACAGAGAACATTATGTGTGTTACATATGTTACTGTCAGTGTTTTCTAAAATGATTTCAGAGAGTAATGCTTTTAGGCTGATAGAATGAGGAAGGCTTCCTCAGGAAGTAAAAACCCAGCAACTATAAAGAAAAAGATTCAACACCTAAAAATATAAAACTTTGTATGTTTAAAAAAAAAAAACCCATAATGGTAAAAAGTCAGAGATGGGGAAAAATATTTTCAGCACATTCAGTAGACAAAGTGTTCATTATCCATGATACGTAAAGTGAATAAGAAAAACCCTTGGGCAAGAAACATGAATGGCCAGTGAATAGAAGAGAAACAGATGGTGGAAAAAACATGAATGATATCAAAGCATTGAGATGCCTTTTCCCCACCCATCAGATGGACAATAATTAAAAATAATGTTTATTCTTGACAAGGGTTCAAGGTGGGCACTTTATAAAAGGCTTGCTCTGTACACAAGATCTGTATAGAAAGCTTTTCAAGGCAGCATTTTTTCTAGTGTGAAAACTGGAAAAAAATCAAATTTCTATCAATAAAAGAATGATTAAGTGGATGAAGGTATATCTGTACTAGGTGGAAGAAGTGTGTATGCCTGTAGATTTGTATGTGTTGTGGCATAGGAAGGGGTCCAGGAAATAATAAGTGAAACACAAACAGCAAAGCAATATGCATAGTATGGTTACATTTAAGACTAAAAACAAAAACAGCTTTGTGTGTTTGTGTGTATTTATAAATGCATATAGAAGGACAGAGGATACATCCTAAACAGTTGATTTTGGGCAGAGCAGGAGAAATTTTCACTTTTCCTCTCCATACATCTGTTTTTGAAGTTTTTTACAATGAGCTTGAAATTGTGTGTTTTTTTTTAATTGAAGTGAAAATTTATATATGCTTATTCAACCCTGTAATTCCACTTCTAAAAATAATTATTAAGGAAATAATAAGAGAGACAGTCAAAGGTTATGTATAGCATCATAATGTATTACAGCATTGTTTGTAATAGCAAAAAATTCCTAGTATCCTGTGTTGAAATGGTTACATTATAGAATATTCATATTATAAAGCTATTTAAATTCATGTGTGAAAGAATCTTTGCTGACTTGAGGAAGTACTTACAAGTACAGTTAACATTTAGTAAATGCTTGCTCTGTACCAGGGACCATGCTCAGTGCTTTACCTAAATTGTTTTATTTAATCTTCTGAACCGTCTTTTGCCTTTCCCATTTTACAGATGGAGAAAGGGAGGCTTGGTTAGGGTAAATAATTTGCCTGAGGGTCAGACTCCCACCAAGTTGGTAGAACTGAAGCCAAAGGCCTTGCTGATACCCAGATGCTGGATTACTTCACTGTGTTATCTTGAGTATAAAAACAGATTACAACATACATACGGTGTGACTCATTTTATAAAAATGAACCTTTCTGTGTCTTAGTTTTCTCATGGGTAAGGTGTGGGTACAATTTGATATTCTGAAGATAATTATTTTATTTTTAAAATTGACATACACTTACATGTAATTATTTCCGCCAGGTTACAGAAGTATTTGGAAATACCTAATTAGTAGAATTTGGAAATACCTAAAAAGTAGAAAATAAAAATGACTGATAAGCCTGTTATATGGAGAAAACTAGCATTAATGCCCCCCAGCCCTTTTTGCCTGGTGTGTGTATAGGTATGAACATTACTGAGGTACTTAATAGTTACTGCAGAATTGGTTTCAGAAAAGTTTTTGCTAATTATGTGCCAACATAATAGAGGGTTTGTCTGCAATAGAGGGTTTGTCTCCACGTGCCCTTGACAGCATCACATGTTATATTTTAATGATGGAATGTGATGACCAATATTGTCTCATTGATGTGTTTCGTAATTCTTTGTTGTATTTAGTCAGTTGAGCTCTTTCGTTTGTTATTGGCCATTTGAACTTTTGGGTGAATTGCCTGTTCATGTACTTGGGAAGTATCTATTGGAAGATGTCTTCCTAAAGTTGACCATTGAAGACCTTAAGCAAGACTGTTAGAAAGTCCTTATAAGTGGAAGTTTCACTCTGCCTATTGGAATACGTTTTTCCTACAGGGATGAATTGGTGGTCTGTGGTTAAAACTCGACTTCCTAACCATTTGGAATTTGACTTTAAAGTTTGGCTTTAAGGGACTTCCCTGGCAGTCCAGTGGTTAAGACTCTGCATTTCCACTGCAGAGGGCTCGGGTTCGATGCCTGGTCGGGGAGCTAACATCCTGAATGCCTCACGGCATCGGCAAAAAAACATAAAAAAAAAAAAAAAAAGAAGGAAGTTTGACTTTAAAATTTAAGGAGTGATTGGTGAAATGTACACAGGACCTCTCTTATGCAACTTCCTGAGAGTCTATAATTATTTCAAAATAAAGTTTTTAATTCAAGGAGTAGTAAAACTTTGGCTTCCTCCCGTAACTGAGTTTGACAACTCTGACTGGAAGGGTCGGTGGGAGGTGGGAGGGGGCAATATATGACAACAGACCCAAAGCCAAACAGTGGTTAGGAAACTGCTTTGTTGTTGATGTTGTTTTTAATTTGGAAATAACCTCAAACTTTAAAATGGTTATGGGAATTCCCTGGCAGTCCAGTGGTTAGGACTCCACGCTTTCACTAGGGCCTCAGTTCAATGCCTGGTTAGGGAAGTAAAATCCCGCAAGCCGAGCAGCATGGCAATCAATCAATCAATCAATCAATCAGTCAGTCAATGGTTGCAAAAATGAAAACTGAATAAGGAACACCGTTTACTCTTTCTCAGAGTCACCCCTTGTTAACCTTTGACCCCACGAGCTTTTGAAATGTGCTATTTTGTGACCCCAGCCACTACCCTCTGCTCATCCTCCTTCTGGATTTTCAGCACGACAGTCTCCCAGGTTCCAGGTACTCACTCACCTGAACAAAACTGTTTACACCCAGGTTTCAAACTTCTCAAGAACCTACAGTGGTTCTGTTTCCGAAGATTTAAATATAAATCCAGACACTTAGCCTTCAGAGTCTTTGAACAATTGATTCCCTGCCTCTAAACTCCAATATTCATCTTCCTCCCGTGCCCCCCCAGTGCAGCCCTTCAGCTGCAGCTAACCTAATCTGTAGCGACTCTTGTTCTGTCTTGATTGACTCGTTTCCATCTCGGTGCCTTTCCTTGTGCTGATATTTCATGTCCGCCATATTATTTTGTTCACGTTTCTTCCCCGTTAAGTCACATACATGGCTTTTCTGCTTAAAAAAAATTTCCCAGACTTCTTTAGTCTATTAGCACCATCTGATTTGGGCATACCTATCCTGAGTTTTCATTACTTTAGGGTTGTTTTGCTTTGTTTTGAACTTTCATATAGATGTCATCATATGACATCCATCTGCTGTCTCCTTGAGACCCCCCACCCTGGCCCCCCGTGGATGGCATTGGCATTATCTTTTATAAACCTCCATAGGCCTCGTGTGGTTGTGCTGAAGGTATGACCTGGTTTTGAATGAGTTACTGTGAACTGTATTTGGATTTCATTACTGGAACCATCGATTATTATAGCAATCTATAAAGCAAAATTCCAATCATATTGATGCGTTTGAACACCTTTTTCCTTCAGGGGTGTGGCCCTCTTCCCAGGTGGGCCTTCCTCATGGCAGGTAAAAGTCCATGCAGTGGCTGCAGAGGGTGAAGCTGTTGTGTACCAGTAGCGTAAACCTTGTGTTGTTTTGTTGGGCTGGAAGAGACTTTGATTGGGGGTCTGGGAACCTAATAACTAATGGGAAAGGAGTTCCGAGTTTCTACCAGTCAAGGTCTAAGTGCCTTGGGAGGCTTGCCTGTGCTGGTAGTAGAGTACTTTCTTTTCTTTTTCTTTTCTCTTTTTAAATGAAACTAAGCCTAGCACTAGCTCATTATCTACAATGTCAATATTGATTTTTATTTGTGAGGTGGAGTATTAACAGATTAGAATGGCTGCTGGCAATTCTCATATGCTTCATTGACTTTAAATGAATCAAGGGATGGCTATTAAGATGTACTTGAGATTTTTAGGCTAAATCAGAACTTCGGACTATGGTTGTTTCCGACCAGATTCACCGTTTCCTCTGCAGCATCAAGGTGGAAAAAAATGAGCCTTGAGGCCCTTCTCTACTTTTCATGAAACCAAATGCTATTAAAAACTGCACAGATAAGAGATGTTAAGACATCCTCTGCAATACAATGCAGCTTGACTCTTTTCCACTGCCAAGAGATGTTTTTGAATTAAGACTATTGACCGACACAGCCCATGCTAGCAGATGGTGCCCATACATCAGATGTCCAAGTGCAAGCTTGTTCAGAGACAGCAAATATCTAACGGGCCAAATTTTACAAAGATGAAGAATTTTCACAGTGATTTTGAAGGAGTAGGGATGCTCCTGAGAAATGAGACATGTTCCTTCCAAACCAGGCTTGCCTCTTAAGATGCAGTATTACTTGTGCTTTCTACATCTGGAGACACATTTAATTTTCAGTCAAAGTTGCTTGCTTCCCTCCTCTTTTTTCTTCCTTCAGCACTTCCTCTAATCTAGTATATGAGTTAGAAATTAATAATAATAATGTTGATAATAATAATGATAAGGGCCACATTACTATTTGTTCTAATGTAGAAGGACCAAGAGGAGGAGTTGCTGATAAATGAGTGGCCTGAAAGGAACTCTTTTCTCTTTTTATGTCTCTGTAGGACCCTGAGATTGAATTGTTTCAAATACAGCTAGAGGTAGGAAGGGCAGTTATTATTAGAAAATTAGTCCAAAAAACTCACAAAAAACAAACCTGTCAGATTCAGAGAGGTTATTATATCTGAGCTAATAAATGCCAACATTGAGTCTTGAAATAGCTCTTAATTTTTTTTTCCCTCCCTACATGAATCTTTAGTAAAAGGCAAAATATTCATTCGATTATGTAGAGAAGCACGAGTATGGATAGCTCTTCATTTTTCATTGTACAGAGTCTGATTTATTGTTGATTGGTTTTTCATGGACTAATTAATGATGATAACCTTTCTGAGTGACTAGAAATAAAATAAATTTCAGGGCTTCCCTGGTGGCGCAGTGCTTGAGAGTCCGCCTGCCGATGCAGGAGACGCGGGTTCGTGCCCCGTTTCGGGAGGATCCCACATGCCGCGGAGCGGTTGGGCCCGTGAGCCATGGCCGCTGGGCCTGCGCGTCCGGAGCCTGTGCTCCGCAAATGGGAGAGGCCACGACAGTGAGAGGCCCGCATAACGCAAGAAAAAAAAAAAAAAAAAAAAAATTTCATGGATGTTTGGTATTCTAACCCTGACTCCACTGAGGTTGATAGGTTCCTGGAGTTCATGATAGGGAGGGAAGCTGGCTACTGGCTTCCTGTTGAGGCCTTTTGTTTTTTATGAGTTCAGATTAGATGGGAGCCATTGATTTGTTCCTTATTTTTAGACTGGATAGAATAGAATCCTGCATCAATGCTGGGGAGAGAAACCCTTATTAGAGGCTTTCTCTCTCTCTTTTTTTTTTCCACTTTCAAATTATTTGATTTATTCACTTAGGACTAGGCGATATCTGAGCTTCCCTTTCCATTGGAATATTCTGTGATTGAGTTTTGTTTATTTATTTACTTTCTTAAAAAATTTTTTTTTAATTGGAGTATAATTGCTTTACAATGTTGTGTTAGTTTCTGCTGTACAGTGAAGTGAATCAGCTATATGTATACATATATCCCCTCCCTCTTGGACCCCGCCCATCCCACCCATCTAGGTCATCACAGAGCACCGAGCTGAACTCCCTGTGCTATACAGCAAGTTCCCACTAGCTATCTATTTTACACATGGAGGGTATTTCTCTCAAACCTAATCTCCCAGTTCGTCTCACCTTCCCCTCCTGTGTCCACATGTCCGTTCTCTACGTCTGTGTCTCTATTCCTGCCCTGCAAATAGGTTCTTCTGTACCATTTTTCTAGATTACACACATATGCATTAATATACAGTAGTTGTTTTTCTCTTTCTGACTTACTTCACTCTGTATGACAGACTCTAGGTCCATCCACTTCACTACAAATAACTCAGTTTCATTTCTTTTTATGGCTGAGTAATATTCCATTGTATATATGTGCCACATCTTCTTTATCCATTCATCTGTCGATGGATACTTAGTCCACGTCCTGGCTGTTATAAATAGTGCTGCAATGAATATTGTGGTACATGACTCTTTTTGAATTATGGTTTTCTCAGGATATATGCCCAGTAGTGGGATTGCTGGGTTGTATGGTAGCTCTGTTTTTAGTTCTTTAAGGAACCTCCATACTGTTCTCCATAGTGGCTGTCAGTTTACATTCCCACCAACTGTGCAAGAGGGTTCCCTTTTCTCCACACCCTCTCCAGCATTTATTATTATTGATGATGGCCATTCTGACTGGTGTGAGGTGATACCTCACTGTAGTTTTGATTTGCATTTCTCTAATAGTGATGTTGAGCATCTTTTCATGTGCCTCTTGGCCATCTGTATGTCTTTGTTGGTGAAATGTCTGTTTAGGTCTTCTGCCTGTTTTTTAATTGGGTTGTTGGTTTTTTTGATGTTGAGCTCCATGAACTGTTCATATATTTTGGAGATTAATCCTTTGTCTGTTGCTTCGTTTACAAATATTTTCTCCCATTCTGAGGGTTGTCTTTTCGTCTTTATGGTTTCCTTTGCTGTGCAAAAGCTTTTAAGTTTAATTAGGTCCCAGTTGTTTATTTTTGTTTTTACTTTCATTACTCTGAAGAGGTGGGTCAAAAAAGATCTTGCTGTGGTTTATGTCAAAGAGTGTTTTTCCTATGTTTTCCTCTAAGAGTTTTATAGTGTCCAGTCTTACATTTAGGTCTTTAATCCATCTGGAGTTTATTTTTGTGTATGGTGTTAGATAGTGTTCTAATTTCACTCTTTTACATGTAGCTGTCCAGTTTTCCCAGCAGGCAACTTATTGAAGAGGCTGTCTTTCTCCATTGTATATCCTTGCCTCCTTTGTCATAAATTAGGTGACCGTATGTGTGTGGGTTTATCTCTGGGCTTTCTGTCCTGTACCATTGATCTATATTTCTGTTATTGTGCCAGTACCATACTGTCTTGATTACTGTAGCTTTGTAGTATAGTTTGAAGTCGGGGAGCCTGATTCCTCCAGCTCCATTTTTCTTTCTCAAGATTTCTTTGGCTACTTGGGGTCTTTTGTGTTTCCATACAAATTGTAAAATTTTTTGTTCTAATTCTGTGAAGAACGCCGTTGCTAGTTTGACAGAGATTGCATTGAATCTGTAGATTGCTTTGGGTAGTATAGTCATTTTCACAATATTGATTCTTCCAATCCAAGAACATGCTATATTTCTCCATCTGTTTATGTCATCTTTGATTTCTTTCATCAGTGTTTTATAGTTTTCTGAGTACAAGCCTTTTGCCTCCTTAGGTAGGGTTATTCCTAGATATTTTATTCTTTTTGTTGTGACCGTAAATCTGATTGTTTCCTTAATTTCTCTTTCTGATTTTTTGTTGTTAGTGTATAGGAATGCCAGAGATTTCTGTGCATTAATTTTGTATCCTGCAACCTTACCAAATTCATTGATTAGTTCTAGTAGTTTTCTGGTGGCATCTTTAGGTTTTCCTGCAAACAGTGACAGTTTTACTTCTTCTTTTCCAATTTGTATTCCTTTTATTTCTTTTTCTTCTCTGATTGCTGTGGCTAGGACTTCCAAAACTATGTTGAACAATAGTGGTGAGAGTGGACATCTGTGTCTTGTTCCTGATCTTAGTGGAAGTACTTTCAGTTGTTCACCATTGAGAGTGATGTTTGGTGTGGGTTTGTCATATATGGCCTTTATTATGTTGAGGTAGGTTCACTCTGTGCCCATCTACTGGAGAGTTTTTATCATGAATGGGTGTTGAGTTTTGTCAAAAGCTTTTTCTGCATCTACTGAGATGATCATATGGTTTTCATTCCTCAATTTGTTAATATGGTGTATTATGTTGATTGATTTGTGTATATTGAAGAATCCTTGCATTCCTGGGATAAATCCCACTTGTTCATCGTGTATGATCTTTTTAATGTGTTGTTGGATTCTGTTTGCTAGTATTTTGTTGAGGATTTTTGCATCTATGTTCATCAGTGATGTTGGTCTGTAATTTTCTTTTTTTGTGATATCTTTGTCTGGTTTTGGTATCAGAGTAATGGTGGCCTCATAGAACGAGTTTGGGAATGTTCCTCCCTCTGCAATTTTTGCGATATGTGGGCCTCTCACTGTCGTGGCCTTTCCCGTTGCCGGATGCGCAAGCTCAGCGCCCATGGCTCACGGGCCCAGCCGCTCCGCGGCATGTGGGATCCTCCCGGACCGGGGCACGAACCCGTATCCCCTGCATCAGCAGGCGGACTCTCAACCACTGCGCCACCAGGGAGGCCCTGCAATTTTTTTGGAATAGTTTGAGAAGGATATGTGTTAGCTCTTCTCTAAATGTTTGAGAGAATTCACCTGTGAAGCCATCTGGTCTTGGACTTTAGTTTGCTGGAAAATTTTTAATTATAGTTTCAATTTCATTACTTGTGATAGGTCTGTTTATATTTTCTAATTCTTCCTGGTTGAGTCTTGGAAAATTGTACCTTTCCAAGAATTTGTCCATTTCTTCGTGGTTGTCCATTTTATTGGCATATTGTTATTTGTAGTAGTCTCATATAATCCTTTATATTTCTGCAGTGTCAGTTGTGATTTCTCCTTTTTCATTTCTAATTTTATTGATTTGCATCCTCTCCCTTTTTTTCTTGATGAGTCTGGCTAAAGGTTTATCAATTTTGTTTATCTTCTCAAAGAACCAGCTTTTAATTTTATTGATCTTTGCTACTGTTTTCTTCATTTTTATTTCATTTATTTCTGCTCTGATCTTTATGATTTTTTTCCCTTCTACTGACTTTGGGTTTTATTTGTTCTTCTTTCTCTGGTTGCTTTAGGTGTAAGGTTAGATTGTTTGAGATTTTTCTTGTTTCTTGAGGTGAGATTGAATTGCTATAAACTTCCCCCTTAGAGCTGCTTTTGCTGTGTCCCATAGGTTTTGGGTTGTTGTGTTTTCGTTGTCATTTGTTTCTAGCTATTTTTTGATTTCTTCTTCCTTATTAGAGGCTTTCTCAATCTTAATGAGAGCTATGAACATCTTTACAAGGCATAGTAACTTGAATGGAGAGTTATAGTGAAGACTTTCATCAAGACCCATCTCCAGAACTGTTTGAGATATGCTGCTTCCTTGAAACATACCTAACTAAGGCTAAGGTTTGGAGAGCGTTTGGCTCTAAATAGCTTCCCCCCACCTCCCAAAAGTATGGGAGCGTAAATGAATACATTTGCATTTACAGTATTGTCTTAGAACATAACCACATGGTGCTATAAACACTAAAGAACAGTATGAGCTTTTTGAATAGAATTGTTTTAGTCAGCATGATAAGTAGTTCAAAATATTACATTATTTCATTCTAAAGTTTTGAATGGTGAAATTTTTTTTTAATTTTATTTTTAATTAAGGTAAAGTATACATAACATAAAATTTACCATTCTGTTTTTAAGTGTGCAACTCAGTAGTGTTAAGTATATTCACATTGTTCTGCAACCGATCTACAGACCTTTTTCATCATACAAAACTCTAACTCTATCTCCATTAAAAAACAACTCCCTATTTCCTACTACCCCCAGCCCCTGGTAACTGCCATCCTACTTTCTGTTTATTTGAATTTGACTACTTTAGCTAGCTCACATAAGTGGAATCATACAGTATTCATTTTTTTTTTGTAACTGGCTTACTTCACTTAGCTTAATGTCCTCGAAGCTCTCAGATCTAAGTGAGAGCTGTTTTGCTTCTGGTTCATCTACCACCAGGTAGATAGATGTAGCCCTTTGGCATTCCAGCTCATTGTGGAACAGTCTCCAGTTATGGCTCCACCTCAGCCAGCCCTGAACTTTGATTTCTGCTCAGGAGATGGATAATATGAAGGTTCCAATTTGCCAGAATCATCCAATGTTTTGAGGGCAAGAGCGGCTTCTGTAGGGCTCATCCCTCTGGGGTTCTTAAGTCCTTTTGGCCTGGTGGTTCCTTACTCAGTTGTTGAAGCTTCAGTGCTTTTCAGATTTTTTTAAAAATATGGATTTCATTGTTAGTTGTTTTCAGTAGAGTGGTGGACCTGATGATGGAGCCTGTTTTCCCAGACACCAGACCTCTGGCTTCAGTTTGTCAATGTTGCCTCTGCCACCCCCATCCATTCTGGGGCTGGACGGGCTTAATCTTTAGCACCACTTTGCTCATGACCAAATCAGACTTTTGTTTAAACATATCTCTGGCAGAAAATCATCCTATATGACAATGTGAGCTATAGGCCCTCCCCTCACAAGACTCAAAATCAGTGTTAAAACCCACGGTCTTGTGCTGGTGGCTTTGGAAGAAGGAGAGCTGCTGGGTGAGAAATGACCTTTTTGACATTTCAATTCCTGAGGGCTTGACATAATGTTGTCCCCCTTTTTTTTTTCTTTTTTGAGCCTGGTTATAATTGAATTGAGATAGCAGAGGGCAGGAGGCTACTTTTTTATGATGCTAGCTTGACAGATGGATAACGAATTCTTATTTCGCAATCCTGTTAATCACATGCTAGCTGTTGAGAACTCAGCTTTTAGTTCCCGGTAGAGCTGTTCATGCCAGAGCATGGAAGGTGGGTACCAAGGCCAGGACAAGCAATCATAATGAGTGTCCATGACATGCTTGAGGAGGCACATTGCTGTGGTGGCAAGGGCATCAGGACATGAGTGTCAAAAGCCTGTGTCTAGGGCTTCCCTGGTGGCGCAGTGGTTGAGAGTCCGCCTGCCGATGCAGGGGACACGGGTTCGTGCCCCGGTCCGGGAAGATCCCACATGCTACGGAGCGGCTGGGCCCGTGAGCCATGGCCGCTGAGCCTGCACGTCCGGAGCCTGTGCTCCGCAACGGGAGAGGCCACAACAGTGAGAGGCCTGCGTACCGCAAAAAAAAAAAAAAAAAAAAAAAAAAAAAAGCCCGTGTCTAACCGTCTCCCCGTCCCCTCCTCATTCAGTGCTGTGTCTTTGGACCAACCACATAAAGTTCCTGGACGACAGTCAGGTACTTTTCCTCTTGACCTTGGCTGTCCTGCAGTGCTGTGACTGTGGGAGGGTCGGTTTTACTGGCCCCAGCCGCCCGCCATTGAAGGATGGAGAGGAGGAGGCTTGGAGGACTCCCCAGGAGGAGGAAGGAGTGGCCACTTGATGGTCTGTCTAGAACCCCAACCAGGGACTCGAGTTCCAGGACACACAGTTATCCAGCAGTTTGAGTCCTAGAAGCAGTCTTTGTTTATCTGGTCTAACCCCCTCATTTGCAGATAAGCAAACAGGGCCCTAAGATTTTCTTATATTTAAAAAGTAGTAGTGCTGCTCTAGCCTCACGTGGCATGTTTTAGTACAAAACTAGTGAGGTGGAGCTAGACTTCGGTCAGCATGGATTTGAGGGAGGTTACTCTAAACCTCTGAAGCCACTGCCTGAGCCCTGGAGAAAGACATTAGCCATGGTGAGCCAGACTACCTGCTCTGGCTGGCTGCCTGGCACCTAGCTCTCTATGGGGCCCAGCTCAGGCCCAATTGGCTGACACGGACCTCTGCGGTCAGGCCACTCAAGATGGCTGTTCTCTTGCTCTCTGTACGTCCCCAGCCCGACCTGCGGCTGCTTCACCCACACTCTATACTCACATGACTGACCTTCCTGCATGCTTGCCCCAGGCCCCAGTTAGTGATTGTTCTTATGAAAAGGGCAGTTTCCCTGGTAACCAATGAGCAAACCTGACGTAAGTTCCCCCTATAACTGGCCGTCTCCCGTTCCCCCTGTGAGTGAAGGCTGCTGCCATGTCCTGCCCACCGTCCACCACTCAGGTGGGGTGTTGCTTCAGAACCTTGCTTCAGATATATAAGCTTCCCCATCCGTTAAACCATTGATGTCTCCGTAGCTGCCTCCAGGGTCTTTCTTCTGTCTTGAAGCAGGGCGAGCACAGGGCTGTAGGCCTGCAGGGTGCAGCCCAACAAGACCTTAAGACAGTCTAGTCAGAGATCAGCAGAGGTCCCTTTAACCGGCAAGCCAAGGGGGCCCGACTATGTGTTGGAGGTTTGGGCAGATCGGCCCCTGATGGCCCTTCCTGGGCAGGTGCTGAGACCACAGGCTCCTGGACACACTGCTGTTTGGCCCTGTGGCCCTGGACTGGGCCTGACTTTGCCTGTGGACTCCCAGGTCATCCCACCCTCAACTGTAAAAGAGCCTCTGCACTCTTGCCTTGCTCCTCAGAGAACGACTCACACTGTTCAGCCCCCCAGTCATGCTCTCTGTATGTGCACCTGTGCCTACAGTCACTTTTACTACCAGTGAAGCAGCCTCAGAGCAGCAGAGCCTTTCAGATCATCCTTTATGTTATTAAAGCAATTTAAATAAAGCTGATTTTTCAGCCTATTGAGAATTATCAAGTACCAAACTTTTAAAATTACCTCTGTAATTTTCTTTTAAAATTACCCTTATAAAAGTAGGTGACAGTTAAATGAAAAATGTGTGTTGCGCTTGGTATTTTTCTTCTCACTAAGCCAAACAAACCTGTTGGCTTTGAGATAACAGGGAAGGATTGTCCTGGACCCGAGGCTGTGTCTTTATAGCTTGCTGCCAGCTCCTGGATTTAAATTGCTTTGTCTGATTGGTAGAGATCACTCCCCTTTCTTGGATCTAATGGGGATAGGAGAGCCTGAGGGTCATGAATGAGCTTGGGCAAAACCCTGTTGAAAAATTTTTATGAAAGTAATTTCTCTCAAGTATTGATACTGAAATGTGTTGTTTCAGATGTGTCCTTGTTGTGACCGGGCCCTTGAACTGTAATTCTTGTCATCGCTGGGTTATTTCCTGTTTCTAGGAAATAGTTTTTCTTGCCCACCTGCCCCAGGTTCCCCCCGCCCCAATCCCCTCAACACACAGACAGGTTTACCTTTTCTCTTGTTGGTAGTATCGGTTGCTAGCATTTTGAACATGAGTATTTGGTGGAAGACTTAACTATAGGAGTTTTTCAAATTAAAGAAACAAGCAAGGGACTTCGCTGGTGGTCCAGTGGCTAAGACTCTGCTCTCCCAATGCAGGGGGCCCGGGTTCGAGCCCTGGTGAGGGAACTAGGTCCCACATGCTGCAACTAAAGATCCCGCATGCTGCTACGAAGATCCTGCGTGCCGCAACTAAGACCCGGCACAGCCAAATAAATAAATAAATAAATAAGTATTTTTTAAAAGAAAAGGAAAAAAAAGAAACAAGCAAGCAACATAATGTTGATTGTCTATGGCAGATTACTTGTGTGAGTATATCAGATTGGGTTGTGTACTATCACTTGTAAACATAAACATAGGGTTTTAGATTTGGAAAGGGCTCTTGGCGCCTCATTTAACAGGTGAAGATTCTGAGACCCGTAGAGGTCTTGGCTTGTTCAAGTTCCCACAGAATCAGCTGGAAAAGGAGCAAGTATCAGAAGCCTGATTTCCCGGTCCCAAGGCTGCTCTTTCCTCTCTCGCACGATGCCTCTCTCGTGCTGGTGGTCTCCCCCGGCTCCCCAACACCCACCCTCCATCCTGGACATGGAGAATAGACCCATGTGTCAGGACACACCATGCCTGTGCTCATCTTCATGCCTTTGTCCCTTCTTTCTAATCACACCCATTTAGCCACAACCTACCCCTCAGTTTAAAAGAGCGAGCGGGTGTCCTACCGTCCACGCTGCTCTCACCCTCCTCAGAACGCCTGAAGGTCACTCCTCAAGTGCGTTTTAGCTCCTTTGACGGGGTTTCCTTCCAGATTGTGTTCATTTCCCTCTTGTAGGACCTGTCATGATGCCTTGTTCCCAATACATGGGCCATAAGTGAATAGGGGGAGATGTAATGCACTGGGTGTCACAGGGTGCGCTTGGCTTCTTTTGTTTTTCTGCCCAGCTTTTCAGGTGTCTGTTTTCTCTCCAGCAACTAAGCTCCTGAAGGGCAGAAAGCATAGCCTCCATGCCTCTTGCCCTAGCTCTTAGCAGAGTTCTCAGTTGGTGGTGGGTTGCAGCATTGAGACTTCATTTTCCTGCCCTTTGATTCTTGGATTCAGTTTAAAATACAAGTTTGCTTTATCTTGGAGCCTCAGAAAATGGCCATGTCTTCATGGCTGCCTAAATACTCTGGCCTTAGGGTACCTACCACTTGGGGAATAAAGAAGCTGACAGATCACAGCAGTTAGTTTACAGATTTCCCTTACCACCCTTGGATACTTTGCTCCTTATATGCAGTGGCAAGATATGTGAGCATTGGTGGGAGACGCAAAAGAACTGTTAGGATTGCTGTGAAAATTGCAATGAAAGCAGTAACCCTCCAGGATTAGCTTTTTATAGCTGGAAAACCACTGGTGAAATTTTGATTCCAAGATCCTCAAAATCGCCAGGATGCTGCATTTTAGCCTGTTGGACTTCTGAAGTAATACTGGTAGCAACTGTTGTGCAGGTCTTTCAAGCCTTGCAATATAGAATTACTGATAGAAATGAGCCAGTTAAGAGGGAGGAAACGATGAGTTAGATGTTGTGAAGGAATACAGATTGTACGGGGTGTATAACACTGGTTTGTAGTTTGCTCATAAAAGAGAATGCCTAACTGGAATTTATCTGATGAAAATTAAACCATTAAACCTGCTCAAGTAGAAACAGTGGCCACCTGCCAAGTAAAAGCATAATCACCGTTTAGAAGTGAGCTTCATCTGCATTCCTGTCCACACACGACAGCGTGTCCCGTGGAGAAACCGCTTTCTGACTTCGGGTTTTCTCGCTGTTTTCACAGAGCCTGAGCCCTTGTGAAGCCGGCGATGACAAGTCTGAATGGTCGCCATGCCGAAAAAACCATTGACATGCCAAAACCGTCAGCCCCCAGAGTGCACGTGCAGAGGTCCGTGTCCCGAGACACTATCGCCATCCGCTTCTCGGCATCCGGGGAGGAGGAGGAGGAAGAGGAGGAGGAGTTCAGGGAGTACCTGGAGGAGGGGCTGGACGACCAAAGCATTGTAACGGGGCTCGAAGCCAAGGAAGACCTGTATCTTGAACCCCAGGGTGGCCATGACCCCGCTGGCCCTGGCGCCCAGCTCATCCTGGCAGACGGACTGTCCGTGTCCCCTGCCATCTTGCGCGTCTCCGAGAACACTGCAAAGCTGCTGGAGCCCCCTCCTGCAGCAGCACAAGTATTAAGCACGGTGCCATTGGCTCTGTCCCCGGGCTCGTCCTCCTCGGGGCCCTCAGCTAGCTCTCCCAGCGTGTCGCCCCTTCCTGAGCAGAAAACCAGTTCTTCCTCCCCGCTGTCCTCGCCTTCCAGGTCTCCCATCCTCCCTCCCAGTGCCTCGTCCTCCACCCTTTCCAGCGCAAAGCCCTTCATGAGCCTCGTGAAGTCCCTGTCGACCGAGGTGGAGCCAAAAGAATCCCCCCACCCGCCACGGCACCGGCACTTGATGAAGACGTTAGTCAAGTCTCTGTCCACCGACACCTCCAGGCAGGAGTCAGATAACGTGTCGTACAAGCCATCCGACTCCAAGCTGAATATACACCTGTTCAAGCCGTTCACGCAGCCACGAAACACAGGTGGAGATTCCAAAACTGCACCCTCTTCCCCTCTGACGTCGCCTTCCGATACACGCTCCTTTTTTAAAGTGCCCGAAATGGAGGCGAAAATCGAAGACACTAAGCGACGCCTTTCCGAAGTCATATATGACCCTTTTCAGCTTTTTAGTAAAATTATAGGGGAAGAAAGTGGCAGCCATAGGCCCAAAGCCTTATCTTCAAGTGCTTCAGAGCTCTCCAATCTGTCCAGCCTGAACGGTCACTTGGAAAGCAATAACAGCTACAGCATCAAGGAGGAGGAGTGTGACTCCGAGGGGGAGGGCTTGGGGAGCGACCCTGGCGTCCCCAGGAGTGACCACCCCCAGTCCTCCGAGGACCCTGCGAGAGAGGCAGAACCGAAGAGTTCTCAGGGGAGCAGTCTGAAGGAGGTAGGCCTGAAGACCGGCTCTCTGGTTCTTGAGAGGTGCTCTCTGTCTGCCTTGGTGAGCAAAGAGGATGAAGAGTTTTGCGAACTGTACACTGAGGACTTTGATTTGGAAACGGAGGGAGAGAGTAAAGCTGAGAGGCTCTCAGAAGTCCCTCTCAAGCCAGAGGTGCTGGCGGACGATGGCACGGCTCTGGACAGTGACCACGAGGTGGACTCGGCCATGCAGCACCCCGAATTGCCCGTGAAGACTCTGGGCTTCTTTGTCATGTTTGTCTATGCGTACCTCATCCTCCCCCTCCCCCAGTACGTGAGTGGACTCTTTCTGGGCGTTGGCCTTGGATTCATGACTGCAGTTTGCATGATTTGGTTTTTTACACCACCAAGTGCTCATAAATATCACAGATTACATAAAAATCTACAACACTGGAACCCAAGGTCTCTGGATGTCAAAGAACCTGAGATACTGAAGGTAAGCCTCTCCGCAGTAGCTGGCTGGCATCCAGCCTCATTTTAGATCTGACTTTATTCTTTTAGTTCATTGTCACAGGTTTTTGCCCAAGCAGTGTTTTTAAGACTTTGGGATCTGTTCATTCTCCAGGCACCCAAGAGACTTGTTTGGTAGACCTCATTCTAGTTCAGGTTTTGCCAGTTCACCATGTGGTTATTCAAGGCTCTCCATGGCTCTGGAGAGTAGCATTTCCATCCAGTTTCCATTCCAGTCTCTCTCTAAGTTTGCCAGGGATTTGCTACTTGCTCAGGATTCTTTATAGCTGAGTCTGTTAGGATTAAATATTCTTGAGACCTCGGAGCAGGGTTAAATACTCCTGGAATGCAAGAGAAGAGACGGAGGAAGAGAAGGCAGACTAACGTCAGGGGTGGGCCACTGCTGGCACTGCTCTTTGCTCTGCGCACAGTGGGGTCTGGGCTCGAGAAGGAGGCATCACCTTCCCGTGCACGTCAGATCTCAGGATTTGGGCCTCCTGAGGGGCTGCCGAGGCAAACCACTAGGGTGCAGAAAGAAACTACTAGAACTTCCATTTGTGTTTATTTCTACATATTTAAAAAGTTTCTGGTTGTTGTGTGTTTCACAGTATACACCATATAGAAGTACAGCTGTAGCTTGCATAGGTCATAAGTCATAGGCACATACACACTTCTTTGTATATATATTTTTTAATTTTGGTAAAATACACCTAACAGAATTTACCATCTTAACCATTTTTAAGTGTACAGTTCAGCGGTATTATATTTAATATTCATTCACATTGTTGTACAGCCATCACTACCATCCAGCTTGTAAAACTGAAACTCTAAACCCATTAAACAATAACTCCCTATTTTCCGCTCTGCCTAGCTCCTGGTAACCACCGTTTTACTTTCTGTTTTTTTTTTTTTTTATTTTGAATACTCTAAGTATGTCATATTAGTGGAATCACACAGTATTTGTCTTTTTGTGACTGGCTTGTTTCACTTGGAATAATGTCCACAAGGTTCTTACCTGTTGTAGCATATTGCAGAATTTTGTTCCTTTTTTAAGGCTGAATAATATTCCATTGTATGTCTATACTTACTACATTTTGCTTATCCATTCATCTGTTGGTGGACACTGGGTTGTTTCCACATTTTTGCTATTGTGAGTAATGCTGCTATGAACGTGGGTGTATAAACAGGTTTTCAAGACCCTGCTTTCAATTCTTTGGGGTATGTACCGAGAAGTGAAATTGCTGGATCATATGGTAATTCTAATTTTGATATTTTGAGGAACTGCCATACTATTTTCCACAGTGGCTGTACCATTTTGCATTCCCACCAATAGTGTACAAGGATTCCAGTTTCTCCACATCCTTGCCAACACTTGTTATTTTGATAATTTTTTTATAATTCAAAGCTTGTTTGGTTTCTCTATTAATAGGTTTGTCCTCCTCTCTGTTTAAATGAGTGCTCAAAAAATGGCACCATGATCTCTATTTATTACAACACAAAAATGAAAACAAAAACCCCACAACAAAACAAGGGGAAGCACTCTCAGGGTCCAAAATACTGTTTGTCTTGTTTTGTTTTTTAATTTCATAACCTTTTTTCAAAAAAAAATGCACTATCAGTGTTTAAAAAACCACAGAAAACCCAAAGGAAAAAGATATTCTTTATCACACTAGTGGGAAGGAATTATAGTTAATATATACATATATGTACATATATATTTGGTATATATCCTTGTTTTTTTCCCCTACATTTCTGCATGTATGAGTACATATATCACACACATTCACACTCATGCACTCTTTTTGTTTTGATTTAATGGGATCATATATACAGGCATATCTCAGAGATAGTGCAGGTTTGGTTCCAGAGCACCACAATAAAGCAAAATATTGCAGTAAGGGAGTCACACGAATTTTTGGTTTCCCAGTGCATATAAAAGTTATGTTTACACTATACTGTCCTCTGTTAAGTGTGCAATAGCATTCTGTCTAAAAAGCCAGTGTATATATCTTAATTTAAAAATACTTGATTGCTACACAATATTGTAAATAAACTATACTTCAGTAAAACAAATTTTTTTAAAAAGTTATCGCTAAAAAATGTTAACCATCACCTGACAACTCTGGGTTGCCACAAACCTTCAATTTGCAAGAAATACAACATCAATGAAGCTTAGTAAAGGGAAACAACAAAATGAGGTATGCCTGTGTTTTGCAGTTCAGTCTTTTTTTTTTTTCCCCCTTTCACATGGCAATATGTTATGAGACTGTTTCTTTTTTAAGAGCAGCTGATGCTGAATCTTGAGGCTATGGCACACTTAAGCTTAGCATTAATATAAGAAGTGGAGCAAAAGTGACTCATTATGCATGGTTGCTAAACTTTTTTGATAGGGTGGTGCCGTGACTACCTGAATTACATGCCCTCTAAGGAAGTTAGCGCTAACTTTAGCAAAGAAAAATGGTACTTACATTAACTCCAGTGCCTAATGACTGACTGCAGTATTCAGTTTAAACTGGTTTGAGCTCTTAATTGTCTTGGGAAGATTTTACTTTTAATCCAGTCAATCTTGAATGCTGAGTCCAATTTACTAAGTAGTCTACTGATTAATCAGGAACTTACTACCGACACAGAGGATGACAAAGTTATAGCACAGTGTGGTTGTTTTGATTTGATCATTGAAACAGTAAAGGCAGCACTACGATGCTGAGCACCGACAGAGGGCTGAGTGTCGGGTATATTATCTCATTTAATCCTCATCACAACCCTTTTCAGTTAAGTTGTGTGCTCATGAGGACATGAAGGCACAGAGAGGGAAGTTACTTGCCCAAGGTCACGTAGCTAGTGAGTAGGGAGCCATGCAGGACTGACTCTTCTTCCTCCCTCCCTCCCTCCCTCCCTCCCT
>NW_006784347.1:2373125-2374756 GCF_000442215.2 Lipotes vexillifer | reverse complement strand
CGAACCCGTGTCCCCTGCATCGGCAGGCGGACTCTCAACCACTGTGCCACCAGGGAAGCCCCCTCTTTTTCTTTTTTTTAAGGAAGGTGTTTCGCCCTTGATGCCTGGGATAAATGTTCTTTTTGTTTGTTTCTTTTTTTAATAAATTTATCTTTGGCTGCATTGGGTCTTCGTTGCTGCACGTGGGCTTTTCTCTAGTTGCGGCGAGCGGGGGGCTGCTCTTCATTGTGCTACGCAGGCTTCTTATTGCAGTGGCTTCTCTTGTTGTGGAGCATGGGGTCTAAGCACATGGGCTTCAGTAGTTGTGGCATGCAGGCTCAGTAGTTGTGGCTCACGGGCTCTAGAGCGCAGGTTCAGTAGTTGTGGCGCACGGGCTTTGTTGCTTCACAGCATGTGGGATCTTCCCAGACTAGGGCTCGAACCCATGTCTCCTGCATTGGCAGGCGGATTCTTAACCACTGCACCACCAGGGAAGTCCCGGGCCTCGGTTTCTTTATAAAACGGTTCCGTGAACCTGTTTCTGGGGGGAGTTGAGTCACTTTTTGAATATGGCTTGATTCCAGGGATTCGTCAGCTGGTTTGAGTTATTTTCTGTGCATCTGATGCTATTTAGTTGGTTTTTTATAAAGGATATGATGCAATTCTTGAGGGCAGGTATGGAAAAAAATTTTAAACATTCACTGATACAGGAGGCTATAAAACCTCACTCTGTGATAAAACTGTCTAGTACAGAGGCCTAGCCCCTTGATCCTGCATACTTCTTGCCCTAAGTAGACTACATCTGGAAGCCCATGTACCAGTCAGGCGGGGAGCTTGGTGCTCGAGACTGTTTTAGGAGACCATGTGGTTTTAAACCTCTGAACCATATAAGTTCTCATCGATGGGCCCAGGCAGTCCTTGCAGCCTGGACTGAGAGTCTGGTTCCTTTATTGGCTTTATAAACAATTCAAAGAGCATTGCAGTTTTTTTTTTTTTTTTTTTTTTTTTTTGATGTGCCTTCACATGACAAGGAAACAGGGGGAGAAAAGTAAAGCTTTTCTGTACTTTATCCAGGTGATTTTATTATTCCATCCATACTGCAGACATTTGTGTTTACAAATGACACTGCAGCAGTGATGAGTGTGTGGGCTGGTGAGCCAAAAAGACTACTTTGCAGCCAAGTAGTAACTCTTCTCAAAGACTGCTGTGGGGTTGGTTAGGCCTCATGGTACCCTACCACCTCCCCACTAACCCCACCAAGCAGCAGCTCTACTGTCTGGAATAGAAGCTGTCAAAGCCTCTGTGAGGCCAAAGAGCTGTCACAAAGTCCACAGAATAACTCTCAGAACCTTCTCCAAAGCCTGCTTGTTCTTAATGATGGGAATTCATAGCTAATACGAAGCAGCAATTAGGAGAAAGATGTTGTCACCTGCATTCATAATAAAGTGACATGTGAATGCATGAAAGCCGGGGGAAGACCAAAATGTTAGGAGAAGCTAATGGGACTTACAGCATGGGGGTCTGGGTAAGTTAGCTCCTGGCAGGGCCTTGTGTGTGCCACTGAGTCCAGGGGAGGCATTGTGAGCAACACCCCTAGGTGGTAACCTTCTGGGGGTTTTACTTTGGGTGACTAACTAGATACCCTGAACTAG
>NW_006784347.1:2344110-2373115 GCF_000442215.2 Lipotes vexillifer | reverse complement strand
AAAGAGTGGGAGAATGAGGCATTTAGAGTCAGCATATTGCACTTGGGATGTTTGCCTTGCTGAGTGTTCTTAAGCAAGTTGGATGCTTTCTTTTCCAAGAATGTACTTGTCACATGACCAGGAGTATACAGTCAGTCTCCATATCCTCAGGTTCCCTGTCCCCATACTCAACCAACTGCGGATCAAAAATATTTGGAAAAAAATTCCAGAAAGTTTCAAAAAGCAAAACCTGAATTTGCTGCATGCTGGCAACTATTTGCATAGCGTTTACATTGTATTTACAACCATTTACATAGCATTTACACTGTCTTAGGTGTTATAAGTAATCTAGAGATGATTTAAAGTATATGGGGTGGGGGCACTTCGCTGGTCCAGTGGGTAGACTGCATGCTGTCAGTGCGGGGGACCCGGGTTTGCTCCCTAGTTGGGGAACTAGATCCCGCATGCATGCTGCAAGTAAGAGCCCGCATGCTGCAACGAAGATCCCACGTGCTGCAACTAAGGCCTGGTGCAGCCTAAATAAATAAATAAATAAATAAATATTAAAATAATAATAAAGTATATGGGGGAGGGCTGTGCATAGTTTATATGCAAATACTACACCATTTTATATGAGGGACTTGAGCATCTGTGGATTTTGGTATCTGTGGGGGTCTTGGAACCAGGCCCCCTTGGATGCTGAGGCACGATTGTATTTAATTCAGTGCCGTTCTTGCACACTAAGTTTCCACATGTCTATAATGAGAAGCTTCCTGAAGATTTCAAAAGGTTCTTGGGTTTATGTTTGAGTGTATGACATGTAATTGTGAATTACATTCATGAGTAAATTCTTTATCTCAGACTTATAAACCACCTGCAGAACACAGCAGTAGGGTGTTGGTTTCACCCTACTTTTGAAAGATATGGCCTAGAAGGTTGACTAATATTACGTTTACACCATTGCAAAACTAACAAATTAATTTTGGAGAACCTTTTTTCCTTAGGTCATGTCATATTTAGATATTTAATAAGAGGGATAGGTTTTTATAATAATTGCATTCCCTAAATACAGGCTGTGGTTTTGACATATAAAAGAATACTTTTTAGGGAGAACATTATCAATTTTGAGAAGAAATTCTAACTTGTAAGTTTAATCTCAATTTCATGCAATTCTTTCTTTTCAGAAATTAGAGTGAGCAAACTTTAAGGCAAAAACAGCCTCATTACATACAGCCAAAAGAGACTCACTGCATACAGCCAAAAAAGGTTGCTCTTTTTTGGTGTCTTATAATCCTTAATACAATGAGTACAAGAAATAAAAAAAAGTATTTCTTTCCATGTTGTACTTAACTGAAAATATCCTGCCCCTCTAATGGGTCACTTAAGTTTCTGTGTTTGGCATTTATAATCATGGCTATTTCCCAGTGCCCCTTGTTGCTTAGGGGAGTTTGTCGGGTGAGGTGTTTCACTGCAGACACTCTCACTTGCAAGCAGGTACCCCATGTTTTGAGTTGCTTGGAGAAGCAACTGTGGGGAAAATGCTTCCTGAATTACACAGGAGCAATGGTAAGGATGTCAGGTGGCCCCAGCATGATTTTTTTCATCTTTTATTTTTTAATGTTTTATTGTAGGGGATTTCAAGTATACACAAAAGTAGAGAGAAGAGTGTAATGAATCCCCATGTATCCAATACTCAGCTTCAACAATTATCAACATTTTGCCAGTTTTCCTCTTAACCTATTAACTTATGGCATGGCTGAACCGTAATTCTGGTCCACCTATAGGTAACTGCAGTTTGTAGCATCATTTCCTTGGGAAAATGCATCCTGAATTCCAGCTAGCTATTGGAGGACCATCCTTTCTGGTTTTGTTCCAGGTGTCATCTATGGAGTGAAGAGAGAGGCTGTGAGCATTGTGGGTCTGAGATTTCTCAAATCATGTTTTTTTTGAAAAGTAAAGTATTAATCATGAAAAAATATCAATGCTATATACCTTTTCACTTCTAAATTTTATATGTAATGTATAAAGAAGATACAAAATCCATCGAAGATTGTTCTTATTGTGCAATAATTAGCCTTTCGTTTGCCATCCCCCCAAAGACAAGGAGATTGTAAGCAAGATGGCCCCAGGGCATGAGCATGTTGTCATGTTGATGCCCCAGCGGCTCTTGTGAACTCTCTGATTCATTCTGTTTCTCCTTTCAGTGGTCTCCAAAATGGGTTGCTCAAGGCACGATCCAAGAAGAAAATATTAAAGTTTCTTTTTGTATATATTTTTACTCTTTTTATCTATAAGAATGTAAAAAAGCCTTGCTAATATTTAACATACAGATGACCATATGTTGACCTTTGGTCAAAATCCTTGGAAATTATCAAGAAGACTGTTTGAAATACGGATTTACATCCATTATCATTAACAGTGAGCCTCACCCTAAGTATATATATTGAGCCTTGATGTGTCAGCTGAAGATAGTACAAAGCTGTCAGAAAGCCATAACTAAAAGCTAGTGAAAAGGCTAATTATTTCATTTTTTGCTCTTTATTTCTATTTTTTAATTTTTATAAAAGCTGTATTATATTAGAACATGTATATAATTTATAAGTAAATGTCTACATTCTGAGTATATACTCAAAAAAATTTAACTGACAGGATATGTGATCTAAAGCTGATCTACTAATTTATTTGCTTGCTGATCTATTTTATAATTTCAACACTTGTTAATGTGATTTAATGTTTATCGTGTATTCACATAACTCAGACCTTGATTATTTTATTGGTTCATCTGATATGATGTTGTTTTTCTGTCTAATTTACATGCTTTTTATCTCCTACCTCTACCACTGTCTGCCAAGTCACATACCTGAATTTACAAGGTACTGCCCTAAAGGATAGGAAAAACTGGGATAAAGGCCATTTTCGCAGGCAGAGACTGTGGCTTAAGCCCTGACTCCAGTGTGTCTGGTGACACTACTGTGAAGGTGACCTTGAAGCAGGCAGGTGGAGGATGTGGATAGTATTTATGCTGGGGCTTTCCCCCCTTTTTTTTTTTTTTTTTTTTTTTTTTTTTTTTTGCTGCCCTCCTTTAATGGACTTCTTTTTTTAAGATACTGTCTTCAAGCAGCATTTATTTTGAATGTTGACTGTTTGCTTGAGACTATCATTCATAGTGTGAGTTCTGTCTGTAGGTCTGTCTTTCATGGGTAAAGTCAAATTAGCATCTAAAGTTCTGTAAAGTTTAGTAGACTGTTCCTGCCGTATTCTCTAAGTTCATGATCTGTGATATTATGTTTTGACTGATGGCTCCGGTTCTAAACCATTAACACATCAAAAAGGGTTTGAGCCTGGCAAAGAGAAAGCCCTGCTTATGTTTTAGTTTGGGAGACAAAAGAAAAATAATCACACTTCTGTGTGATTTTTCAGAGATGTTTTTCAGCAGCAAGGGACCTTGGGTCCTGGCTCTGTTCTTATGTTTAGGATTTGCTCCTTCCCTCATAGAGTAGATGAAGGAATGATGCAGGGGGTCTGAGTGGCAGGGGCCTTGAGGCCAGCACAACCACGTGACAGGAGGGTGTCAGCCCAGGCACCCCACGCGCTGAAGATAGAGAAATCCCCATTGCGTCCTCAGGCCAGAGGGATGGCGCATTTCTCTGGTCACCTCAGCATCAAGCTGACGAAGAGAGCATTGGCCTTGACCTCCTGATTGGCACTGTAACTGAGAGTGAGCGCAATAATAGTTCTTCCAGACTTTCTTATTTTGCAAAAGGTTAATTGTAGCTTTTAATCTTTCCAAGTATTAAACGAGTCCCTTTATAGGTTGTGGTTTGTACTTTCAGCCAGACATGGCTTCTAAATCCAGCGGAGAATTGAAGAGAAACCCCTGACCTTTTACAACTGGGATCACAGGACCAGTCTGTGGGCCAGACAGCTGCAGCCCAGCTGACTGCGGTCATTGTCCCCCAGCGGCGGGCACTGTCTCTGTTTTGACAGTTCCAGCGTCAGAAAGAAACAAGGCTTGTCTGAGACGCTCTAGTGTGGGTTGAGAGCATCTCTGAGTTCTTTAGTTGAGTTGTTGAAATGGAATGAGTTGCTAACTGTATCTGTACCTCTTTAGACCCACCCACATAACAAAACAAAGTTGGAGAAAGATCTTACTTGGTAAGGAATTCAGGGTGAAGACTTTTAGAACAGCTGCACAGTGGACAGTTGGTCACTATTTGGGGAACACGATGAAGGCCTTGGAGTTGCTGCACTGCTCACAAGATTGGATATTTGGCCGCTTAGGTGTGGAAATTCCATGTGCAGCTTAACCCAGGGAGTAGGTCAAGCCCCAGGTAAAATTTAGCTGATTAGTATCCAGAGGCAGTCAGGGGACTTCCCTAGTGGGCCTGTGGTTAAGATTCCATGCTTCTGCTGCAGGGACTGCAGGTTGGATCCCTGGTCGGGGGACTATGATCCCACATGCCGCGTAAAAAAAAAAAAAAAAAAAAAAAAAAATGCAGTCAGGGTTTGCACTGGGTAATTGCTTCCTGCAAGGCAACCTGGATTTGAGTCAGTAGGGGTGCATTAGGGGGCAGAACAGGGAACTCGGAGAGCAGTCGTGTCTGGCCACCTGTTGGCCTGAGCCTCCCAGTGGCCAGTCTGCATCCTGGATGCCTGACAATGTGGGTTAAGCAGCAGCTCTTGTGATTCTCTCCGGGTTTCCTATCAAAGCTTGTATGTTCCAGAGAGAACCCTACGTGGGAGTCAGGACACCTGGGCTCTAGTCACAGCACTGCCCTCTCCTCTATAGATAAGAAGTGGCTAATTCAGTTTCTGTCCTCAAAAGCTTTAACAATTTTTACTCTTCGTTGTCTTTCTGAGGTTACTTCTTTTCTTGTTCTGTGCTCCTTTTTTTTTTTTAATTTTATTTATTTTTGGCTGCTTTAGGGCTTTCTCTAGTTGCGGCGAGCGGGGGCTACTCTTCGTTGCGGTGCGCGGGCTTCTCATTGCAGTGGCTTCTCTTTGTTGCAGAGCACGGGCTCTAGGCGTGCAGGCTTCAGTAGTTGTGGTGTGCAGGCTCAGTAGTTGTAGCATGCAGGCGCAGTAGTTGTGGCTCGGGGGCTCTAGAGCACAGTCTCAGTCATTGTGGCTCTCGAGCTCTAGAGCGCAGGCTCAGTAGTTGTGGCACATGGGCTTAGTTGCTCCGCGGCATGTGGGATCTTCCGGGACCAGGGCTCGAACCTGTGTCCCCTGTGTTGGCAGGCAGATTCTTAACCACTGCACCACCAGGGCAGTCCCTGTTCTGTGCTCTTTGGTGCAATAATAATTTGGTGTTTCTCTTCGGGAACAGGGACCAAGTCTTCTATTTCAAATAAGCCCTACAGTTCCCTGCTCTTAGTAGGATCTCAGCTCATTCCTTTGCTTCTCTCCACCTGTGCAGCCACAACTATACCTACAGGCTGTGATGAGCACACCAGTCTGTCCTACTTACTTGTGCTTTACAGATTTTATTTAATCCTCACAGCAACCCTCTGAATTAGGCTACATTTATGTATTCAGTTGACAAACATTTGTTACAACTGTGATTGTCTTGTGGAGTTTGTAGTTAAGTAAACCAGGCAGTTAATGAATACAGTGATAGGAGGAAGGTAACAGAGAACTGAGCCTAGGTAATCAGGGAAGCTTCCGAGGAGAAGCGTCATCTTTGCCGTGACCTGAGGGATGACCAGGAGTTAGCCAGACTAAAGGTGGGGCTGTGCTGTGGAAGTGGGGTAGGAACCTGGACCTCGTAGTCAGGCAGACTTGGTTTAAGTCCCAGATTTGCCGCTCCAAAGACCACTTTTTTTTTTTTTTTTTTTTTTTTAACCCCTGTCTAAGCAGATCTCTTAACCTCACTCACCGCTTTCCTCACCTGCAAATTCTTAGGGAATTGGCAGAAGTAAAGGAGATAATGCATGTGAGAGCCAGGATCATAATGTGAGCTTAAATGCCAGCTATTATAACGAATATTAATATCAGTATTTTAAAAATCATATGCATAAGATTTGTTCCTTTTCTATATGCAGACTGTACCTCAACAAGGTACTGTTATCGTGGAGAAAGTCATTATGGCTTGAGCAGAGTGGGAGGTGGGGACCAGGGAGGCATGAAGCTGGGAAGTAAGGTGTGCAGGACCCTTTTACAGGTGAGAAAACCAAGGGTCTCAGGCTAAGCATCATCCAACTAGGCGGTAAGTGGTCAAGCCAGGATTGGAACCCAATTGTTTCAGACTCTTTGCAGTTCTGCTAATGGATGTGGGTTGGCTTCAGTGCCTGTGTTTGGACCAGCGACCTTTCATGTAATCAAGTAAGATCAAGGATCCAGACTCACTGAAGCTAACAAATGATTGTTCACAATAGATGTGCAGTTCAAATCCTGATTTGTGAGTTGTATTTATTTGGTTTTGGCAGCTGTGGACTTTAGCCTCTGATAGATTTTTAACAGGGTACCGCAGGAAGGAGGAAATGTGAAGATAAAAGGGAAGGAGAACCCACAGGTGCCTTTGTGTTTGGAGCTCAGCCACAGGTGATTGTGAAAGGATGGGGGTTGGGAGGAGGGTCAAGCCAGCTCCAATCCCACCTGGAAGCAGGGAGTTTGCCGCCCCTCGGGCTTTCCCAAGGAAAAGCAGCTCCTGGATTCTCTTCCCAGGCCTGCCCCTGCCTCTCACCAGTGTCTCCTCGAGTGGCGCAGGCAGGGCCCTGTGGTTTTGGGCTGTGCAGGACTTGAAACTCTTCTCCCTGTTCCTGGGGATCAGGCTAGTGTTCTTGCAGCTTGGCCCGTGGTAGAGGGTGACCTGTCCCTGTCAGAGCTGTCAGCAAAGACGGACAGCCACATCGCATCTCAGAACTGTGGCCACGCGGGCGGACACAGGCTGTGGCCCAGTGAGAACTCTGTAGAGGGCTCAGGTGGTAGCTCAGGCTGCTGGGTCAAGAGGCTGGCTTTGTGGCTAAAAACCAGTCCCTGAAGCACTTGGAAACAGTTGCTCTTGTTAACCAGATGTAAGAATTTGATGAGGAACAAAAACTGAGCAGCTGTTTGTTAGACTGGTGCAGAGTGATGGCTCTTCACCTGAGCAAGCCTGTAAACGGATGAGCTGATGCAGGGCTTGTGTCCCAACACGCGTGCCTGTGTCTTGTCTTTTTTCTACTAAAAATCAAAGGAATAAGCTAGAAGTGTTATGTAAGTTTGCTCACAAGTTGTGTATCTTTTAATGGTCTTATAGAACTATAAGAGTTATAAAAACTTTAGCCTTTTACCTAGATTACTTTTGTTCTTATTCCTGAGTTTTTAATATTTGATGTTAGCTTTTTAAAGGGGTTTTGAATTTCTAAAATAGAATGTTTCACCTGGAGACAGGTTTAGATTATCTTCTCATTCAATTAGGTAAAGCACCTACTAACACTGCATAAACCTGCATGTATGGAAGTGTCAGTAAGAGGAAAGAGGAGGGTTTTGACTGTTCTGGTTAAGCCCAGTGTCTAGGTCTGAAAAGCTGGAACCCAAGAATTGGGCATGGGCTGTCTAGTAGAGTAGACACCAGCCACATTTGGCCATTGAGCAGTGAAGTGTAGCTAGTTTGAACTGAGATGTGCTCTAAGTGTAAAATACATAATGGATTTTGAAGACAGTACAAAACAAAGAATGTAAAATCTTATTAATAATTTTTAATATTTATTACATGTTGAAATGATAATTTGGATATATTGGGTTAAATAAAATACATTGTTAAAATTAATTTCACCTGCTTTTTTCTTCTTTAGTGCAGCTACTAGACAGTTTAAAACTACATATTTTCATGATGCACACTTATGGCTCATGTTGTATTTCCATTGGATAGTGAGTGCTTCCCTGAATAATTCTGCATTTTCTGACTTAAGAAAGAAAAAATGAAAGCAATTGGATAGAAACAATCTTTTATTCCTAAATTTCTCTTAATTCATAAGTCAAATAATTAATCTGTCCAGTCGCAGGAGTTTCAAAAAGGGGAAATTCTCTAAAAATTACTCTGTTTCTCAGAGGCTGTCTTATTATTTAAGAGTAACTTCATAGTATAATGCTTGTCTTTTTTTCCCTTCAGCCTTTCTAGTCTGGTGGTGACTGGATGATAACTGTAATGTTGGGAATTTTGTCGAAAATTCCAGAACCATGTTAGTTCTATTGCCTTTTTTATATGTCTACTATAATCTAACACAGCTGGGAACTAATGAAAAATATTTTATATGGAGATATTATTGCAGAAATGTTTGTCATATCAAATTATGATTGTCATAATTCAAAAGTCATTAAATAAAGGGTGAGCATCTCAGCTAAGATGCTGTGATGGACCCACAAATGTATCACACATATTCTGTATCCTCAAGTAGCCTCTGCTCTAGCCAGGAGGTATACATTCAGAGTGAAATGACTCAAAAGAGCAATCCCAGGTGGGGACCATATGGCCAAATGGCTTATAAAGGACACTGATAGCAAGTTGCTATTTTAATTTCATAATTGTTCCTTGACCATTAGAACTTCTTAAGCACCAGTCCCTCCTTCCCTCCCTCCATGGATTCTTCTTGGTTTTAGTAGCACTGCGTGTAAACTCAACCTGGCCTTGAGCATGGCTCTGAAGCAGCCTAGAAAAATCAGATCTGCTTCAAGTTCTCTATTAATCTGGTTGCCTTTAGAACTTTAAGCCTAGTAAACCTGTTATATGTAAGAAAGTATTTTCTGCAACCAAATTGGATTAAAAGAGAACTGTGGATTATATGTCAGGAGATCTTCAGCGAAAAATGTTTGTGTTTAAAAAGACAAATAAATACATTTATAGAAAACTCTACCCAACAACAGCAGAATGCATATTTTTTTTAGTGTACGTGGAACATTCCGCAGATAGACGATATTCTGGGCCATAAGACAAACCTTAACAAGTTGAAAAGAACTGAAATTATACAAAGCAAGTTCTCTGACTATAATGGAAGTAAACTAGAAAACAATAACTGAAAGATGTCTGGAAAATTCACAAATATTTGGAAATTAAACACACTTCTGATTAGCCATGGGTCCAAAGATAGTCACAAGGGAAAGTAGAAAATATTTTCAATTGAATAAAATTGAAAATACAGCAAATCAAAAATTGCAGCTGATGCAGTGCCTAGAGATAAATTAATAGGAATAAATGATTATATTAGAAGAGAAGAAATGTTACCAATATCAGGACTGAAAGAGAGGACATCACTACAGACTCTACAGACATTAAAAGAATAATAGGGAAATATTACAAACAACATTATGCCCGGAAGCTGGATAACTTAGATGAAACAGACAAATTTCCTTATAAGATAAACTATCAAAGCCCACTCGAGAAGAAATAGATAACCTGAATAGTCCAATAGTAACTAAAGAAATTGAATTCATAGTTTAAAACCTTTCTACAAAGAAAACTCCGGACCCACATGGCTTCCATGGCAAATTTACCAAACCTTTAAGGAAGAAATACTGATCCTACACAAACTCCTCCAGAAAATAGAAGGAACACTTCCCAACTCATTTTATGAGGCTAGATAATAATACCAAAAGATACTGCAAAAAGACTATAGACCAACTTCCTTCATGCACTTGGACAAATGAACAAAGCACTAGCAAACCAAATTCAGCAATGTATATAAAGGATAATAATAGTGTTGTGCTGGTAAACTGGCTCTTCGGTTGGTGGGGGGGAGCCCTCTTTGTACGGATTTCCATGGTGTAAATCTCCCACCATGGCCAGTTGCAAGTTACCAACATAAGGTCACTGAATGTGGAGTTGGGAAAAGATGTGCAGAATGAGCTCTCATGAGCTGGTGTAGGTCCAGCTTCAGCGCGTCGTGACCCACGCATAATCTTCCCAAGAATGCGAACTGTTCAACATTCAAAAATCAATGAACGTAGTTCACCATAATAACAGACTAAAGAAAAAGACAAAAAACTGTGAACCAAAAATCATGCTTAGTTCTATACTTAGCAAAATAAGCCCACCCAAACTGATGCTCCGACAGTTCAGTCCACTTCAGGCCTCACTGTGCTCTGTATCGCTTGTCCCCTTTTTTGCTTCATTGCTTCGATCATTGCTGTTTCTTTACAAACACCTAGATTACACTCTCTTCCCATGGCCACTGCTTACTCATCCAACATTTTTTAATAGATGCAATGACTCATTGGGAGGAGGGTGAGATATTCCTAGCTCATGCAGAAGATCTACTGAGGTGTATAAATCCATATAATTGGCTCATAAATTTCACACACACACACACACACACACACACACACACACACACACACAATGATAAAGAAGCATGTTTGTCCATTTTTATTTCCAATGACACACTCAGGATATTCTTTGTGAGGACTTTTTTTTAATAGTTACTCTAGTGGGGTCATAGGATGGTGAAATGAAGACCAGTTCTTCTCTACTGTTTTGGGAGTACCCTTGGGTCAAGAAAGTTGTTGTTGTTGTTGCTGTTTTTAAATGTCTTTATTGGAGTATAATTGCTTTACAATGTTGTGTTAGTTTCTGCTATATAACAAAGTGTATCAGCTATATGTATACATATTCCATCCCTCTTGCGTCTCCCTCCCACCCTCCCTATCCCACCCCTCTAGGTGGTCACAAAGCACAGAGCTGATCTCCCTGTGCTATGTGGCTGCTTCCCTCTAGCTATCTGTTTTACATTTGGTAGTGTATATATGTCCATGCCACTCTCTCACTTTGCCCCAGCTTACCCTTCCCCCTCCCCATGTCCTCAGGTCCATCCTCTACGTCTGTGTCTTTATTCCTGTCCTGCCCCTAGGTTCATCAGAACCTTTTTTTTTTTTTTTTTTTTTTTTTTTTTTTAGATTCCATATATATGTGTTAGCATCCGGTATTTGTTTTTCTCTTTCTGACTTACTTCACTCTGTATGACAGACTCGAGGTCCATCCACCACACTACAAATAACTCAATTTCATTTCTTTGTGTGGTTGAGTAATATTCCATTGTATATATGTGCCACATCTTTATCCATTCATCTGTTGATGGACACTTAGGTTGCTTCCATGTCCTGGCTATTGTTAATAGTGCTGCAGTGAACGTTGTGGTACATGTCTCTTTTTGAATTATGGTTTTCTCAGGATATATGCGCAGTAGTGGGATTGCTGGGTCATATGGTAGTTCTATTTTTAGTTTTTTAAGGAACCTCCATGCTCAACATCAGTAATCATTAGAGAGAGAAACGCAAATCAAAACTACAGTGAGGTGTCACCTCACACCGGTCTGAATGGCCATCATCAAAAAAATCTACAAACAATGAATGCTGGAGAGGGTGTGGAGAAAATGCTGTTCTTTTTTAAATCTTTGTATCAACTCCTGACACACTGCTTGGCACATAGAAAGATTCACTGCATGTTTGGATGAATGGATAAATGAATAAAAGAGAATTTTGAGCATCCCTCACTTGCCGAGACTCTCAATTCAAGATTTGAGTGTGAGACTCAAATACTCACCGTGGAAATGGCTATTCCTTGAGAAGAATGACAATCCCAACTCTACTGTAGTGATCTTCAGCATTTCTCCGCTCATTTCAAAGACATAAAGTGAGGGGAGTGGGAACACAGTAATTAAAATTCCCTAGAGAACTTCTTTTGAAGAGATCTGGGCCACCCATATCATCTGAAAAAGTACCGTGGGGCTGGCAGAGTGTTAAATGATGAATACTGATTACAGCTATGAGACTAGCTTTAGCACTGTTTTGTTGTGTGTAAGGGTTTTGTGTGTTGTTCATACCTTCAACATGTTTGCTCTCTGTACTCATACGTTGATTTTTAAACATATTAATGGGTGGGGGGGAACCTGGAACACGACTTTATTCATTTAAGTTACTATATATCTTTGAATTTTGACATACCATTGATCATATCTGTGATTTATTTAATGCCTAAGTCTCGATCATCTGCTTTACTATGTGATTTCACTGAGATAGAAATGGGGAGTGGTATGGTAACATGAGTTAATATGGTCTGTGAAATTTCAAAGATTGCTTGCAGGTGGGCTGTGTCTGCTTAATTAAGAAGGCCAGACTGGGTGGGATTACTTGTCCCCAGAGGAGGTCAGGCCGAGACAACTTCTGCTATTTACATGAACTAAACTTTTGAGTTTCCTGATTTGCTTGTCAGCTTTAAAGAAAAGAAAGAAAAGAACCTTTAATTATTTAGGAAAATGGACATTGTCATTCTCCCCCTAAATCCAGGTTTTTAGTTAACAAAAACATACCAAATCACTCCTCAACACCAATTATCCTTCAAGCTCAGAGACTTGTCTCAGCAACCTCTTGTCACCAGTAAGTTAATACTTGCATCGTAGTCAAGTTTGGTTTCAGTGCCCCGAATACCAGAGTGGTCATCATTTTCATACTGAATCAGATGTCTGTTTATTCTGATTTTACTAAAGGAAGTTTTTCTCCATCAGGGATGGATGAATGAGATTTACAACTATGATCCAGAAACTTACCATGCGACTTTGACACATTCAGTCTTTGTTCGACTTGAGGGTGGGACTGTAAGGCTTTCAAAGCCCAATAAAAATATATCCAGGAGGGCAAGCTACAATGAAACAAAGCCAGAGGTGACCTACATCAGCCAGAAAATCTACGACCTGTCCGACAGCAAGGTGAGCCCAACTAATTTGGAAGCTTAGATGAATGAAAAACATTTGGAATCTTGGACGCTTTACTGTAATTTTTCCCCTTAAAAGGTTGTGTGTTTAAAGTATTAGTGTAATTTAGGGCAGTGCCTCTCAAACATTAATGTGCATATGAATCACCTGAGCATCTTTCAAAGTACAGAATCTGATTCAGCAACTATGAGTAGGGCCTGAGAGTCTGCATTTTTATGATCTCCCAGGTGATATCCATGCTGCTGGTCCACAGACCACACTCTGAGAAGCGAAGGCATCATACACTTTTCTGACTTTGAGAGTTAATTTTTTTGGTCAAACAAAAGCCACGTGTGGTGGTACTAGGCTAATAACTAATGCAAGCTCTGTAAATGTGAAAATTATGGAAAATTATGCAAAATAACCACATTTTGATAAAAGTATACTTCTGCTTTTGAGAAATGTAAATTATTTGTTATTCCAAAAAGCTGTAGGTTCTCTTTTCTTATAAATCTTGTGAGTGATCTTTGAGTTTCTCCAAAATGGCAGAATTATTTAAAATAGTTTTTTGACGAATTCATTCTTAACTTGTGGTTGATAAACTTGAGCTTCCCATCAAGATCTCATTTGATAAATTATTTTTTTTCCCCCCAGCTTAGGTTTGGCCCAGTGTCATTAAACTCAGTTGGTATCCAAACTTAGTTGATGATAATCCATTAAATAATTATTCTGCTACTGTTACCTGAAAATCGTAGATATTTGTAACTCGTGCGAAATTCTTGAATATCTACTTTCTGGAATTATTTTGAAGAATAAGTCATTTCTAAAAATTCTAGTTTCTAAAGTCACGTTATGGACAGGTGGTAATTCTTTCACGTTCATCATTTTAGTCAAAAATACTATGAAGTTTGTATCTGTGCTCTGCACAGTAGTAATGCACAACGTAGCCAATTCTTAATTTAGAGTGTAAATCCTTTCCCTTTCTCTGTAGATTTATCTTGTGCCTAAAAGTTTGGCTCGAAAGCGAATCTGGAATAAAAAGTACCCCATTTGTATCGAGCTTGGTCGACAAGATGACTTTATGTCTAAGGCCCAGACTGATAAAGAGACTTCTGAAGAAAAGCCACCAGCCGAGAGGGAGTTGGGAGGCGAGGACCCTAAGAAGCCAACCCACCCTCAGGAGGGAACACGATCTGGCCAGCGAGATCAGATACTCTATCTCTTTGGGAGAACTGGCCGAGAAAAAGAGGAGTGGTTTAGGAGATTTATTCTGGCATCTAAGCTGAAGTCAGAAACCAAGAAGCCACCTGGTGTCTCTGGAAGTAAACCAGGTAATGACATGTGTGCTAAATGCTTATGTATTTTTAAAGGGCCCGTGGGAGAATCAAGAGAGAGTCCCAGGTAGGAAGAGAGGAAGACCACCCTGAATTGATGACTGTCTGCCACCTAAGGTGTATTCATGGATTATTTGCCTTCTAGGCTGCTCACTGCAATACTTTGTACTGAATCATTTAACCAGTGATGGAACCATTTGCAGATGTATGTTTTTTTGCCTTTGCTGGTTCCTTAAGGATTATATCAATATTTATGTTTATGTACTGTGGCTCCTCTGAGAGAAGCAGCAGCAGGAGAACCCTAGTTATAATAAGAAGGCCAGTGAGAAGGCAGCTTATGCTCTCAAGCTCCTGGCCTTCAACATGGCCTCCACGCCTGAGATCACCATCGAAGCACAGAATCCTTGGCCTCCTGACTCACTGCATTTGCCATCGATTACCCCGCCCCTCTGCTCATTTCCTATCCCTCTGTCCCATGTACTTTGCTTGGAACAGCACTGAATCTCTCACCGTCCTCCAGACATACTGTGCCCTGTCATTGCTTTCTGTGTATGCTGTTCCCTCTACCTGGAATGCGCTTCCCCCACCTAGGCCGGGAAAATGCTAACTGTTTCTTCAAGGGGCAGTCCAGAGGTCACTACCTGTGAGAGTCACTGCTGGAGGAAGCGCCTCTCGGCTCTTGGGCAGTGGGACTCACCCTGTTCCTTCTGCCCTGAAAGTCCTTTAGTCATGCTTCAGTTACAGTGCTTATTACAGAAAATTGTGATTTATTTGCCTAGGTGCCTGAGTTCAGGGGAAGGGACTGTGTATGTCTTATTATTCTTTTTAATGTGGATTTGGCCCAGAGAAAGTGCTCGATGAAAAATGTGTTGAATGAATGAATGAAAGATGTTTGTCCATCCACAGCTTACGGCAATTCCAGTTAGCTTCCTGCCTGCTTTTCTGTGTGCCCCTTGGGGTGTGTCAGTCCTTCATCTGACCCCAAGAAAGCACCAGAAAAAAAGGAAAAGATACCTACCAGATATGTATCATGGCTCCCATTCCTCTGAATTGTCTTGAAGAAGAATAAAAGCTGTTCTAAAAAGTTATCTATCATTACAGTGGAAGGTGTCTTTCAGGGTGGGAAATAACCTTATAAATATGTATTTTTTACATAGTCATTTATAGCATTTTAGCTGCTTTTCAACTGTACCCAGTGGAGTTTGCTCTGTGTTCCATTTCCTTTGCCATCGTTTTCCTCATCTGTGCTAACAGCCATCACTTCTTTGCTCCAGGGGTTTTGCCCTCACACAGCAGACACAGCAGTCCCTCGGGGCACCTGACGCACAGCCGCAGCAGCAGCAAAGGCAGCGTGGAGGAGATAGTGCCCCAGCCGAAGCAGAAGGAGCTGGCGGGCAGTGTACGGCAGAAGATGCTTCTGGACTACGGTGTGTACATGGCCAGGTGTGTCCCCCAAGAAAACCGAAGCCCCCAAAGGAGCCCAGCGCAGAGTGCGGAGAGCAGCCCCACAGCTGGGAAGAAGGTAAAGCTGGCTGCCTGGGGGTAGCTTTTTTGCTCTTAGATTCGTTTCCTCATACATAAGCCCTTTGATCGCCTCTTTTGTACCAGGCCCTGTTCTAGGCATTGGGGACACAGTGCTGAACCAGACAGATGAGGGCTGTGCTCTTAGGGAGCTTGGACCCTAGTCAGGGAGACAGCAGGCAGCAAATGGCAAACATCAGGTGCCAATAAGCATTAAAATAAAGACAAATAAGGGAGGATGGAAAGTGGCCAGAACTGCTGTTTTAGATTGTGGTCGAGGACAGCCTCTTTGAAGACGTGACATTTGGGCAGAGACCCGACCAAAGTGAGAGAGTGAGCCCTGGCGATCTGTGTGAGAGGAGCATTCCAGGTGCGGGGACCAGAATGTACAAAGGCCCTGAAGCAGGCCTGTGGTTGGAGTATTCAAGGAACTGTGGTGAGGTCAGCGTAGGTGACAGTGAGCAAGGGACAGAGGGCCTCGTCAGATCGTCAGATCAATTCCTCGTCCGATCAGATCATGGGAGGCCCTGGGAGGGTTTTGAGCAGGGGCTAATGTTGATCTGACTTGAGTTTAAAAAGTCATGTGGCTCTCCATGGAGACTGGAGAAGGGGCAGTAGGAGGAAGGGGCGGTGGGAGGTGATCGTGGCAGCAGAGCATGGGGCTAGGCTGAGGTGGTCATAGCAGGTGGTGAGAAGTGGTGGCCTTGAGGATACTGTTGGAGGGGAGCTGGCTGGATTTGCAGATGAATTCCATGTGGGATGGGGAGAACCAAAGGAGTCAGAGATTACCCCTAGCTTTTGACCTGAACAACTGGGCCATCAGTAGGGAAATTCACAGAATCATTAGCAATAGAGGTCTAATTCCTTAATAACCATTGTATACTCAAATTCTCAGACTCCTCAGCTGTGTCCAGAGCTTTTGAAGGTTTACCATATGCATTATTTGCAAAATGTAACAAGCTGGACATTGACTCAAGATCATTTGTGATAAGATAACTAATATAAGCTGCCATATGTCAGACTCTGTTAGACACTGTAATAGAATTACTCTGATCCCTTGAACAGTCTTGCAAACCAGGTGGTATTCTCTCCATTTTATAGATGGAGAAACCAAACTTCACAGAAGTTAAGTAGCTTAGTGTCACAGTTGCTAAGTGATGGAGTGCACAAAACCTAATCTGAGACTCCGAGGCCCTTTGGCTGCCAGGACTGCCGTCTTGGTGGGTCATTCTCAGACTGTGCTAGACCTGAGGCCTCCAGCCGCTACGCCCCCTCAGGTTCTGAGGCACAGCCTCCCGCCCGTGGAGCACAAAGCCTGTTTCTTCCATGTTCAGTTACTAAAGTGTTTAACCTCTTATAGTGACTGTATTTCTGTTAACGGGAAGCATTTGGTACCATCCTCTTTGTGCTTTCAGGCTTTAGTCATTCTGTTGACCCTCTTCAGTGTGGAAGAGGCCCCAGAACCTTCACCCAGCCTACTTTGTCAAGGGCCAAAAAAGACCATATGCCTTTGCTGGCCTCTGACCCACCGCCTCCCCCTCTGACCTAAGTTACCAGCTAGAGTGGGAGGTAGACTTCGCTCTAAGGTAGAGCGGGGTGATAGAAAACTGCTCTGGAAATGTCCTGTTTACCACCAGTGAGTCCCACTCCCCCTAATTCCCTTTCTGCCTGGGCTGTCAGCTGTCTGCATTCTCATTAGACTCAGGAAAATCAGGAGGAGAATTGTGTGATGTAAGAAAAGGATCTAATAAATAAATGCTTGCTTTCTAAAAAAGAGTTCTGTTAATTAAAAAAACAAAAGTTTTAGAACATCGCTTCCTCAGTATGTGTTGCATGTGCCTGTTGTATCGTGTAATCACTGGGGTCTGTGGAAGCCCCAGGAGGGCCTGGGAGGTCCTGCTGGCACAGAGCCTGGCCCCTCAACCTTGCGCTGCTGTCGCTGGGGTGGGGTGGGGGTGTCTCTGGTACAAACCTTTTTTCCAGGTACTTAGCACTTAACCCCTTTAAACACCAGAACCTTCTTTTCATCTTCTAAGTTAAGTCTAATGAAAGTCTTTAAAAACCACATTGCACTTCCTGTCCCCCTTAGGCAGAGCAGGCAGGGATGATTTAATCTTTTTCCTGGTGATTTAAAGACTCAATACAACACATGGAAATTCAGGCCTGTTGTCCTGCAGGGCTACCTAGGTCAGGCCTTTCACCCCCGTCTGAACCATCCCAGACCACAGACTCTGCAACATTTTCTGTCACTTGTCAGTCGGCTGGTGTTAGTGTGTGTCCTTCTAGTTGCCTTTCCTTGAGTGCTTATCCTCATCTCCCACCCCTACCCCTAATCTAATGGTTCTAATCTGCATGGGCTAGACAACCAGAGAGCCAGAATTGTGTGAACACAGATAACTGTCTTTGAAAGAGGGGCTTTTGAAGCAAGTGCGTGAGCTTTAGCACTGGGCTCCCACGTCCACTTGGCCTGCCTGAAGCATGTGTGGGCTGCGTCCTGGCTCTCAGGAGTGGTCTGGTAGTAGAGACAGTCATGAATAAGGTATAGGTGTATGTTTTAGTTATCTGTTGCTGTGTAACAAATAGCCCCAAATGGGGTGGCTTAAAACAGTAACAGTGATTTATTTTGCTCACAGATTTGTAATTTGACTGGGCCTAGCAGTGAAACCTCCTCTCTGCTCCACGCAGTGTCAGCTGGGGAGGCTGGACGGGGGGCTGGAGGACCTGCTTCCAAGATGGCACTTGCATGGCTGGCAAGTAGTTGCTGGGTGGTGGCTGGGAGCTCAGCTAGGGCTGGGGGCTGTGGGCCTCGGTTCTTCCCCATGTGGCTTGGGCTTGCTTCAGTATGGTGACCGGGTTTCAAGCACAAGCGTCCCTAGAGAAAGAGCCAGGTGGGCTTTTTATGACCTAATCTCAGAAGTAAAGTAATGTCACTTCCTTCCTGCTCCATTAGTCAAAGTAGTCAAAAAGCCCTCCCAGCTTCAAGGAGAGGGGCATAGATTCCACCTCTGCTGAGCTGAGGGAGTAGCAAATCCTTAGAAGAGCATCTGGGATGGGAAGTATCATTGTACCATTTTTGAGAAATAAGGTCTGCTACGGTATTTATTCCTATGCTCTTTTTATTGCTTTTCATGCTTTCCTTTTCAGTGGAGATAGTTCTTTACTAGTTTTATTTCTCTTTAATTCTGTGATTCGAGCAAATGAGGACCTTCCCCCACCCCCTCTTTAATTTTCTTTTCTTTTCTGTGCCTGTGAAGCATTAACATGGTTCCAAAGACCCAAACTGTACAAAGACATATTCAGAAAAGTGCCGTCTCCCCCGCCCTTTTCCTTCTATTCATCCGTGCCATCCCCCCACCCCCACCCCAGTAGTGAACGGGTCTCATTAGTCTCTGGCTCATCCTCTCTGGGTTCATTTCCCCTCCTGTCTTACTCAAAGGGTGGCACGCCATGGATACTCTTTTGCATGCTTTTTTCACTTACCAGTACATTCTGGAAATCACCCCACATCGGTTCTTAGATATCTCCCCTTCCTCTTGTTTTTCAGCAACTGCAAAGACTGACTCCATTGTGTGAATGTTCCATAGTATATTCATTCTCTTATATGGGCGTATGGGTGGTTTGTAATATTTTGCAATTACAAACAGTGCTGCAATGAACAACCTTGTATATGTGTATTTTTGTGTTGTTGGGGGTATATCTTCAAGGTGATATCTTACGAGAATGTCAGAATGTAAACTCACTTGTAGTTTTGTTAGATATTGCCAAATGCCTCTCCTTAAGGGTGGCATCAGTGTTCATTCCCACTGGTAATAAGAATGCCTGTTTCCCCACAATTTTGCCAAATGTGAACCTTTTGGACGTGGTCATTAGTGCTCATCCTTCCTGCCAAAGACGGCCGGGTTATTTCTTTGGGTTCATATTGCCTCTGCTGTCATGAGTCCAAGAGGAACTGAAAGGGCTCAGAGACACAAAGGAACCTTTGACACCTCTTCAAGTTACCCTGTCACTTCATCAGTGTCGGCACCACCCAGACGCTTACCCAGGGTAGCATGCCCCCTCCTCTTCTATACAAGGAGCTTGGGACACAGCACCAGCCTTTGCCCCAGCCTGCTGCTGCTTCTTACAGGCCACGTTCAAAGCATCTCTCACCCTGAGGGCTCCAGGTCTAACAGCACCTTCCACACACTCAGCCTCCTTTCTCACACATGGCCCAGTGCTAAACTGGGTCAGGAGGTGAGTAGGGCCACTGGTGCTCAGGAGCCAAACCAATGTTAAAAACAGCCAGTGATAATTAGTAAATGCAGACTAGATTTGTATTAAACAATGCTAGAACACTTTTGGTAGTTACTCTTACCCATAATAATTAAAAACAAGTTCGGGGGATTCTGAAATCACTTTGGAGCTCAAAATTTGAATTATGAAATACTGCTATTTTGGAGGAAGGGCCTGGTTCTCCAGATGTTTAGTGATTAGTGATCGGTCGCTGAGCCCTGACTTGCCCTTGTGACTCCACTTTATCTCACAAACACAGACTGTACCAGCCTCTGAAGTCTCCAAACCCCTTTGATCTTGGCGCCATTTTCTCTCTTCTCAGGCAGCTTAACCTCTAGAATAGTGAGACCATGAGGCTGGCTGAGGAGACCCAGAGCTTGATCATCTTGTTGAGGTAGTCTGCTTGGTTTGAGGAGAAGGTATAAACAGCAATTAAGAAAATGAGGAAACTCTTTAAAGAAATGTCTAAAGGTGGGACAGTATTACCCCTAGTGTTGGTACCTCAGGAAGGGAGACCCCACGGGCAGCCTGTGGATTTCCTCAAAGGTGTGAGGCCACGGAGGCTTTATGCCCTGAAGCAGCCTGCCTGGGAGGGAGGACCATTGGTGAGGCAGTGCTCTGCTTGCTCACCAAGTGTGAGGCTCTGGTGTTCAGATCACATCAGGCACTGCCACGCTCCTTTCCAATGCAAGGTTTTCAGAAATACTTGAAGGTCCTGTAGGCTGTGCCGCAGGTTTGGAGAGTCCTGTCTCCATTATTGCTAGTTCTCCTAATTATCTTGTTCCCTACAAACTGGATCATAAGATACTACATCCTGTTTGGTGTTATCAGGAGATAAGAACTCTACAAAGCAAATAGGAATCAAACAGAAACCAGGAAATCTTAATTGGCAGAATGGTTTCCCAAGGCTTCCCCTTTCCAAGCTCAGAGTCAGCTTTTTAAACATTTAAAAGTAGAATTGCAAAGTGTTGATCATACAATAAGTAAAAAATATAAAGCCATATATTCAATTTAAAAATAAATTTTAGGAAGGATACAGACAAGAGTGCCAAGACAATTCAGTGGGGGCAAGAATAGTCTTTTCAACAAATAGTGCTGGAGCAACTGGACATCCACATGCAAGAGAATGAGGTCAGACCCCTCCCTCACACCGTATACAAAAATTAACTCAAAATGGACCATGGACCTTAAGGCAAGAGCTAAAACTGTGAAACTCTTCAGATAAAATATAGGAGTAAATCTCTGTGAATTGGGGCTAGGTGTAAAGACTTCTAAGATAAGATACCAAAAGTACATGCAACCAAAGAAAAAATAGGTAAATTGGACTTCATCAAAATTACAAACTTTTGTGTGCAAACAGTACTATCAAGAACGTGAAAAGACAGCCCACAGAGTTTGCAAATCATATGTCTAAGGGTTTTGTACCCAGAATATATAAAGGACTCCTGTAATTCAATAATAAAAGATAAATAACGCAATTAAGAAATGGGCAAAGGATCTGGATAGATATTTCTGCAAAGAAGATATACAACTGGCCAGTAAGTGTATGAAAAGATATTCAGTCATTAGCCATCAGGGAAATGCAAATCAAAACCATAATGCAACGCTACGTCCAAACCACTAGGGTGGCTAGAATAAAAAAGACAGATAATAACAATGATTCACGAGGATGTGGAGAAACCGGAACCCTTGTACAGTGGGAATGTAAAATGACGCAGCTGCTGTGGAAAGCAGTTGGTGGTTCCTCAGAATGTTAAACATAGAGGTCTATGATCCAGCAGTTCCACTCCTATGTGTATATCCAAGAGAAATGAACGAAAATCTAGGTCCACACAAAAACTTGTACACAACTGTTCATAGCAGTGTTATTCACAATAGCAAGAAGTGGAAAACAACTCAAATATCCCTCAGTTGAAGAATGGACGAAGTGTGGTATATACACATAATAGAATATTATTCCATAATAAAAAGGAATGATGTACTGATACATGCTACAGCATGGACGACTTTGAAAACATTATGCTTTGTGCAAGAAGTCAGCCACAAAGGAACACATATTGTGTGATTCCATTTATATGAAATGTCCAGAATAGGCAGATTCACTGCGACAGATATGTGGTTAGTTGCCTTGGGCTGGTGGGGATGGACCTGGGAGGAATGGGGAGTGACCACTAGTGGATACAGGGTTTCTTTGGGGGTGATGAAGATATTCTAAAATTGATTGTGGTGATGCCCTCACACTCTGAATATACCAATACCACTGATGATGCTTTTTAAATGGGTGAATTGTATGGTATGTGAATTATATCTCAATAAATCTGTTTTTTAAAAAGGATACAAAACCATGTTAGTTATGCTTATTTTTTAAAGTTATGTATTCTTAAACAACACCAAATATATATATATATATATATATACACACACACACACACATTGAAAACAGACTGAAAGGAAATATAGTTAAAATGTTTTAAATAAGTATATCTGGATAATGGGATTATGGGTGTTTTCTCTAGTAAATATGCTTGTTTTTGTAATCGGGTAAACAGCTAACGGGGAGGGTCTTCCGCTGTGCCTTCTCCTGGGCCAGGCAGCCCTTTGTGAAGCCCTCATGACATCAGATGGTGTGCGACCAGACCTTAGCAGCCAAGCCACCAAGCTGTCTTTGCCCCTAAAAAGCTGGCCTGGCTATTTGTAATAGGAAAAGTTACACCACAAAAAGTAAATCTGTACTATTTTCTTTTCACAGGTTGGTTTTTAATAAAATATCTCCCAAGAGCTACTCAGACAGTTACAATAGTCTTGCTTTAGCTTCGGGCCATTGAACTCTCTGAACTTTATTTTGGAAGCCATTTTTAGAAACGTACCCTTTCTAAATGTACATCTTTAGTTGAAATGGTAAAGTGAATCTGCTTCTCACATTCCTTCCTGCAGCCAAACAGCAGCATTAGGAAATGGGTGCACATTTATTGTTTATGGTCTTAAATTTGTATGACTTCCATTGGAAGTGAGTTCTTCCTAGCAGCCTGTTGAATCCAGATTTTGTTCATAAAGCTGCTTTGATGCATTGTCAGTGTTCTGCTGCTCATGGATTTTTCTTTGTTCCCAATGAGTCTGTGGAGAGAAGCCTGCCTTAGAAAAAGGAACAGTTGAAAAGAAAAAACAACCTCCTTGTCAGTTATTTCAGAAATTTGTTTCCACATCATATGCCTTTGGCTTGGACAAAAGTTGTGAAATAGCCTTTGTTTCATGCTATTTTGTGTTGTTAAACCTGTTTCCTGTGAATAACTAGCATTGTAAGGAAAGGTTAGTAAAGAGTCAACTCTCCCACATGAGAAGGGAAAAATTAACCTCTTCTCTTGTGCAGCCTACAAATCTGAGTGAGACGTGCACTGCCCTGCGTGGGCAGCCTCTTGGCACTGCCCGGATCCCTGGGGGAGGAGGGTATTGTCCCTGGGTGAGTGTTTACTCAGAAGTCTGCATAGATAATCTGATGTGACTCAAAGACCGTAACCTCAGAAAAGCTAGACCAGATCCCCTTGGGGTGGGGTGCAGATGTTCAGGCAGAGAGAAAAGCGATTCTAAAAACCACGTACAGCTTGAGGCATGACTAAGTGCTCGCTGGGCACAGGCTTCCACTCGACCATCCAGAACCTGGTGGTAGAGATGCCTCGGTTAATATCAGAAGCCTTTACAGTACCAGAAGAGCACAGAGAGGGGACCCTACAGCCATTCACACAAGGCAGCTAGAGCCATGTCTTCTGAAATACAGTGACCAACGTGTATTATTTTTTAAACCAGAGTTTAACTTTTTTTTTTTTTAATGAGACTCGCCGACATTTATAAGGGAGAACTTTGAAAATACCCCAATTTGAAGGACTCCTAGAACATAGGATATCCCTGCTTATATGCAGTAACATTAGACTGAGAAATGCAGGTGAACCCCCAGGCCCCCAAAGCGAGAGACGGCACAAGCCCTGATGAGAGGGGAGGACAGGTGGGTGCTGGGCAGCCCTCCAGGCCCTGCACAAGCTCAGTGACCAGTTCAACTGGGTCAGACCCTAAGGACTCCAGGCTTCAGAAAAATCACACATAGGTCCCTGCCATAGACCTTTAGGACACTCACAGGTCATCAGATCTCTAAGTGTCAAATCCACAAGCACCAGGCCACCCGTGTACTCTGCCCCCGGCTTAGGACACAGCTGTGCGGGGGCGTGGTCACGGCTGCGCAGGACAGACATCACCGGTGTGAGCCCACGCGTGGAGCACAGAGACGTGAGGCGTCTGGTGTAGGTGATGGCTGCAGGCAGCCGTGAGGGCAGGGCAGGTGCATTTGTACAAACCGTGGAGGGAAGAGAAAGGGTGAGCAATCCACAGATTCCTGCATTTCTAGTTCTTGCAGTCTTTGCTTTCCAAGGCGAATTGTTTCTATAAGGCTATCACCTAATTAGAGACCTCGGCACAAGGACGTGTCTGTCACGCCCGGGACCGGTCACGCCCCCTTCCTCCCACCGGACACAGCAAGTGGGAGACTGGGAGGAGGCTGTGAGTCAGGCTGTGCTGATGAATCAGGGGCCTCGGGCAGGGTGCTGAACAGTTCCGAGTCTGTTTGCTCCTGCCTAAAATAGAAGTAAAAGTTCTGTCTTTCCGGGGTATTGTGAGATGTAAGTGAGGGAACCTGAGAAGGAATCTTATCATAGGGCCTGGCGTGGGGTCAGTGGACCCACCAAGCATGGCCTGCACTACCACACCGTCCGTGGGTGTCACGGCCGCTTCTCCCTCCTGCTTCACCCCAACCCTGGCCCTCTCCAGGCAAGAATCCATGGTCTAATTCTTAGCCTTGGAAACTGGAGGCTAACAGGGTTCGCTCTTTTCCCACCTTGCACATTGGCCACAACAGATGTTTCAGGTGGATTGTATCAAGTGGAGCTGAAGCCCAGGGTGTTTCACGGGACTGAGATGGGTGAGAACAGCTGTAGGAGTTTCACAGAATTCCTCTCTCTAATCCAGGGCTGTGGGTCTCAACCTCACCTGTTCATTACATCAGTGAGAGAGTTTCTAAAAATCCTCATACCCACTTAAATCAGTATCGCTGGATACAAGACCCAGACACCAGTATTTCTAAGCACTCTCTGCCCCTCGCCCAGGAGAATCATGGCCTCCCAAGAGTCAGGCTGAATGTGAGAGTCCTGGGCATTGAGAAACTCTGGGCTGCCTGGTGAGACCAGCTCGACGGTTACATGTCCTGGGAGCCTTAGCTGGAAGAAAGAGAGGCAGACGTTTGATCAGATGTGTCATTGACTTGGAATGTTGGTACCAAGCTAATTTGCGGGGAGGGGAGGGGTAGGGTTATACGGCTGAGCTAATTGTATGAAATATTAGCTGGTTCACAAGAAGACTGGTAGAAGAAGAAAATAGACAAAGAGGAGTTTTTATCTGTGATGGTGGCTTTTGTTTCTCCTTTTCTATTCACTGATACAACGTAGGACTTGTAATTTATAGGGAAGAAATACGACTCACGTGGCCGGTCCCCCTTCTCTAGAGTGAGGGACCTTCAGTGACTTTATAAAAATAAGCCCCTGGCTTGCTCTCCAGTTGCTTTCTAGTTAATTCTGGTCCTTTTTCTTTTACCAGTTGCCAGAGGCTCCACCCTCTGAGGAGGAAGAACAGGAAGCCTGGGTGAATGCCTTGCTTGGAAGAATGTTTTGGGACTTCTTAGGCGAGAAGTATTGGTCTGATCTGGTGTCTAAGAAAATCCAAATGAAACTCAGCAAAATAAAGGTATTGTTTTCCACCCAAGAGGCTTCCGATTCATCACGTCTTAATTTCTAGAAGTTTTGTACATTATATCCTAAGTGAAAAATCATCCGGTTTAAAACGTATAACAAATGCGAGTAGTAAGTTCTTATCAAATAACACATCTGGGCTGTGACCTTGACCATACGACTAACTGCCTCTGGGGATGTAGTGAATGTTCCTGTTTATTTTTTCCCCTTCTGTTGCCCTCATTGCTATTCACTCTGGGTGAGAATCCAGAATTTGGTTTGGGAAAACGGGAGCTGTTACAGCTGGTTGGTTATATAGAATTGTGTTATCCTTAAGTTAGTAATGAACTTACATTGCGTGGCCGACAGCCCACCGAGCCTCACAATCTTGGCCACACAGCATGTGCTCTGAGGAAAATGCCAGACTACTTAAGACCTCTTTCCCAGCTCCCTCTCAAAGCTGGGAAAGCTACCATCGCACTCTAAATGTGTCTGCATTTGACCTTTACTTCTGGCCAGATGGTATTTTATTTTGGGCTCTCTCTTTGCTGAAGAAACAGTCCCGGTGCTGATGTAGGCCCACTTGGAAGTGAGTTTAAACTTGCGTAAGTATTCTTCACAATTGCCACTAAGTGACTCATTTAGTACCACCTTTGCCAGCTAAGAGACCTTATTTAGGTTACTTAGAAGTAAGTTTTTGATCCATTGAAGACCCAACCAAGGAAGAGTCACTTTGGTCCCCAGATCTTCACGGAGAGCTTACACAGTCAGCAGCTTAAGTCAGTGTGGATCTTTTGGGTCATAGATACCTTTGAGAAGCAGAAACATATGGACCCTTTCCCTAGAAGAATGCCCTGTGACACAAAATTTTGCCCATGATTTCAGAGAGTTCAAGGACTCCAGGTTAGGAGCCGGTGAGTCACGATAAAATTATGTTGGAAGAAAATGTGGGCATGGAGGAGCTTCGAGTTGATTCCTGTCGTGCCTTTGGGTCATGAACAGAGCCTTTCCTGGCACAGTCAGGCTCTCTGCCACTCCGGCCGCTGTCACCCCTTCCCCAGGCCCTGATGAAGAGGAGGGGCCTCCTCAGCTGGAGGGGCAGGTGTTGGGAGGGCTCTGTTGGCAAGGGTCAGCGTGATTGTGTTCTTCAGGCGAGTGCAGGTCGAGCGCTCTGCAGCGGGAGCAGGAAGCAGTGTTTGGAGAGGAGAGGCCAGCAGCCACCCTGGAGCTCGCTCAACCTCCTCCTCTTTTCGGGAAATGATGGAGGGCTTGAGCCCTCGGGTTGAGGCGCACGGGCGGGGCTGGTGCTGCGCTTTTCCCAGAGACTGTCATGGGTGCTTCCCTGAGCAGGAGGGCTCTGGGTCCTGGCGACAAAACAGGGCGTCGGAGGGCTTCTCTCTGGTGCTGGGAGTCCTCGGGGCCAAGCTCCACCCCGGATTGAGAACCGTGGGCTCCCTCAACCCAGAGGAGGTTGACAGAGGTCTTTCCTTTTCACCTTCTCCCTGCCCTGACCCTGTGGGCTTCTGCAGGGTACAGAGGTAAACTCTCGCCTGTGTTTTGAGGTCAGAAGTGCTAGGGGGTTAGGGTGGGAAAAGTGGTCCCCATCCAGCAGCGCCAGCAGTTCAGAGACGGGGGCTGTACTCCCCCCACTGGCAGCCTCAGCGCCTCCCACCCTCCACCCCGACCTGAGCTGCTGTCCCGGGAGGTGCCCTGAAGACCAGAGGAGACCCTGGTGATGGAATAAACGGGAGGGCAGTGGGAGATTGCCCCCATTCTGAACCTGCCATCACCCCTGCCAAGAGAACACGTACTATCACCAAATATCCAGGTATCCCTGGGAAGGGCTGTTCCTTAAATATAGTAGTGAGTCGTTGGTTAATGGCCAGTCAAGAACCAGAATGGCTGGAGGAGCCTGAGCTGCCCCCTGTGACAAAGATCCCCCCTGTCTCCTGGTTTCCTTGAGGGCCTGACATATGGAGGGCGCTTTGCTGGCTGCAGTGATTGTCACCCTCACCCGTGATAAATAACTCACATTGTGGAAGAGCAGCCCCATGTGTGTATCTGGTGCCCGGTGATGGGTTTAAAATAAGCTGAGTTTCTGCCTCCACAGCAAGTACACCCTGGGCCTTGGCCGGCTGCTCCGGCACCACCTTGGAGCCCTCAGTAGTTATGGCCTCTGTGCCCATGTCAGCAAATGCTGCTCTTATTGCAACGGCTTCTAACTCAACCCCCACCAACCTGGAGAATGCCCAGGCCCCAGCTGAGTTTACCCCGGAGGGTAAAGAACACACAGTGGGTTCCCGTCTCACCGTGGTGCCCTTAGGGTGGGAAGAAGAGAGTCTCTGGTTGAAAAGAGCAGGTGGGGGAGTGACCTTTCCTTGCCTCCCCACCACCCGACAGGGCAGGAAGGAAGCAGCTCTAGGGCCTGGTCCTGAGTTTTGACTCACATCAGAAATCTGAGCAAGGAGGGAGTGAGGGGGTTGGTCAGAAATGTTGCGGAATCTTGGAGTTGGGTGCTCAGGTGAACAAGTAGGAAACGCCCTGCTGACCTCCCCTCCCCATCCTGCTTCCTGGTGATTAGTGCCCATCCCACCCCTGCCAAGTGTTTCTCATCCCCGCTTCCTTCAGTTCCCTCCTCCATCTCAGGCCCTGCCTCAGGCCCTGCCTCTGCCCTCTGGGTGTGGGGGGACTCCAGGGAGCAGGATGGGGTGGGGAGGGAGGCTGGACAGGGCGCCGGGAGGGGCCCCATGTTCTCTGCGTGCACTTCCCTGGCTCAGTGTCCACTCCTGTTCCCATAGAAACCTGGCGTGCCTCAGAAGCACTGGGCATTAGGGATGACAACAATAGACAAAAAGGACGGGGGCAAGGGTGCAAGATATTGGCTACATTTTTGGCCAAGTATCATTCTGTAGGCTGATTGGGAGGCCAGCCACCACATAACATTAATGCTTTGGAAAAAGGTTTTCCAAATAAAGCAACCACCAATTCAAAAGGTACATTTGAATACTGTCTCTAGTCACATTTTGTCCATCTCAGACATCATATCCTCTTTAAATTAACACCTCCATTCCCCACAGAAAATCAGAGGTGAAATTCCCTGACTGGTGAATCCTAAAAGTGTCGTAAGTTTCTCCACAGAGAGACAGCTGAAGAGGTCCAGCCAAAATAGGCACTAAATTCATGTCTGGCTAGATGCTTCTCATTTTATGGGAAATGTTCAGCATATGTTCAATTTTTTTTAACTCTTATATTCTAAATTTTACAAAATTATTCTAATGTTCAACTGGAGCAGTCCTTATGAGAATAAGAAAATTCTGGGGGAAAAGAAAAGAGAGGGACTTGCCAGATTTAAAAATGTATTTTAAAGCTACAGTAACAAAACCACTTTGATACCAGTAGGAAACAGTGCTCAGTACAGACTCCAGTGCAATGGGAATCCCATAATGAAAGGTGGCTTTGCAGTAGGGAA
>NW_006784347.1:2339519-2343655 GCF_000442215.2 Lipotes vexillifer | reverse complement strand
GAAAGTTGGCTTTGCAGGTCAGTGGGGAAAGATTCGGTTGTTAGAAAAAGATAGGTTAAGACACCTGACTAGCTACTGGGAAAAAAAATTAAGGTGGATTCCTAGTTTACATCTTACATTAAAATTAGGACTGGACTAAAGATTGTTTTTAATGTATATACATAAATCCAGGTCAAGGAAACATAGGTCAATTAATTCTCGGCTCTTGAGGTGAAGTAGGAATTTCTAAGCATGATACCAGCACTCTTACGTTAGTTCATTTAGAGTAAATTCCTACTGACAGCTGTGTTAGTTGGGGTCCCAGCGGAAAACAGATGGCACATTCAGTGCAGCAAGCTGGGGAAGGATTTGTGAAGGTGTGGGTCTATGTAGAGAAACCGAAAGGCATAGTGCGGCACCCCAGGGCTGGAGCGGTGGGGAGCGGTTAACCCACACTCGGGCAGGGTGTCTAGGTGGAGGGGGCTGCCTGTCTGACAGGAGCTGTGGCCTTCAGTAGAGGGACGGGACAAATGCCTGACATTTCTCCTCTCCGTGTACCTCCCCGCCCCCTGCGCGCTGGTGTGTCCCACTGGCCAAGCCCGACCAGAAGCCAGAGGAGAGGGCAAGAGTCCATCGATGCGGTTCCCGCAGACCAGCCTCTCGGGGTGTAGTGAGGAGCTCGATCCCAGGGGGGCAAAGGGAAAATAGCCAGCACAGGGTCAAGGGATGTGATTTTTTTTTTTTCCCGAGGATTTTAATACATGTTGTGAGTTGGCCTACAGGAAATGTTGTAGTGATTTCCTAACTCCTCACTAGTAGTCTAAAAGAGCCCAATTTTCCCAGCCTTCAGCCAACTCTGGGCATTATTAACCTGAGCAGCATGGCTCGTTCCTTCTCCACAGTCTGGTCTCTGGCCACACACCACCCTCAGGGAAGCCTTCACTGACCTCCTTATCCAAGACGCTTCAGCCTCCCTCTGCCCCGTTACCCACCTTATCTTCTCTGTAGCACCGGTCACGCTCTGCAGTTATAGGTTATTTGGCTGCTTATCTGTCTGTTCCTACCTCTTCATCATAAGCCCCACGAGAGCAAGGACCTTGCCTCTCTCATCCACGGCTCTGTCTGTAGTACGCTGCCTAGTATGTGGTGTATGCTCAATAAATTTTGGTTGAATAAATGTGTCCCCAAAACCTTGACCATTGTTCCATTTGAGAGTATGTTGACTTCTAGCATTTACCAGGTTCCTAACGAGTCTCCTTGGTTGTTTCCTTCTGTCCTCCAGCTCCCCTACTTCATGAATGAGCTAACTCTGACGGAGCTCGACATGGGAGTAGCTGTGCCAAAAATCCTTCAGGCCTTCAAGCCTTACGTTGATCACCAAGGTAACTCTTAACTGACTCCAGCGAGGAGTGGAGCATTTATATGAGCGTTAGAATGTTGCCGTCGCTGCAGATTGAATACCAAGGCTTTGTGTTTGGAGGGAGTTGGGGGCGTTTTAACCATATTTCATGTTGCGTGTCTTCTGTTCTTAACGGTCACAGCCTGAAACCGGTGGGGAGTAGATCAGGACTCCCGCTCCAAGCCCTTCTGGTCTTCTGGATCCTTACAGGTCCTCCTCCAGCCCAAAGATGCCCACATGCCAGTTAATGGGGGCCCGGCCCCGCATGGTCACAGCCCTTGCCACAGTGAGAGGCAGTGGCTGCATTTCAGGCCCACTTACCCCTCGTGGCTTCTCGTCTGCGTGTGCCCCGCCCTGGATTCTTACTGGGAGCCGCCCCTCCTCATAAGTAGTGACATCTTTGCCTTTTGCCTTAACCTCTAGGAGGCAGATTCTTTGAGCTTCATGTTTTATTCTTTCTGTTCCTTTCCACTCCAAGTAGGCACTCAGTAAGTGTTTGAAAAATGAAGACTTATATTGTTGGGCAGTATTTTGAGAGTAAAGGCTCTCTGCTGGAGGGAAGTTCTCTGATTTGGTTTTTAAGACATGTTACAGACACATTATTTATGCCTACTTGTGTATGTGTGCATGTGAGAAGGTGATTAAAATGTGTGGAGAGTTTAAATACAATTATGATGTAAAGATTTATGTGTATTTTGTGGCACCTTGACAGAAAATTTAGTACCCAGGAGTCTGGTGAAAAGAAGAATGAATTAGGTAGGCAAGAATAGTCCATGAGCAGAAAAGGGAAAAACCTCCCTGTCATGGAAGCATTCAACTTGTTTTCTAGAATATCCCTCTCCAAGTGAGCCTCTTTCCACTTAAACTGGATTTACATTCTTCCTCAAAAGGCTCAGGAACAAAGTAAGGGAGAAAATAATTACAACTTTTCAAGAGAGTGATATTTGTTTTGAAGTAAATATTTTGTAAGATTGATAGACTATAGCATCTACTTTTGTCTGTGTATGGCTATATCAGGTGGCTCTTGAACATATTTAGTGAAATCAAGTTCTGTGTTGTATACATTTGATGTAAATACAGAGAGTTTTTTTTTTTTTAGCACTGCAACTAGCAGCTCTAACAAATCTCTCTAGCACTATTTCAGCTAACAGTGAAGTCCGTATTTCCAAGTCTTTAGCATCCCATCGATTTCAGAGAAAGATAGACCAGAGAATTATTTGCAAATCCAGAAGTCCACCTAGCAGCACTTCGAAATCACCTGTGACCACTTAATTGTGTCTACACATCGATGAATCTGAGGGCTCCTAGGTTTAGTGAATTTCTGGTTCACTAAGAGTAAAACTAGAAAAGATTCTTTGCAAACGGTCTAGCTAGAGTTCTTTCAACCACATGTGAAATTTAAAGAGCTGCATTATCTATGTGTAAGGTGCAGAGCTAGGATCTTCGCCCCGACGGCATTCCAGGGCTGCCTGGCTCCCTCTGGCTCTGGGAGGCTCTAGGTTGCCCTTTGCTCTTTGCCTCTTTAGGAACTGACTTGTAACGAGCTGGTAAATGATCAGGTAACATAAGCCTCCTGAGAGCCAGGCTTAAAGAAGGTAAATAATACGTGTGTATGCTTTATTTTCTAATGCATTAGCAGTCTCTTATCTCAGAACTATCCTTTGTTGAACTAGTAGAAATTTCCAACGAGAGGGGAGCAGGGCCATAGCTGGGCTTTGCAGCATCTAAGAAGTGTCCCTGTGGCTGTGAACTCTGCAGCCTCCCAGGGCAGCTTTGTAAGGCTTTGAGTGAAATTCACTAAATGCCTAAGTCTCAAGTCTCTTTCCCGTTCCTCTGGAGCCAGAGCTGCATCAAGACGTTTTATTATATAGATCAAAGCTTTTGCCAGTTTTTAATCCATTTGAGGCTTACTTAACTCCTTTCAGGGCAAGTTTTAGAGATCTGCCTGCTTTATGTAACAAGGGAAGAAATGTTACTAAAGAAAGGAATGATAAAGACATAAAGCCTGTGGGTTTTAAAAGTTTGATCAAATTAGGTTTTTCCAAGTCTGCCAAGGCTACATGTGATGGTATAACAGAAATGAACATGAAGGGACAATGCTTCTTGGATTCCATTGCTCTAAGAGAAACCTTTCCTTTGGGGGGAATGAAAATCAGGAGTGACGTGTTAAAACTGACTCTGAAAAGCAGAGTTCACCTTTCAGGGAACTGCCCCCTAGGGTGAAGGGGGCTTTGACCGCTCTCAGGAGGGGGCGCCTCCCAGGGGATCCCCCTACACACCCCACACCCTTATTTTTGGTAATATTTCCTAACTTGTGCTTGTTTGTTGAAGGCACACGGCTTGGGAGGGATATTTGGGCCAGAGCTGCTGGATCGCTCCAGCCTCAGGATGCTCTTCTTGAGGCAGCCCAGAGCGGCGGTTCTGAGCTCCAGCTCTGGGGCCGCACCGCCGGGCTCACAGCTCCTTGTCCTTGGGCAAGTCCTTAACCTCGTCACTAACTCACTCCTCTCTCAGGGAGGGGAGACTGATGGCACCCACTTGGTGGCTTAAATGAGTTAATACATGAAAGGCACTCGGAAAACATCAGGTGCCAAACAAGCTCTAAGTGGTAACTATTGTTATTTTCACCAACATTATCGCTGCCTTCCCTGCTGCCGCTCTTGGAGAGTTTAGAATGTGAGTGGCTGAGGTGTTCGGTTGACCCATCCTACAGCTTGAGGCCGGCAGGTCCTCCCAGAGCAGATGAAGCGAAAAGGCC
>NW_006784347.1:2239666-2339509 GCF_000442215.2 Lipotes vexillifer | reverse complement strand
CCTGCTTCCAGACACACAGCCAGGTTCTAGTGCAGTGGGTAAGGGGAAAGGACCACAGTTCCCGGGACTGGGACCGTGGCCAGAAGGTGGAGAGGATCTGAACCTCGGAAACTGGCTGTGCACCTCCCGTCTCCGGCCCCTGCCCGCTCCACACACGCCTCCCCGCGGGGTGGGGGGTGGTCTCCTTCCTCTCCTACAGGCCACAGAGCAGGGCCTCCCCCCGACTCCTCATCCCCACCCCAGGCTGCTGTCCCCGGGGCCTGTCCTCGGGGGGCCACCAGGCCAAGCCCTCTCCAGTTGTTTTATTAACTGTTAGGGTAATGTTTGCTCCTTCGTTCATTCAACAAATACTCATTTGGGGGAAAACTGGAATATTTAGAAAAGGAAAAAGGGAAACATTACCCATCGTTCCACCATTCAGAGATAGCCAGAGTGACCATTCTGCTACATTTGGTACATTCTTGGTACATCCTCTCCTAATCTTTTTTCTTACGGATAAAAATTAATTAAAAATGTATAGCTCCTCTTTCAAACCCTTAAAGAATTGGGCAGATTGACTGTTTAGACTTGGGAAGGCAATCAGAGGTTCCCTAGCAGGACCCCGCCGTGTTTAGATGCATAAGCCAAAGCCCAGACAGGGCGTGATGTGCCAGAGATCACTCAGCAGCCTCGCTTGTCCATGCTGCTCCACAGCTTCTAGGCCAGAGCTAGAGGCTTACCGTGCGTACCAGCTCTGGGCCAGGCCCCCCCCCCCGCCCCCCCGCGTTTGGGCCCTGCTCCTTCATTATCCAGCAGCAAGGCCTCGGGGAGGTTTCTAAGCACTCAACACCTTGAGCTTCTCATCCGTAGAGTGATGATGGCAGCAGCCCCGCCCCGTTGCTCGTGGAGAACAGTAAAGGCTCCACGTCGGCACTCAGCGCGCGCGACACGCGGGAAGCCGTCGGTTTTCATTGCTGCTGCTGCTGCAAAGCTCGATCAGTAAACTCTTCCCGAAGGGGTTTGGTGCGGACCCTCGTCTGTCAGCCGGGTTTTTCCTCTTCCATGCCCGGGACCAGTGACCTCAGAGCAGTGCCTGCAGGGGTGTCAGCAGTGTCAGAATGAGCCAAGGCTGTGGACTGTGACCCCTCAGGTTCAGATTAATTAATTTAGTCTTCAGGGCTTTTGCTACGCGGAGTTTGTCTGCAGGTGGTCACTGAGCGTCCACGTGGACTGAGTGCCGCCTGGCACCGATTCTGCCCTGTTTCAAGATACCCAATTAACAACCCGAGTTTCCACCAAAGGGCTTGGATTCTGTGGAAAGATGACCATGTCCCACAGGAAGAGGAAGCTGCTCTGTCTTCAGAGATGCCTGTAGCTGTGTCTGGCAGGTCCACCATCTACATTTGTCTTCCAGACCTTGATCTGTGGTGCCTAGTGCCTTTGTTCAGTGCTGGGACTGAAGCTGCTCTGCCAGCGGAGTATTGCAGAAAAGTGGAACCAGGGGCAGTCTGTGAGCTGTCTGTTCCTCTGGCTACACCCTCATCGAGAGGGCAGCTGCCTGAGGTCGGTCACGGTGACAGGGCCAGACTGTGGGGCTCAGCACTGAGAAGAATGGCACATATACTCTCTGACCAGATCTGTGTTGCACAAGGAAAATATACCTTTTGTGGGAAAGGGAAAAAAAATACTCATTTGTGGAACTTGGGTTGGTGGGGGGAGGAGAGACTCTGATTTGGGACTGTGTTGACCTTGAAAGGTGGAGCTGTTTCTGAGAACGGTTACAGGTAGACAAAACCAAAAGTGACATCTGTCCTAAAGGACACATCCAATTACAAGGAATAATACTAGTTTTCTGCAGTATCTGAGTGAGCAATATGGCACCAGTCTGTTTGCCAGGAACGAAACGGTCACTAATGTGGTCGTCTAAGAGCTGAATAACTCAAACATCTGTTCTTGGTACAAATCAGTATATTATTAAATCTTCCATTTTAAGAGCTTTTGTTATTTGGATGCCAAATGTTGGCTTTCAAAGTGAAAATCAACCATCAGTTACGGGTACAAGAGCAGGTAGCATGAGCCAGACCCTGTGAGCAAGGCTTTAGGGCCTCTTACCTCCTCCCGAGCAACCCCTGCCCCATTAAACCTGTTCCAGTGAGACTGAGGCCTTTTAGTTATTTTAATAGTAAATACGACAGTGAACTGCTGAGTGAAAGTACTAGATTTATCGGAGCACTACGGTAGGACTGCTCCTGAGGCCGTGGGGTCTATTAAATCGACTACCGGGGAGAAGGCGGAGGAGCCTCTGTTCTACTCGTCTCTGGTGACACATACCAGGGCACGTGCACTACCTCTGCTGGCATCTAGGTCTGCTCTGCGCCAGGTGGCCCAGGCCATCGTTACTCTTCTTCAGGCATAAACTTCCAGAGGACAGGGCTTCACTTCAGCGTCTTGAGCTCTGATAGCTTTTTGCGTTAAGGACTAAATAAACATTTTGAGGTGGAGCGAGCAGTAGCTTTTGCCACAGTCTGAGTAGCGGTGGTGGAAACTGATCCTTCCCTCACGAGCCTGAAGAGAGACAGGAAAACAGCCCTCCGAGCTCCTCGAGTCCTTGTGTGAAGACTGACTGAAGTTTGTCATGTTCATTGTCGGTTGTGTTTCCCTTGTTGCCAGTGAAGGGCCGGTTTTATAGGGACTTGTTGGTAATCAGGTGCCACCCTTCGCCACTGGACAGCCTCACAACGTGAAGCCCCCTCATGTGGTGGAGATTGTTACGTACTGAATCTGTGTTCCCCCCAAATTCATATGTTGAGGCACTAACCTGCAATGTGATGGTATTTAGAGACGGGGCCTTTGGGGTGATTAAGTTTAGATGAGGTCATGGTGGGATTAGTGCCCTCATGAGAAGAGAGACCAGAGAGATAGCTCGCTTGCTGTGCCACATGAGGACACAGGAGAAGGCGGTTGTCTGCAGGCCAGGAACAGAGCCCTCACCAAGAATGAATCGGCCGGCACCTTGATCTTGGACTTGCAACCTCCAGCACTGTGCCAAATAAATGTCCGTGTTTCAGCCACGCAGTTTGTGGTATTTTGTTACAGCAGCCTAAGAAGACTAAAAGACAGCCTAAGAAGACTAAGACAAGACCCTTTGTGTTCATGCCCTTTCCAGAGAACCTCTCAGGACTGGCTGCCTTACGCGTATTTAAAGATTTAAAAAAATTGCCTTGCTCCTTAACTTCTGGTTTTTGTCCTTGAGCACTACCAAGACCAGATGGTTACAGGAAGCAACATTTTAAATGAAATGCCTCACAAGCAAGTCTTAACCTTTGTCAAGAGCCCAGAAGAAAAAGCTCTGTTCCTGCACTCACCCAGGTGAGGAACATGCAGCTCGTTAGGGTTAGGGTGCCACTCAGAGCACAGCGTCTGTCCCCACTTCACAGTGTTGCTACATTTGTCCTCATTGAGAAGTAACTGCTGATTTCGTCTTTCAGTCCTGCAAGGGGGCAGCTACTGACTCACCCTTTATGTAACCACGTGGTTTCGGCTCCAGTTACGTGCACTCCAAGGTTTTCAGGGAGCTTTTTGCCACTGAATCATTGACACAGAAGTGTATTTTTCTTTGCACCTAATGTTAAAATTGTCATCTTACCCTCATCTGAATGCAAGCACGTCATATTAAGATAACTTGTGTGAATGTTTGCAGTTTATATCTGTATTTAAAGATTCTCAAACCATTCTTGACTCCTTCATATCTTCACTGGGAATGGGGGCTGAGCAAGGCCCCGTGGGTGGGCCTCATGGAACATCTGCAATGATACAAGAAACAGGCTTCATCCCCTACGCAGGAGCTTGGTCAGATGTCCTCGCCTTGCCCGCTCCCCAGCCTGGACAGGGCTTTCTGGCTGCCCAGTGCAGCCTCTTCCCTCTGGCCCCGTGTCCTCCTCTGGTCTGGTCCCCGTCAGCTATGGCAACAGCAGCAAGCTAGGCTGTAGCCCAGAGTGGTTAGAAGAAGGAAGTGGCTGGTGATGGATGAGAAAGGGGAGAGCCCTGCCAGGATGCACCAAGCGTCAGGCTGTACAAGCCGTGTGGCCTCCCCTGTACAGATGAGGAGGCCGGTGCCTAGACATCGAGAAACTTGCAGGGGAATTCAAGCCCCGGTCCACGTGACTGGACTCCATGTGCTTTTCCCTCTTCCCAGCCTCAGCTCCCGGCAGGGGGTCCGGACCACACGTCACTGAGTAGAATGTCCCGATGACTGGGGTGTGGGCCAGCTGTTTACCAAACCTGTGTCCACATCCCCTCATTTAAAAAACAGACAAACAGAACCTTCCACTTTATTATAACAAGTAAAATTCTGGTGCCTTTAATATGACAACCTTCGAAGGCAAATACATACTAGTAATATTTATTGGAAACCTGACTGGGATTTTCAAAGGAAATGATTATGTCTGAATACATACCGCAACCAGGTAGTTTGAGTCCATTGATTCTCAAGTTAAATAAAGCTGGCGATATACAAGAAGAAATATCTTCTTTATTGATGTTCCATTTATATTGAGTTTAAAATCTACTAATATCAAGCCTTTTGCCCTAATTCCCTTTCTACTGGAAGTGATTAATGACTAAATGTCTTTATTAAAGCAGATGTGCCCTTTATTTCCAGTAACACTGCCTCTGAAGAGCAAGCTAATTAATGATTTTTAAATGTTTAACGTAAGCAAGAAATAAAGCAGTTTTGTGTGTTGCTGCAAAGAAGACATTCACAACTGATCTGCATATCACTTAATTAAACCAGGTCATTCACAGAAAATAATTATCTTCAATTATGATAAAAAGAATTTGGTGAAAGCAAAATGGAAATTATTCTGCCTTTAGTGAGGAGTTACACCATTAGCGCTTACTGAAGTTAAGAAAGCAATTATCTGAGGTGGTGGCCAAACAGGGGATAAGTTATTTACTGTAATTGCTTGAAAATGCGGCTGTGTGTGAACAGTGGTTTTAGATTAATTTCCTGCTTCCTTTTAGATATTGTCATTTGTCTTATGAGGATCTATAAAACTTTATTAACATTTAAATACCCACTTGAAGGACCATGTTTTTTTTTTTTTTCACTGTATTATTGATTTATTCTTTTTGCATTTTAAAAAAGTTACACTTGTTGAATATACTGTTAATACCCACAAGCCAGCTAGCGGATCTGTTTTTTTTTTTTAATTCAATTTAATTTTTTTTTTATATAGCAGGTTCTTATTAGTCATCAGTTTTATACACATCAGTGTATACATGTCAATCCCAATCTCCCAATTCATCACACACACCCGCCCCACCGCGCTTTCCCCCCTTGGTGTCCATACGTTTGTTCTCTGCATCTGTGTCTCAACTTCTGCCCTGCAAACCAGTTCATCTGTACCATTTTTCTAGGTTCCACATACATGCATTAATATACGATATTCGTTTTTCTCTTTCTGACTTACTTCACTCTATGACAGTCTCTAGATCCATCGACGTCTCAACAAATGACCCAATTTCGTTCCTTTTTATGGCTGAGTAATATTCCATTGTATATATGTACCACATCTTCTTTATCCATTTGTCTGTTGATGGGCATTTAGGTTGCTTCCATGACCTGGCTATGGTAAATAGTGCTGCAATGAACATTGGGGTGCATGTGAGGACCATGTTTTGATGGGAAGTCCATGAGGTGTTACAGAGCTTGGACTTGGTAAAGTCACAGCATAGTTTGTCCCACCTGCTGAATCATAGGACCCTGGGGTAGAAAAGGTTGTGAGATGGCTGACCCCTATTTGCATTTTAGACTTCTGGTCAGTGGCCACTTCTGCTGGTGGACCTTCCCAGTGAAATTCCGCAAAGCCAAAAGCCTCAAAGATATGCTCTGTGCTCTCATTGACATGAGTGTCTTTTCTAAGGAACAGGTGGTTTTCTGTTTTCTTTTTTAACATCTTTATTGGAGTATAATTGCTTTACAATGGTGTGTTAGTTTCTGCTTTATAACAAAGTGAATCAGCTATACGTATACATATATCCCCATATCTCCTCCCTCTTGCGTCTCCCTCCCACCCTCCCTCCCTATCCCACCCCTCTAGGGGGTCACAAAGCACGGAGCTGATCTCCCTGTGCTATGCGGCTGCTTCCCACTAGCTATCTGTTTTACATTTGGTCGTGTGTATATGTCCATGCCTCTCTCTCACTTCGTCCCAGCTTACCCTTCCCCCTCCCCGTGTCCTCAAGTCCGTTCTCTACATCTGCGTCATTAAGGAACAGGTTTTTCAACTAAGGTACAAAGTGGTTACCCAACTTTATCTAGATAACCCTGGGGCTTGAACACGAATTCTTTTGATGCCATTCCTACGCAATTTCCAGAAAGAAGAGGGTTCTAAAAGGTTTTGTCACCATCCTTATCATACCAAGCTAAACCTGAACCATTTTCTGTGCCCCTCGCTTCCCCCGCCCCCAAACAATAGATAATTTTAAGAAAGACAGTGGTTCTCACTTGTGTCTTTAAAGAGCCCAGCTTGCTGTGAAGTCTCTGCACCTCTCTTCTGCCTCTAACCAGCTGGGACAATGCAGACCTCGTCCTGGCTTTGCCCTGGCATAAGCCATGTCCTCCTGCTGGGAGTGTGTTTCTTACCCAAAGTGAGAAGAACCCAGAGGACAGGACCCTGAGCTCACTGTGACCATTTTAACGGATGTTGAAATACTGGCAATTTGCCAGATGCTTGAACTGTTTCCAGAAACTTTCCTTTTCACAGTCTCTTCTTGCATGCATTGGTAGTACAGGCAATGTATATAGACTTTCAATGTGATACCTACTTAGATACTTTAAAATATAAATTTTAAATTTTAATCTGTCACTTATAGTCATGTTTTTCCGGTGGGGGGGGGGGAAAAACCTTCTGTTTTTTCACCATTTCTCCAGGACTCTGGATCGATTTGGAAATGTCCTACAACGGGTCCTTTCTGATGACTCTTGAGACCAAAATGAATTTGACCAAACTAGGTAAAGAGCCTCTTGTTGAAGCCCTGAAGGTTGGAGAAATTGGCAAAGAAGGGTAAGGGGCTGTATGAATTCACTAACCCAACCCTGGGGAGCCACCTTCTCCCTCGAGCCCTTGAGAAGCTGCTTTAATGTGTGTAGCCCCAGTGTTGAGCGTGAGCTTCGTGTAAGTGCTTCCTGGCCCCGGAGGATTTCAGGGAATAGTTTCCTGGTTTCACCCCCTGCAGACTGTGAGTCCCCGCCTCTGCTCACTGCCGTAGGCCTTGGTGCTGCCAGTGGAGCATACAGTGTCGATTACCTGGAAAGCATCCCTGACTCAGACCAGCCGGGCAGGCTGCACAATAAGATGCTCTGTGAAGAGAAGCATCATCCAGAAGCTTCCTCCTTCAGCTTTGCAGCCACACACAGCACTGCGTGGGCCAGGCTGAGGTGCTTCAGGGGGCTGCCTGCTTTAATCACAGAGTCAGAGTTATTTATAATTAGACGATTGATCTTGGAGCCAAGAGGGTGCTCCTAAAGTGTTTTGAGACGCCTTTCCCCTAAATAATACAATATCTATTTTCTTAGTAAACTCCTCTCTTTGTAGAAGATACTGCATCTGTTGCCGAGTTTGTCTAATTTAGTAAACATTTCCAATTTGTGAGATGGTTAATGAAGTTGATTCCTCTTCTTAGATGCCTAGAATGGATAAGCTGGAACTTTCACATTCCCACACACCTAAAAAATGACTGCTTCAGACTACATATTTAAATTATATTATTGTTTTTACCAAGCTAAAAATGCTGATTGGAGTCTGCTTCTCACATCTTTAGCCCCTTTGCATGGAATTAGCAGTATAATGATAGGAAAATGCCACAAGGAGCCACCTTCTCAGCATCTGAATATAAATATAAGACACAGGCTCTTAGATGTTTGTATTATTATCATGCTGACCTGATGCTTGTATTCATACTTGTGGTGAAAGCACAGTAGATGGGGGTGTTGGATCATACATTTGAGAATGTTCTTTCACTAAGGTGATTCCGAGTTATCCAGGTGACTTAATGAAAATGTTCATATTTTAATTTTTGGAGGATTTCACCTGCTGTATGCAGTCTAACCTGTATCTGTGCTATTTTCCTTTCACTTTTCTACTGTTTTGTTAAAAATGTGTTTGGATTCGGCAATCTGTGGATTGTGTTTTCCGGTGAGTGGTATTGATCAGCCCTCCATGTAGCATTTCATACCCCATCAGTGCTGAGTCTCATTCGGACCCATGTGACACCGCGAGGAAGCTTGTCCTTTCATCATGTTCCCCGACATAAAGGCACCGTTTGTAGCCCTGAGTGGATTGAGATCAGGAGCATTTAAGAGGCTTTCCTGGGGGGAGAGTCATACAGACTTCCTTGATTCGTATTGCCGGGGTCCTGACCTAGCCCTCTAGTCAGACTCAGCTTCTGTCCCCAGCTGCCCCGACCACGACGCCATGCCCAGCTGAGCGCCATCAGGCCAGCCTTGGGACGGCAAAGTTGCAGAACCAGCTGCCAGTAAAATCAAGCACCTTAGGCAGAAGCAGTCTTGCAAATGAGCTCTAACTAACCGGGAGCGGGACAGAGCAGACTTCGGTCAGGAGCATTTGTGCAGGGAGCCCTTTCTGGAAACAGCCCTGTGATGGCCCAGGGCTGCTGGGACTCCATTGGAAAGGGGGGTCTTGGGAGCAGGTAGGGCCCCACCACAGCCAGGTCCCTGAGATCCTTGCCACTGAGGCGTTCCATGTTCACTGATATTCATGCAGCTCTCTTGGCACAATTTCAGATTCATAAACTCAGCTGATTAGAGGACAGACCCGTTTCTGAGCAAGCAGTGCTTCTCTAGACTGCATGAAAAAAGTCCTCTGCGTTAGGAATACAATGGTATTATATTTAATTTATAATATATATCTAAAGCACCTTTTTTTCCCAGTAGAGTCTGGTATAAAATGTTTTGCTTCTTCCTGTGAGGGTGTTAAATTTTATGTTGATGTGTAATTGGCTGTCATTTGTTTTTAAAAGCAAGGAAAAATGCAGTCTCAAAGCACTTGGGAGGAAAACGCCTGGATAAATGCACCCTTAACCCTTTTTTGCATAAAGGATCCCCTTGGGAATCTGAGAGCTCTGGATCCTTCCCCCAGAGAATGCCTACACATGTACCATTTGGCTCACAATTTCTGGGAGCTTCGAGAGCCTCTCCAAAGCCCATCCATAGCTAAGAGCCTGATCCCAGAAGTGATTCTAGCATCACCCCGCCTCCTCAGTCAGGAGCTATGGAATCGCCCTGAGGCTGAATGCCGGAGGAGAGGCAGAGTCCCTGCAACTGTGGCTGTTACTGAGCGTGTGATCTTTGGTTTCCTTGAGGAAGCCTCTCCTAGAGCAGCATGTGTGAGTGGTTGGGTCCGCAGCAGCCCTTTCCTCCAGGCCCTCCCTTTAGCCCGTGGCCGCCTGTCCAGGGCCTCACTTCTGAGCAAGGGCTTGTCCCCTGCCGTCCTGCTCTGGCAGGGCCTCTGCTTTGTCTCGCTGCTTTCGTCTGTCCCCCTTCAAGTGTGCAAATGACTGTGCCTTGGGGAGTACCTGAGGAGGTGCTGCTCAGCCTGTGGGAAGTCCTGCTTACTGTAAAAAGTTTATGAGGACCCTGAGGCTGGTGGTAAGAAACTGAAGTCTGTGTCGCTTCACTCTAGTGAAGGCCTTTCCCTTTGAAATGTGGGTACCCTTATATTTGCAGACATTTTTCCTTGAGTCTTTGTATTTCCCGAATAGTCTTCTTGTTACACATTGTAGTTACAGTGACTTTGGGGTGGTAGACACTCAAAATGGAATTCAGGTGGTGAGCTGGGCAGTCTGAACTTTAGGAATTGGCCTGAAGGGGACCTAAGCGAGTCAGGAAGGGGAACGTGCTGCTCGTTGGCTGCTCTTTAAATGCACATCGGGGCGGGCGTTTCCTGGAAGGCCCTTGGCCCGTCCCTGCTCTACCACGGCAGCCTGGGCTGGCGTACAAGTCCCTGCATGGGGGCCCCCCCGCCCCGACCTCTGTATTGGGCCGCTAGTCCCCGGTGTACCCGGGTCCACCACCCCTCCCCGAGGCCCTGATATTCTGGGAGCCCAGTGCTTGTCGCCCACGCCGTGACTCAGTCTAGCTCTGTGGGTGTACTTGCACGTGTGTGTGGCAGATACATGGGCCCGACTTCTGTTAAAGGAAACGAATGCACTCTCGTGGGCGTGGTCCCCCTCCAAGCAGTCCTCAATGGGCTGTTGAATCTAATTATGCACCCTTCACTTAAAGCATTTTTTGGAGCTGCTTTTTAGAGTTGCCTCCGGAGTCTGTGACATTCCTTTAAGTATTCTGAGTGACAGCAAATCTTCCTACTTTCTAGATGGATTGGATCTTTGAGAAATTGCCAGACGTCGTTCAGAGGTGATGGTGATTATGAGACTAAGAAATTAAATGTTTGGTTCCAGACAGAGAGTATCAGTGACAAAATAACGCACTTTTTCTTATGTGTCCGACTGCAAGCGCATTTCCAAAAAGATTTTTAGCAGAGGCAGCAAAACTGGAATAAGCCCTTTAAGGTGACTCTTGAAAGGATATTACACTTATCTCGAATTCTAAGGTGTGTTTAAAAAAGTAGGCTTATCGCGTTCTAGCATATCTTATATAAGAATGTGCAGGGTGTCTTTCTCTGAAATTCATCATAAGGTTGAGATCACAAAATGCATGTTCGGTTATAAAACTTGAATATCTGCCAAATATTTAATTACACTTTTAATTAGTAAGTATTGGGTGCTGCATAGTACAGCCCCCTATGCCGAGAGGAGAGGTACCATTTGGTCACAGTCAGAATTTCATGTCACCTGATCTGTTTTAACTGACAGAGCATTGTCTAAATGATTAACTTCAAGCCACAAAATTTGTCCTGTTCTCTGTCCTGTGGAGGATTAATTCAGGAACCCGAGAGCTCACTGCAGTGCTCAGCCTTTGGCATCTTCTGCCCCACGTCTGGAGGCTGCCAGATGACAAATACCAGTGGGGACAGAAGGGGACAGTGGTTCTGCAGGTTTCACTGTGGTCCAGGATACTGAGGCAGCCTTTTGTGCTCTGTACCTTCCTTACCTGGCAGCACGAGGTCTGAGCCGGGGGGCACAGTCGTTTTACTGATGGAGAAGTAAGATAGGTTTCTGAGATGGTCGTGTTATCTTTGGGGACTTAGCTCCCTGACTTTCTTCATCCCAAGACCCAGTGCAGGCTTTCTTGAGAATCATATTTTACTTTTTATATAAAAGAAGAGCTCTGTGAGGGCTGCCTAACCCTGGAAAGCGCTGAGATGGTTTTGTGACCAGCAGACACACGTGAGCATTTCCTGGACTAGCCCGGCTTCTGATGGAAGGAGGAGGAGTCGGGTGCTGTCCCCGTGGCCAGGGACAAGAGGCCTTTGTGTCTGCAGAGGGAGTTTCCCTTTAATGCTGTACTCAAGCCTGTTGGCTAGAGCGCTGGCTCTAATGTTTCAGGGCCAGGATCAAGGAGGATCCGGGTGTCCTGCCAGGGAGGACATTTGTGCTCGGTCCTCTTACAGCCGGGCTCCCGTTTCAGGGTGGAGATTTCAGTGCCCTCTTCCCAGTGCTGGGGCCTCTGCTGGGCCTTCAAGTCCACACTGGCGGGTGTGCTCTGCCCTTGGCCCTTGTTGGCCAGGAGATGACTGCCCCTGTGGGCTGCTGGTGGCCCAAGGAAAACCCCAAAGGCTTACGCCCGCAGGAAGATGGGACCTAAGCTGCGCTGCCTTCCCCTGTCCTGGTGATTTTTCTCCTTATCAAAAATACAAGGCCCCCACGTGCCACAACTAAGAAGCCTGTGAGCCACAACTGAGACCCAATGCAACCAAAAAAAAAAAAAAAAAAAAAAAATACGAGGCCCACGCTCTGCTTAGTGACCATTTGGTAGCTTAATTGTGTTCATTCTGTCCCCGTTAAGTCTCTGAGCCTCAGAGATGGGCCCTGCTTTCTGCCTCTCTGAAGCAAAGCCACCATCCAGGGAGGGAGCTGCCTTCTTTGGGGCCCAAGCTTGGCCAGGAACCCCCAGGGCCCTCACAGGGGAACCTTGATCACTGGCTGCTGCCAATGATCCAGTGGAAACTGAGGCTCTACCCTGGAAAGATTAACGAGGGACATTGCTCTTTGGTGAAGTTTTTTATTACTTCATTTAAAAAACGTGGTTTTTTAAATATAAATTTATTTATTTTTGGCTGCACTGGGTCTTTGTTGCTGTGCATGGGCTTTCCCTAGTCGTGGCGAGCAGGGGCTACTCTTCTTTGCGGGGCGCGGGCTTCTCATTGCGGTGGCTTCTCTTGTTGCAGAGCATAGGCTCTAGGCACGAGGGCTTCAGTAGTTGTGGCTTGCGGGCTCTAGAGCACAGGCTCAGTAGTTGTGGCGTACGGGCTTAGCTGCTCCGTGGCATGTGGGATCTTCCCGGACCAGGGCTCAAACCTGTGTCCCCTGCATGGGCAGGCGGATTCTTAACCACTGCGTCACCAGGGAAGCCCTAAAAAACGGTTTTAAATGAGTACTTTTCTTGAAAAGTTCCTGGGTTCTCATGTCAGTTGCTTCCTAGAGTCCCTTGAGATTTGTTGGTTGTTGGCTTTTTCTGTGACCTTCAGGAGCTGGGGCAGGTGTGGGCTAGGATACGTAATTTCACTAGGAAGGAGTCTTGAGCCAAGACTAACGGGAGGAAACTAAGCCAAAAAGCATAGTTGTTGAACTCAGCCAGAGTCAGGGGACTTGCCTGAACATCCCCGTCATCTGTGAGGTGGTCATGGCGCCAACATGAGCTGTCCCCTCCCTCGTGCAACCATCGTTCTTTCCACTCACCCTCCCATTGGCTACACTGCACTGTTGACGAGATCGCTGCATTTTGTGTGGACTGCATCACACTCCCACCACCTGTCTTTCTGACGCATGCGCAGAATCCAGCCCTTCAGGCCCAAGTCCTCTGCGGTCCTGCTGGGGACTTGGCACTGAAGGGTCTCCCGGGGGACAAGGCCAATCCGAGGACTCTTGGATTGGGCCTCTTCTGTCTGGGCTGGGTGGGGGAGAGTGATGACGCAGTAGCAGTGGTGGCGGTGGAGCCTGGCGCTGGGCCAGCTGCCGTGGTGACTCTGCCCTGATCAGTTGCAGGCCCAGGGCCTTCTGTCTGGCCGACAGCGACGAGGAGTCCTCCAGTGCTGGCTCCTCTGACGAAGATGACGCACCAGAGCCTGGCGCAGGAGACAAACCGCTTCTCCCAGGGGCTGAAGGGTGAGTGGATCCAGCTTCTGGGGTCTTCAGGGGTCAGGGCTGCAAGTTGGGAGTGAGCTTTTATTGTCTTTTCCTCTCTGATCTTCCTTCCTCCTTCACTTTGAGTGAATGATTTTTGCATTAATAACTAAAAGCCAGTGGGATAAAATTTCATGCCCCAAAGCAAAAGACCCGAATAGCTTTCCCTAATTAAGAGGGTCCAGACCAAAATGGTTTTCTTGGGCCGTTGGGATAAATAACAGAGAATTGAAGGGTGTGTTTGTCACAAGGAGCACAGATTACACAACAGCTCCCCCTGGTGTGGATAGGGAGCATTACTTCCCTTCTGACGGGTCACACTTGCTTCTGTTGAGCTTTTAGTTCCTACAATGTTGAAACATTCAGGTGATTTCTTCGGTGAATTTTGAAAACGTGGGTCACTTAGCTGATCTTTTGGATCATGAACTACATTTTGGTGGCTCCCTTTGCCTGTTACTTGGACTGCTGAATGATCAAAGTGCTTAGGCTGCCTCTCTGTAAGGATCTTTTAATTATTTAAAGTGAGTGAAGAAACTAAAATGATAAAGAAACCAGGTGATTCAGAAGTATTTGTAAGAAAATATCAACCTATTCACTTTTGAAGTCCTACAGAAGATGAAAAGAGAGTCTAGATGTTTGAGGAATTGGGACTAAAGTTTGTGTGCATTATTTAAACTCTCCCCACCTGACCTTCTTAAGAAGAATTGCTTTTGCCTACACGCATACCCTTACTATTCCTGACACTCTGGAACTGTGGAGGATTTTAAGAGCAAATATCCTCTCTTCTTAGGGCAGTCTTAGGTAGATATGACCTGATACAGGAAAGCTTGCTTTCCTGGGCTGCTAGCGTATCAGCCGCATGCAGCTTTTTTTCTTTAGATGCTCCTGAGCCCTTTGACAAGTCGTTGCTGCTCAGAGTTGCTGTGACACCATCCAAAAGGCAGATGTTTTACTGTGCTTTGTGGCCCTGTTAATGCAGCCTGATTTCTTATTTGCTATGTAGAGATGGTGAGATTTTGCTCAGAGGACACTGGATTTATATTCAGTATTTGAAGGTTATAAAGGAGAGCAGGTGAGATACCTTCCCTGCTTGCAACTGTGAGAACTTGGTCTGACTCGCCATTGTCAAGACTCAGGCTCTATCTGATGTCTAAACCTTGTCTAAAGTTGTAGTTCTCTGGACTTCCCTGGTGGTCCAGTGGTTAAGACTCTGTGTTTCCACTGCAGGGGCACAGGTTCGACCCCTGGTCGGGGAACTAAGATCCTGCATGCCATGCAGTGCAGCCAAAAGTAAATAAATTAAATTAAATTTAAAAATAAATAAAGTAGTAGTTCTCACCTGGGGGTTATTTTGTTCCCCCCCCCCCGGGACATTTAGCCATGTCCAAAGACATTTTTTATTGTCATATCTGTGGGGGAACATGCTATTGACATCCAGTAGGCTGAGGCCAGGGATGCTGTTAAACATCTGGCAACATCCACAACAAAGAATCGCCCAGTCCACCATGTCAGTGGTGCTGCAGTTGAGAAACTCAGGTCTAAAGTCAGGTGAACACAGAGCCACCAAGTTGTTTTTGAAGGAACAAAGTCTGTACTAACACCCGTCTGTGTCCCTCATTTAAAGGTATGTTGGAGGTCACCGAACAAGTAAGATTATGAGGTTTGTTGATAAAATTACCAAGTCAAAATATTTCCAAAAAGCAACGGAGACAGAGTTCATTAAAAAGAAGATTGAAGAAGTCTCCAATACACCACTGCTGCTGACTGTAGGAGTACAAGAATGCAGAGGAACCTTGGCGGTCAACATTCCACCTCCCCCGACCGACCGAATGTGGTGCGTAGAGGGCTCCGCGGGCTCAGCCAGTGATTCCCCTTCTTGCACGACCAGAAAAATCCCATAAAAACTGCTGATCCTTGACCTTCTCCTGGGAAGAAGCACTTTCACACGTTTTTCGTGGAACCTTAACATTAGTTGTAAATCTGATTCTGTCGTCTACTGTGAGTGGTTAATTCACATATAAAGACTCATCTTCACACATTAGGAAGAGTTGAGGTTATTGGTGAAGTTTATGGGATGAGCTGTTTCTATTCTTGGTCTTCCTCCTCTCTCAAGCCAACCCCTTCCACCAGTGAGAACAGCTCTCATTTGTAGACCTCTTATTCTCTGCCTAGCCTGGGGTGTAACTGCTTTACCTGGCCAGTCCTCACAGCATCCCGCGGAGATAGGGCCATCGTTATGCCCACCTTACAGATGGGGATCACACATCCAGCAGAGTCCTGGGTGGTTAGGGAAGACTTCCCCAGGTCAGATCTGGATGTTAAGGAGGCAGGAGCACGTGTGCTTGGTAACTGTGGTAGAAGGTCTACCCAGAGAGTTGTCATTTGACTGAACCAGTGGGTCTTAACTCCACCTGCATATCACAGTCACCTGGGTGACTTGTTAAAGCTATGCCCAGCCCAGCCCCCAGGATTCAGCGGCTGGGGGGACTAAGCCAGGATTGAGAATCACTGAAATAAATTTTTCATGGGCCCAGCAGAAGAAAATCACTATCTATAAATCTCAATTTTAAATTGACATTCAGATGTGCATAAGGGTATACAGGGATTGCATAAAAGACCTCTTTGTACCATAAGCTACAGTTGTGTGAAAAAGATAGCTCTGTTCTGTTACAGAGTGAAACCAGCATGCTGGTACACAGCCTTAGTGTTCAGAAGGGCTTGTAGGAATGATCACAAAAGGATTTTTTAATTGACTGATCATTTAATGATGATACTGGTGTTTCCCAGTAAAAACTTTAAAATACCATTTTAGATTTTATTTTTAAAAAGTAATGTTTTCACTGGAAGAACATGAAGAAAACAGGAAAAAAAAAAAAGCCTGTAACCTTTTACCATCCCCAAATAACCAGTTAATAAGTAACTTACTGTGCATTTTTCCAAGCCTAATAACAAATTTTCTTTTAAATAGTAAGAGTTGATACGTTTCTTCCTCTTCCAAGCTTTGACTTAGGAGTTACAAATGCCACTGCTCAATGGGAGTTAAAATTAGAGACCTCTAGGCTAGTGCCACGCAGTGCATGCTCGAGTGCTGAACTGTTTGTTATTAATCCACAAAGATACGTATAGATACTGAGAGTGTTTAGAAACATTTATAGCAATCTGCCATTTTTATCATACAGGCAGACCTCATCTTACTATGCTTTGCTTTCTTGTACTTACCGATATTGTGTTTTTTACAAATGGAGGTTAGTGGCAACCCTGCATTGTCAGATGATGGTTAGCATTTTTTTTTAGCAATAAAGCGTTTTTCAATTGAGACACATACGTTGTTTTGCACACTTAATTGACTACAGAATAGTGTAAATATAACTTTTATATGCACTGGGAAACCAGAAATTCACGTGACTCACTTTATTGCAGTAATTAGCTTTATTGTGGTAATCTGGAACTGAGCCCACGGTATCTCCAAGGTGTGCCTGGATGTTTTAAAACATTGGTCCATGATGGGTTGAAGTTTTTAGTTTGATAGCACACAGTCTCTTGACTGGATACCTTACCAACAATTCTGAGTGCCAGTCTGCTCCATTGAGAAGCCATAATTATGGTGTGGAGTGTGGAATGAAAAAGCAGGTTATAGAACGTTTCTATTTACGTATGCATATTAGGAGTGTGGGGAAAATGGATCCCACTTCTCTCAGTGGTCCTATCTTGGTTATGAGACTCAGAGAGAGAGTGTCTTTTATTTTCTGCTTTATACACTTGTATATTTTGGATTTTGTAACAGACATATCCTACTTTCATAAAAATAGAAACAAAGAAGATCCTTTCCATTTTAGGAAAAACAAAAACAAGAAACAATGCCTAGGTCATGGACTTTTCCAGTGGCATTTCCTGGCTTTCTTAGTTTGTCACAACTGTTCTCAGATCATCACGGCCCTGGGTCCAGGGACACAGGGAGTTCACAATTCATACTTGCTGCACTGAAGTGTTTTTTAGAAGGGATTTTCGGAAGAAGAGAACATTTAAGTAGTGATAAAGCCTTGTGTAAATGAGGAATGTTTGCTCTTGGTACTGTCCACTTCTTTTCTTTGATTCTAAATGTGGTTATTACTCGTCTTTAAAAGGTATGGTTTCCGGAAGCCACCACATATCGAGCTGAAAGCTCGGCCAAAACTTGGAGAGAGAGAAGTGACTTTAGTTCATGTGACAGACTGGATAGAGAAGAAACTGGAGCAAGAGTTTCAGGTACACCTGCAGTGTCATCTAGTGTTTCATTGCTGAGGCTCTAAAAGCTCTGGGTAGAACAGAGGTTCTGAACTTCATGTGGGTCAGGATCCTCCTTGGAAAATCTGGTGAAAGCTATGGACCCCAGGAAAGTACACATATGATCAAATAGGCATAAAGTTTCAGGTTTAGTTTCAAAAACTCTGAAACTCATCCACAGAACCCCGTGAAGTAGTCTTTAGAGGAAACGCAAAAGGTAGGGGTCAAAGAGCAAAGTGACTGTCTTGTACCAGTAGGCCTGGCGAGCCGTCCATCTGCTGGGGCTATCTTTGGACTTTTCCCCGGGTGGGGCCTGGAATTGGCTGGCCAGCTAGTAGCACCCGGGCTGTGGTGGTTCCTGCCCTTGTTTGTTTGTTGCAACAAACATTCTGCGTGTAGCTACCACCTACCCTGGAAGTCCAAAGATGAATCAGGCCTGTCCCTCCCCTGTGGATCTTCTAGGGTAGTCTAGAGATCTTCTGGAGTTGACTAAGCCAGAGCTCATTCTCTAAGCCTGTCTTCTGCATTCTGCAACCAAGGGAAATAGCAGTGTAGCTGAGGCCCTGGAATGAGCTGTTTCTATCAAATTTTTATCAGGTTTTTGAGGCATCCTTGTCTTTTAAGGTTTTACGGATTAACAGACTATTTACTTTGTAGTAAATTTCAGCTTTTGAAGAATACCGGTATTATTTTTGCAGTAGTATATTTTGAGTTATTGCCTTTAAAATTATATATTTTTTATTATTTAAAAGCTATAGGTTAAATATAACTAAAAACCAATCTATGGAAAGCTTAATTTTATCTCCAAAAGGAAGAGTACTTTGAACCTAATTGGGGGAAAGACAATCTCATGCCTTCAGTTCTTTTCCTTTTTCTTATCTCCCTAGATCCTGCATTAGGAATTTGGGTGGGTCATCTCTTTTAGGGGTATTAGGGGTATAAGGGTCATCTCTTTTAGGGGGCAAACTTTGGTGCATGGTATTTTTGAGGCAAGTTGGGAAGTTGAAGGGTAACTGCTTGCATTCTCCCATGGCCACCTGTTTTTGTTTTTGCTTTGGAAGAAAGCATTGCTGAAGTTGAACACATTGCCAAAATTCACTTACATAAAATTAATTTATAAACAGATAGGCAAAGCACCATTACTGTCAAGCACTCATTATCCTTTGGGTGTTCACTATAGTAGGATTTCTTTCATACAGAGCTTTAACTGGTTCTGGTTTGAAAAAACAAAAAATTAGCTTACATTTTTGTTGCTAGGATTTAAATGGGTAAGTTGGCTTATGTGTGTTGGACTATGTGTTCTGGATACAGTAATTTGGAAATACTATGAGCAGCTTACGCTCTTAATTCTCTTAATGTTATTAATCAATTCATGAGTCCTTTTATTATATGTACATGAAATCAAAGGCTGCTTCTTCCTCAGAGCTTATTGGGTTCTCGTGTTCGTGCACTGGTGTGATACCTCAATGCTTTCTAAATATCATAGAGGAATTAGCTTGGAATGTGTAGGAAAAGTTGTTTCATATGTATTTTAAAAACTAGTCTAAAGCCTAAAATTATCAGAACACACTAGGGCAACTCTGAGAAAAGAGCATTCTTCCACATGCCTGTTCCTTCTTTCTACAGAAAGTTTTTGTCATGCCAAACATGGACGACGTTTATATCCCTATCATGCACTCAGCCATGGATCCTCGCTCCACTTCCAGCCTCCTGAAAGACCCACTGGTGGAGGCTGCTGATCAGCTGTGATGGGTGCAGACCTGGTGTTCCCAGTATTATGAGATGAAGCTCAAGGTGTGGGGTTCTCGGCTGCCATCTGGGCTGTAGCACTGGCCTTTCCTCGTGCCACAGCTTCTGCCCTCTGCCTGCCGGTGCCCATCCCACTGGGAGGTGTCCAGTGAATGGGGTCCAGATAGCCTCCTGCAAAGCTTTGACTCAGCAAAGGAAAACTTGGAAGGATTGTCACGGTGGATCCAGAGATTACAGGTGACCCCCACCATGGCTTTTCTAAGTCTACCAGTTTTTGTGGCAGCAAAAGAGCACATTAAGAGCGAAGCTGCACAGCTGGGAGGCTTCCCCTTGCCTCCTCGATGCCTCCAAAGCTTTTTCTCAGGCAGCCAGTGCAGTGGAATGTTTTCTCACTTTTACAGTTTGTGTGACGCAGCCCTCCACACCAAGAGAACGTCAGTGTGGTTACACATGTGGAGGGTGGGGAGTGGAATTTTGTGAACTATTTCTTTGGTGATAAAAAGATATGCATAGCAACTTACTCTTCTTATCAATTGTGCGTTTTGGAAGCAAGTAGCCATAGAACACACACTCTAACACACTATCAGCTGGGGCGGGAACCGTGGGATTTATGTGACCATTAGGCAAAGCCATGAGATCAAACCATCCCACACCTGTTACCAAGGAGGTACAATCACCTGGTTTCTGACTAATCCCAAATGTTTTCCTGAGACTTGAGCATATGTGGAAATATCAAACAAACCTAATGACTGGACTGGGGTGGGGCCAGGAAGCCAGAGCCACCGTCCTTCCACCTGGCACTTGCTGTGAGCTCTGGGAAGCTTTAAATAGGCATCTTAAATGCTTTGTTAACCTAATCGGTTTGGGATGTTTTGTGGGCAGTTTCCTTTTCTGATGTGGCCAAAACCGGAGACTGCTCTCTATCGTCTTGAGTCCAGATGAGGCTCAAGTTTGCTCGGCATCAAACACTACAGATCTCAAAATTAACGTGACATTTAACGTTGCCAACTTTATTTTGTGCATTTGTGTCAGAACATTTAGTTTACAGGTTTCGGGGCTCTCTCAAACTGTGTAATTTGCTTTGAGAAGTACACTCAATACAATTTTTTAATTGTTTAAAGCTGCATTCAACATCAAACTTACCTTGGGTTAACTTTTGACAACTTACATGTGGACAAAGCTAATAGTGGTTTTTTAAACAGCAACAGCACCTTGCCTGAACGGGACTTTAAAGAAATATATTGAAAAAAACATATTCGAACCCTTATTTGATTACTTTAATTGTACCATTAAAACATTTGACTTAAATTATCGGACCATTCCAGTCAGTGTACTGTTCTGATTTCTCATTGTGTAGGCCAATTTGCCTGTCAGTGCGCATGTCTTGTTCGCTGGTCTTATAATTTTTGTGCAATAATTAAAGGCAAAGGACTAGATGCACTATTGTGTAAAGAGATTACACATGACTGTACCCTATTGCACTTAATCAAATAGTATGTGGGGATTTACAATCGCTTGCATTGTTTCACAAAATAAATGTCTGTCAAATACTAGATAAGCATCTAAGTCATTTCTACTTGATCCTGCTTAGATAATAGGAACAGAATAAACTGTGGTACAGAATAAACCTGGGCCCTCAGCTGCCAGTAGCAGCTTCGGTTTCTTGGGTGGTCACTGGACCCGTCCTGTTCGAGGATCCAAAGTAGACCACACCCTGATATAAGGAAGGCGCTATTATCCTCGATTCGTATTTTTTAAAGTCCTGCTTCTGGGGCTTCTCTGATGACGCAGTGGTTGAGAGTCCGCCTGCCGATGCAGGAGACGGGTTCATGCCCCGGTCCGGGAGGATCCCACAGGCCGCGGAGCGGTTAGGCCCGTGAGCCATGGCCGCTGAGCCTGCGCGTCCAGAGCCTGTGCTCCGCGACGGGAGACGCCACGACAGTGAGAGGCCCGTGTACCGCAAAAAAAAAAAAAAACACTCCTGCTTCTGAGCTAGAGTTTACACCAACTGCCTACTAACCCTGCTGACTTGGGGCCCCCTCCATTAAGTACCAAAGGGGCTAGACATGCCCTTCAACACGTGCTGCCTTGTACTCAGAAATGATGCTCGTTTCACCTAAATCCAGGAGGGATCGTTATCACCTAGTATGTGGATTACGAAGGAGTGATTGTGCATTTATTTAGGTGCCCATGTTGTGCCCCGCAATGCACAAAACCGTCATTGTGAGCTGTTCAAGCTATCTGGGACACAAAGCAGTTGACCCTAAACGGCTGTTTTTCTAAGTGGTCCGCGAATACACCTCAGCCAGACGAGCTCAGCCTATGCAGCTCACGACCGGGAACCAGTTAGTGTCAAGCGCACTACAGCCTTCACTCAAGCGGTTCAAGGCCACAGCCGGATTCTCATCTCCCCTCCCTGCAGACGCTCTCCTCGCCGCGGTTAAATGAACCTGCCCGTCTCACTGATTTCCACGGAGAGAACACTCGGACTCACAGGACAGGCACAGGAATAAGCAGAAGACTGCAGGACCCCCGAGGCCCCCCACCCCAGCCCGGTGCCGCAGTGTAGCTCGCGGTTAAAAGGGCCGCCGCCGCGGGGGCAAGACGGCCCCAGTTATGCGCAAGCGCGTGCTGCTCTGGCGCTGCAGCCTGACCCCCGGCGCCACGCGCAGGCGCGGCAGGGGCTCAAAAGCAGCGCGTCGCGACAAACATGGACACCACCGCTGAGATCAAGCCATTTTATTGAGGGGCTTCGGGGTAGGGTAGAAAAGCTGGGAGGACAATGAGATCCAACGTCCTTCTCCTAGCCGGGACCTGCAAGAACGAGAGCGGTGGGTGAGGAGGAGGTGGTATACCCGCAAAGCCGTTTCCCACCCCCCAGCCTCAGCGGCCCGGCTCAGACTCCAGTTCGCATCACCCGCGTCAGCAGTCTAACACGTGCTTTAATTTGGATATCATCACCGCCAGCCGCCCACCCTCCACCCGGTTCCCAGGCCCACGAAAAAGGGGGGGAAACAGACCTGCGCCAGCCAAGTACAGACCCAACCTCACTTTCACCACTTCACAGTCGCTGAAAGGAAGGGGAACTCGCCGGGCTTCTACTTAAAGAAGCAGACCGGAGGTGGTTGGGCGGGCTTTACCGCCATTAACCAATAGCAAGTCAAACTTCTAGCCACGTGCCTGTAAAGTGGCCTAATGATTGGCCCTGCTCACTGAGTCCTCCAGAGTATAGAGCGGTTATATATAGAGCCAGCCGTCAAGATGGGCGTCAAGGGAAGACTAAGAGTTGCGCGGTGTCCTAAATTCTAATGATTTTTTTCGCGGCGTAGGTCGTCGGCCTGTGAGTAGTGTGCGTTTCTCCATACTACACAAAACGAAACCTTACAAACGGCAGGGCGCAAGTAATGCCTAACCTGTTTAATATTCTGTGCCAGGAGCTAGGCTAGGAGCTGAGGTGACAAACTAGTCTTGTCCCTGAATTTAAAGTAACCTGTTCCGGCAGAAAGACCTTGTGTTTGAAAGTAGACTGATGTGCAACCAAATCCTGACTTTGTGATGAATTCGCCCTGTGACCTTGATCACTTAGCTTTTCTGAGCCTCAACTTCTGAAAAATAGGGGAAAAAAAAGTGTTGTACGAGGCTTAAATAAGTTAATGTCAGTCATCTGGTACATTCTGAGTGGTAAACAAATATGTTTTTAAAGGACTGGTGTGATGTGGAAGACTTATGGATTGCAATACTTTAATAAACGCCAAAACAGAGCTATAAACAGCCTACACTGGAAGCCCAAAGGAGAGAAGGTCTAACATTGGGAAAGCTGAAAGTACTTCTAGGTATTGAGCTCATACTGTGAGCCAGGCATATTATTCACAAGTGGTCAATAATATGTCCCTGCCCACTGGGTTTGATTTACTGGGAGAGGGAACAGAAGACACACGGGCACAATATCTGGTTATCTTTACTTCCTTTATATGTTTTCCTTGGGAATTCTTTTCCTTTTTTCCTCCTAACTTAATAAGGAAAGTTTATTGGTTTTTTGTTATAATGAAAGCATTTCAGCCTGAGTTTGGAGTTGAATAGGACTCTTATTTTCATTATTTGCTACATAGTCTTTAGTTAAATTTTAAAATTCCTCTTTGATCCAAAACAGTAGTTATTTTGGCAAGTGTTCTGTAACGTCTATATGATGTTGACTTTAAGAAAAACCAAAACACACAATGTAAGAGCTGTGAGTTGAGTTTATTCAGTGTCTTACTGAGGACTGTAGCCCAGGAGACAGTAGGAGAGCTATGAGAAAGTGTTCCCAAGAGGTAAGGGAGGAGCCTGTCTACATATGAATTTTTTTGCTGGGGAAAAAACATCTAGTCGAACATCAAAGATTACTGCTAATCACAAAGAACAGACATCTCAAGTTAATGATTTTAGTACTCTTCTACGTATGGGAAGATGCAAGAATCTAGGAGGTGTGGAAAATTTTTCCTTAGATATGTATCTTAACTATCTAGGGGCAGTATCCAAAGCACAGAATGCTTCCTGTTTTTCTCCATCCTGAAATCCCCATAGGCCCACTCTCAGTGGGTGACTTTAGTGACTAATGGCTTGATTTCCTTGTAGAACTGGAGTGGCAGACAACATTTTTTTTCTTTACGACTTTTTAAAAAATATTTATTTATTTATTTGGCTGCACCGGGTCTTAGTTGCAGCACGTGGGATCTTTCAGTTGTAGCATGCGGGCTCTTTTAGCTGTGGCACATGGGATCTAGTTCCCTGGCCAGGGATTGAACCTGGGCCCCCTGCATTGGGAGCACAGAGTCTTAACCACTGGACCACCAGTGAAGTACCTACAATGATTATTTCTATTGCTGTGGAAACATTTTCTTAAAATATTTATTTATTTATTTGGCTGCGTTGGGTCTTCGTTGCGGCATGCCGGATCTTTGTTGCAGCACGAGGGCTTCTCTCTAGTCGTGGCACACCCGGGCTCAGTTGCCCCACGGCATGTGGGATCTTACTTCCCCAACCAGGGATCGAACCCGTCACCCCTGCATTGGAAGGTGGATTCTTAACCACTGGACCACCAGGGAAGTCCCAAACATTTGTTTTTAAGTCAACATTTATTACACTGTCATACAGTTTCTACATTGGGAAATGAATTAAAGTTTTCTTTGTAGCGTAGAATATGATCTCCTTTTATAAATGTTCCACAGATTTTGAAGTGGAGATGTTTTCACTATCATGTACAGATAATGGCATGAAGTATTGATTAATTTGGGGCTTCCCTGGTGGCGCAGTGGTTAAGAATCTGCCTGCCAATGCAGGGGACACGGGTTCGAGCCCTAGTCCAGGAAGATCCCACATGCCGCAGAGCAACTAAGCCCGTGCGCCACAACTACTGAGCCTGCGCTCTAGAATCCGTGAGCCACGTGCCACAACTAATGAAGCCCGCGTGCCTAGAGCCTATGCTCCGCAACAAGAGAAGCCACCGCAGTGAGAGGCCTGCGCACCGCAAGGAAGAGTAGCCCCCCCCCCCCGCTCACCGCAACTAGAAAAAAGAAAGCCCACACACAGCAACAAAGACCCAATGCAGCCAAAAATAAATAAATTAATTAATTTTTAAAAATTATTAATTCAGTCTTAGCTGTAATTATGTTGTCTAAATCTCTCTCTGTATTTTATACTTGATTGGGAGTGTATGTATTCTCATTGATTAATAGTGAAGTGTTAAGATCATGCTTCAGATACCAAATGCAGGCAAGGATGCAAAGCAGCAAGAACTTTTCTTCATTACTGTGTGGGAATGCAAAATAGTACAACCATTTTCATAATCCCCTAAAACTGCAATCACTCAAAAGCACTTCAGTGGGTAAGTGGTAAGCAATTGAGGTACATCCTTACAACTAAATGCTACTTGGCCATAAAATATTGCCAAAAATAGAATGAACTATCAACACGTGTCACACATGGAAGAATCTCAGAGGTGTTATGCGGTGGGAAAGGAGCCAGACTCAAAAGATGCTATAATTCCATTTATATGACATTATAGAAAAGACAAAACTATAAGGATGGAGAACAGATCAAAGAACTCCCAAGAGATTGGGGATGTGTGGAGCATTTGGCTACAAAGGCAGCACAAAGGCATTTTTGAGGGTGATAGATTTTTTTCTGTATCTTGATTATGTTGGTGGTTACAGGACTTTATGCATTTGTCAAAACTCAGAACTGTTCACCCAAAAGATTTAATTTTATTGTATAAAAATTTTAAACAAAAAATTAAAATAAAAAATCTGCTTCCGTCATTTTCCATGATTATTTCTATTGTTATTTGTTTGTACATTTTGAGGCTATGCTATTAATTCTCATTATGGTTTGTGGCTGATAATATTTCCATTGTGGATTACACATATCTGTATAAAATAACTAAGTTATTTATGTCTTTTGCCTTGAGTTCTAATTTATCTCACATTAGCATTATTACTCGTCTTTTTGTTTGTTTGTTTTTCTGATATGTTTGCCCATCCGTTTATTTCTAACCTTTCTATGTTATTTTATTCTTATTGTGTCCTTTGTATGAGGCATATGGTTGGATGATGATGTTTATCCCAATGTGACAATATTTGCCTTTAAAAAATTTATTTAAAGATACATGCACCCCATTGTTCATAGCACAATTTACAATAGCCAAGACATGGAAACAACCCAAGTGCCCATCAACAGACAAATGGTTTAGGAAGCTGTGGTATATATATATACACACACACACACACACACACACACACACACACACACACACACACACACACATACACACAGTGGAATATTACTCAGCCATAAAAAAGAATGAAATATTGCCATTTGTGGCAGTGTGGATGGACCTAAAGAATATTATGCTTAGTGAAATAAGAGAAAGACAAAGACTATATTGATATCACTTATATGTGGACTCTAAAAAATAATACAAATGAATGTATATACAAACAGAAACAGACTCACAGACACAGAAGATAAATTTATGGTTACCAAAGGGGAGAGAGACAAATTAGGAGTATGGGATTAACAGATACAAACATAGTATACATAAAATAGAAAAGGAACAAGAATTTACTGCCTAGGGGCTTCCCTGGTGGCGCAGTGGTTAAGAATCCACCTGCCAACGCAGGGAACACGGGTTTGATCCCTGATCCGGGAAGATCCCACATGCTGTGGAGCAACCAAGCCCCTGCGCCACAACTACTGAGCCCACGTGCTGCAACTACTGAAGCCCGTGCACCTAGAACCTGTACTTGGGGACAAGAGAAGCCACCACAATGAGAAGCCCGCAAACCGCAACAGAGTAGCCCCTGCTCGCCACAAGTAGAGAAGAGCCCGTGTGCAGCAATGAAGACCCAACACAGCCAAAAAATAAAATAAATAAATGAATAAAAATAAATGAATGAGGGAAGGGGAGAGGCAGCATGTGGAAAGGAGGGCCTCCGGAGTGTGGAGTTCCAGAGTTTGGAGTGGCTGAGAATCTGCCTGCCAATGCTGGGGACACGAGTTCAAGCCCTGGTCTGGGAAGATCCCATATGCCGCGGAGCAATTAAACCTGTACGCCACAACTACTGAGCCTGTGCTCTAGAGCCAGTGAGCCACAACTACTGAGCCTGCGTGCCACAACTACTGAAGCCTGCGCACCTACAGCCCATGCTCTGCAACAAGAAGAAGCCAGCGCACCGCAATGAAGAGCAGCCCCCGCTCGCCTCAACTAAAGAAAGCCCAGGTGCAGCAACGAAGACCCAACACATCCAAAAATTAATTAATTAAATTAATTAATTATTTTTTTAAAAGCCCATTTTTGAAGCAGTGGTTTGCGATGCCACTTTTGTCATGTACTAGGGTTCCACATGATTCGGGCTCTACTTTTTTTTTTTTTCGGTACGTGGGCCTCTCACTGTCGCGGCCTCTCCCGTTGCAGAGATATTAATAAATTGAACATTCAGATACCACTTAGTTTAGGAGAAATGACATCATCAGTAACTTTGAAGCTCACTTTCGGCCCCTTCTGACTACTTCTCCCTCCCTCACTCTCAGAGAAAACCACTGTCCTGAATTTTGAGTTTGTCTGGTTTTTGCTTTTTTTTTAGACTTTTGCTTCATATGTATATATATATATATATATATATATATATAAAGCTGATTTTTAACATCTTCCTCTACTATTTTCATCTGCATGATCCAGGAACTTAGTTCACTGTATTCATTACCTTGCCCTCAACACATAGAATACTGCCCACTACAAAGGAGATATTCAATCATAGTGACTGCAAAATGATAAATAAATGATTGATGGAATATCCACATTAAGAAAAATGTTTTCAAAGAAAAACACAAACCAATTTTTTTTAATTGTAGTAATAAGATGCATCATTAGAATTAAAGCCAGCTCTATAAATTGAAGCATGAAATAGATAAAATGTATGGCTTTTTGCGGTATGCGGGCCTCTTACTGTCGCGGCCTCTCCCGTTGTGGAGCACAGGGTCCGGACGCGCAGGCTCAGCGGCCATGGCTCACGGGCCCAGCCGCTCCACGGCATGTGGGAATCTTCCCGGACCGGGGCGCGAACCCGTGTCCCCTGCATCGGCAGGCGGACTCTCAACCACTGTGCCACCAGGGAAGCCCCGCTTCATATATTTGTATATTATTTAGTTTTGCCTGACTTTGAGCTTTACAGAAATAGAATATACTGTATATGTTCTTCTGTGACTTGCTCTTTTTATTGCTTAATATTGGCGACATTCATGTTGTATGTAATGCAACCAGGAATTGTAGTAATGCGACCAGTTTCACTACTGTGTAGCATCCCAGTACACAATTATACTGCAGTTTATACACCTGTCCTCTTTGGGTTAGATGTTTAAAATATCTTCCAGTTTTTAGTATGACAAACAAAGCTGCTCTGAATATTCTTGTGTGTGTGCAAAAGATCCTTTGGGGTATGCACACAGAAGCACAATTGCTAGGTAAGCACATTTCCAACTTCCCAGATAATAGCAAATTATTTTCCAAAGTGGAGGCTCTAATCTGCACTCCCACATTGGGCTCCACCCTCACCAACTCTTGATATCATCACACTTTTTATACGTTTGCCAATATGGTCAGTGTAAAATGATGTCTTTAGTGTAGGTCATGGGCCAGGTGTAGTCAGGTATATTGTTGATTTAGTCCTCTTAGAAATGTTGAGCTAGCACTTTAATCAGGGATTATTGGTTGTAAGTGATGGAAACCCAACTCAAAGTAGCTGGGATAAATAGGGGAAGGTTTGTTTAAATAGAGGAAGAAGAGCTTTGCAAGCTGATGTCAAGCCAACTGGAATCAGAACTTAAGCTTGTCCAGGGCTCCTTGACTGCCTCTGTGCATCTCTTTACTTGTCAACTTTTTTCTTTTGTGTTGGCTTTCTTTACACGATGGAGGCAGCTCCTGGGCCTCACACCTCCCGGCCTTGCCGGTAAAAAGGAAACGAGTCTCTTTTCGTGCCTCTAGTTGAGGCCAGATTGGATACAAGCCTACCCATGGGTCAAGTAAAGTTGGTCAGACGGGTAGCTGTTTTGGTTAACTATTACTGCACAACAAACCACTACATAACTTAGTGGTTTAAAACAACAGCCATTTTATTATCTCTCACAGATCTGTGAGTTAACTAGCCTTGTTAACTGAAAACAGGGTTTGCCTCTTGGTAAGCTAAAAGACACAACCAAGCCAAAGACTGGGAGAAGGAAGGATTTATTACTTGCAGCAAGTAAGGAGAACGCCGGGGAAATTTCGCAAAGCAGTGTCTCCCCAAGCAGCAAAACTGGGGACATTTTAAGCTAAGGGTATATGCATATTCATGAAGAGGCTGATGTAGTATATGCATATTCATGAAGAGGCTGGGGCAGTGTGTGCATATTCATGAAGGGCCTCGAGGAGAATTCAGCACAGAATTGGGGCAAAGTTTGACAGAGTCCAAGCTTTAGTTGACTGAAGGCACAAATGTCAGAAAAAGTTAACATCATTCCTTAGGTTCAGACCGGTCTGGGGTCTTAGCCATCCTCCACCTTGGTGGGGGCCTAAATTCCTGTAGAACAACTCAAAAGACCGTACCAGATTATTATGTATATCCATTGAAGAGGAACTAGGACTCTGTTTTATCACTGAACTATTTTTTCTTGACTGTGTTTCCTTTGCTCCTGCATTCCCTCACTTGCCTTAAGATCTTTAATTACTGAGACCTGTTCAAGGGCAAGCATTGTGGCCAGGCTTAGATCACAAAATAGCTTAGGCCAATAATGGCTTCTCTTATGTCAAGAAAGCCATGGCTGGTTCTCTTTCTCTGGAGACCCCCTACCCTCTCTGCTTACCGTCTCAGCTGAGAGGGACTTCTGTTCCATGTGGTCACCCTGGGGCTTGATTGGGCTGAAACACCCAAAATGGCTCACCTAGATGGCTGGCAGCTGGGAGCTGTTGATTAAAGCAACTCCGTTCCCCTGCATGTGGCCTGAGTGTGGCTTGGGCTTCTCCCAAGATGGCAGCTAGACTCCAAGAGGAAGGAAATGGAAGTTGTCTTGCCTTTTAAACTTGGGCTGGGAGGTCTCAGAATGTCACTTACGGTCAAAACCTGTCACAGGGACAGTCCAGATTCAAAGGGAAGGGAAATAGCTCTTACTTTTGATGGGAAGGGCAGCATGGCTTATAAGGAAGGAAAGTATTGTTTGGGGCCATCTTTGGAAACTTAGCTACCACAGTAGAGTAGAATGATTGGCCTCACAAGGGTAGGTGCCCACTAGGGCAGAGCCAGTACCACCTAGCATATCTGCCTTTTTTCCAAGGTGGGCCCTAATTCCTGTTCACTTGCTCCCTCCATGGTGAGAACAGCTGAAACTGAGCAGGACCTGGGAATTAGGGAAGTGAAGGAATGCAGAAACAAAGGAAAATCAGTTAAACAAGAAAAGTAATGACAACAGTTCAGCAATAAAACAGAGTCCTAGTTCCTCCTCAGGGGAGGTACGTAATGATCTGACACACATATCTTTGAGTTCTGCAGGAAATTAGACCGCCCACCCAAGTGGAGGATGGTGACTATAAGCTGAGCAAAAGCAGGTAGACCCCAAACTGGTTGAAACCAGAAGGTTGATGATTAAGATTCCTGAAACATCACCCTATTACCTCACCACCAACCAATCAGAAGAAAGTCATGCACCCTGAAGCCCTCACCCCAAGTGTTGCCTTAAAAACCCATCCCTGAAAGCCAATAACAGGGAGTTTTGGGCGTGAGCCACTCCCATACTCCCTGTTTGGCGAGCTGCAAATAAACACTGTGCTTTGCTTCATTACAGCCTGGTGTCAGTGAATTGGCTTTGCTTTGAGGCAGGCAAGTGGACCCAAGTTCACTTCGGTAATACGGTCCCTTGAACATGGTAAACACTTGATAACTGTTGTTGAATTCCTTCTTCTGAATCTTCTTGTTTGTTTAACTGCACCAGTCACATATTTTCCATCCTGCTTTGGCAAGGTCTCTTGTATCAGCCCTGGTCCCCCCTTCCTTTTCTTGCTCTAGATTAAGGCCCAAATAACTCTTGTTAACCGGCTCCTGATGTCTCTCAAACGCCTGTCTTTTGCCCGAACTCTCCCCGCGAAGCGTACCTTCAGTCCCATCTCACTCTGCTGCTTGCTAAGAAAGCCCAGTCTGACATTAACGCCCCCATCTACCGGCCCATCCTGCCTGCCCTGCCTCATCTCCCGCTGCTCCTCTGGGTAGAAGTCGAGCACAAGCTCACTTGTTTTTAGTGTATGTGCTGCCGAAGCAAGCACACAAGCTCACTAATGAGGCAGCTGGGGCTTCCATGAAGCCACACAGTCCTTTCCCTTCTTCGGGCTTTTGTTCGGGTCCTCCTGTCCCCCTAGACTATTCCTTTCCCCTATCAAATCTGACAAAAGGCCTAGCCCAGATACCACTTCTTCCATGAAGCCCTCCCTGCTCTATCCATCCCACCTCCTTCCTTCCACCAGACCCATCTCTCTCTTGAACACCATAGTTCTGTTTCTGAGTTTATTCTCACCTTCTTGCACTTTTCACAGTTGGCCTTGTACGTTGTACAAGTCCTATCACCTTTACCAACTTGCAAACTGTGATATTCCTTCATGGTACCAATCCTTTGAACTTAGAAGCCCTTGATGGTATTTGTTAAAAGAGTGAATGAATAAATGAATGAATGAGTGGTAACCGTCTGAGGTCAAAGATGAGGTCATCTGCAAAATGAAGGTGACAAAATTATAGCTAAAGTTTCTTTCTACTCTAAAATTTGGTTATGGACTTCCCTGGTGGCGCAGTGGTTAAGAATCTGCCTGCCAGTGTAGGGGACATGGGTTCGATCCCTGGGAAGATCCCACATGCCATGGAGCAACTAAGCCCGTGCACTACAACTACTGAGCCTGCAAGCCACAACTACTGAAGCCCGCACGCCTAGAGCCTGTGCTCCACAACAAGAGAAGCCACCGCAATGAGAAGCCTGCACACCACAACAAAGAGTACCCCTGCTCACCGCAACTATAGAAAGCTGGCGCTCAGCAATGAAGACCCAACACAGCCAAAAAATAAATAAATAAAATTTTTTTAAAAAGAAAAAATATTTTTTAAAAAATTAAAAAAAATAAAATTTGGTTATGTCTGTGAATGAGCTCTCGTAGAAAGGAGAGAGAGAGAACAGGTAAGGTATATATCTTGAACCTTAACAAACACAGTCTGCAAGGAGGTAAAAGAGCAGAGAGACAGGAGGAAAGCCAGAAAATGGTACTATCCAAGGAGGAAAAGTTCAAGAAAAAAGAACTATTAACATACCTGAGGGAATTCCCTGGCAGTCCAGTGGTTAGGACTCTGCACTCTCACTGCTGAGGCCTCGGGTTCAATTCCTGGTCCGGGACATAAGATCCCACAAGTCAGATGGCACGGCCAAAACAACTCCAAAACCAAACAAACAAAAACATACGTGAACTGAAGAGAGGCCCAGGGTAAAAAAGATAAAGCAAGCCCACTGGGATTTTGCAGGAGGAAGAATATGAGCTGCTTGAGAGAAGTTTCCAGAGAGTTCTGTTGAAATAAGCTGGATCCCAGGGGATTAGGAGGGACTGACCAGTGAGGAAGAGAGGTACTCTGAGAGGATGGCCGTTTCCATGTTGGCACTGAGCTGACCCTTTGAGAATATTAATATACGATACACTGGTACCACTATGGACACTTCACCATGGTGGCATATAGACTCAGCACAAATGGGTGTAAAATACAACAGCTCAGAGGCAAGTGAACAAATAATCAGGATTAGACTGAGCTCTCTCCCAGGGCAGAAACCCCAGGGGAAAGCTCAGTCTTCTCTCCCAGGTGGCTGGTCGGTGCCTTTTGTGAGTTGTGCTTTTGCACAATCAACCCACAGGTGAGATCAGGAGACTTACATGTTATTTGAGGCAATGCCCCTTATCACCAAATATTTGTACAAACTTCTGTTTGTTAATAGTATTCCAGGGACAAGGCAGTCTGGCTCCTGCCTAACCACATTTACGGGCCACAGAATGGTACCTTGTCAGTACACTGGGGGAGGGGCAAGGATAACAACCAGCGATGGTGGAACAGGCTGCAGCATCTGTGGTTGCCTCAGTGAACTCCGAAGTTATGTAGACAGCTGAGTTCTTTTTTTTTTTTTTTTGACAGCTGAGTTCTAATCCAGGTTGTGCTGGGAATTCCCTGGTGGTCCAGTGGTTAGGACTCAGCACTTTCACTGCTGTGGACCCAGGTTCAATCCCTGCTCGGGGAACTAAGATCCCATGTGATGTCCGGTACAGCCAAAAAAAAAAAAAAAAAATCCATGTTGTGCTGCTTACTAGCTATGTGTTACCCACCTGGCTGTTAATCTTTTAAGATTCCAATGTATCATCTGTAAAATGGGGCTAAGAACACTACCTCATAGAACTGCTGTGCAGATAGCATGAGCTGGTCCTATAAAACATGTGTTTGCACATTTCCAAACAATAGCCCACAGCCAACCAATGTTAACTGTGATAAGAATCATCTTTGCGGTAGCAAAAAAGTGTACGGTAGATTGGATTCTGTGGTAAAGAGAAGTTCTCCAGAGTGAGTGGCACGATCTCTTCAAATCCAGTCATCCTGGAACAGGAAGAACCAAGGTTCTATTTACCTAAGAACCAAACTGCTCACAGTGACAGTGGCTTTTAAAGAATTTCCCTTAAAAAATTAGGACATGAAGGAGATAAACGTTTAGCTTGCTACCAGAAACTCTTGCTTCATCGTTTTATTTATCCCTTAACTACCCCTCAACATGTGCTGTAAGTTCAAGTCTGTTTGGGAGCAGCGGCAGTGTGGAGATCACTCAAAATAGTCAAAGTGGATTTAGCCTGGTAAAGACACTGTTCCTTTGAGATGGTACTGAAGCTTTCAACCATGACCTCTCTTTCTGGTTTTACCAGCTTTTCCTTTCAAGTCTCCTTCAAAGGAAACTACTCTCTCACTAAATAGTTATCTGCAAACCAACTTCATAATCATTTTTAAGTGAAATTTTGAAGGGTTTCGAACAGAATTGAGACAGGCACAAACATTTGAAGGCTGGATCATAACTTCCACTAGAGGGCGACATTTGCTAAAATAAAGAAAAGGGATTAATGGCCACAGGGATTAACGCTGGACATTATGAGTGAGCCGGATTCCAGGACCTCGGCTACCCCTATCACCTCCGGGAACTGGAAAACACACAGTCTCCACCCCCAGGAGATTCAGAATCAGTAAGGGGAAGAGGGCAGAAAAAGGTGTTGGGAATCTATTTTTTAAAAAAACTCTTCAAGTTTGGGAGCCACTGATTTAGAGAGAAGTGAAAATAAGATTTTAGCTCATTTCTCCCACCACTCCCTCCCCTCTACTGACATAGTCAGGTCCTGCCTGCTCCAGTCTTTGCTGAACATATATTTTAACCTTGGTGGAAAAAGAGGGCTTATCTTTACACTAAAACCATGACCTTTGCCTTGTTTAGTGGATGTTATTTAAAACAACTTCCAGAAAGGTCATTTTCAGGCCTTTTCTATGGGCAGGTCCACTTCAAAGGCACCCTGCAAAAATATTTCCATTTCTGTCTGTATTTATCAGCAATGCCAGCTTTTGCTTTATCAAAAGCAAAAAGCTGTCTAAAACAATACTTGACTATGGAACAAGATTGTGGGCAATGCTGCCGTAAATAAAACCAGAACTTATCAGTGTGAGTTGCCAATCAAATGGAGACAGGCACAAGACATGTGCCTGTCTGATTAAGCATAAGAGTAACCTAACTGGTGCATAAGAAATTCTGAGAACCTATAACAGTGCAGTTATGGCCTAGAGATTTGGTCCAGATGAGTACAAGATAAATATACCTACCTCGTCCAGTCTCCTTGGAACAGATTTTTTTTTCTTTATTGGATCTTTAAAACTGATTTATGAGTCAGATTGAGGTAAGCATTCCCCTTTGTGTTTTATCTGCTGTGCTTACAGGGTCACAGTGACATTTTGAATTGTAAAAGGGCTGCCAGAGTTCCAGCACAGAAAGTTCCCCTCCTAGAGTCACTCTGTCAGAGAAAAAGCACCAGAGAAGGCATGTGAAAGCATTTTCTGATCAGGCTTCTCTATTAACTCAACCCTGTGGTCTTACAGATCCTGTTGTCAGCTTGCATGCCGGATGGATAATCATTAAAGAGCTCCTCCCACTTTCTGTGGGCGCCTCCCTGGACACCTGGCCACACTGGTCAGGAGTGATGGAGCTTGTGTTTCTGCACATCCCTCGCCAATCTCAAACCTCTCCGTTTGCATTTATACATGCAGATAACACTTTTCAAAATGTGTCTACTGCTTTCACAGTTGCCAAGATTTGTCCTACTCTTAAACTGGTGTGTTGGATTCTCCAGCAAGGGTTTAGTCCCTTGACTGTGATTCAGGCATATGAAGTTGGGAATGGGGAACTTTGTTGATGTGATTTGCTTTACCATGAGCATTTCTGTCTGCTCTAGTGGGATAGGATTGACTCACATGCACCCAGGCTCAGACATCTGGTGAGTCCCCCACTAATTTTTTTTTAATTATATTATTTTTAATTGAAGTATAGTTGATTTTACAATGTTGTGTTAGTTTCGGGTGTACAGAAAGTGATGCATATATATATATATATATATATATATTCTTTTTCAGATTCTTTTCCCTTATAGGTGATTACAAGATATTGAATACAGTCCCTACTTCTTTATTTCTCTAGCATTGCTTACTCCTTTCCCCCAAACCCTGAAAAATCTTAGGCTGTCATACGAGCAAGTCAAGAAAAATTAGAGGGCTTCCCTGGTGGCGCAGTGGTTAAGAATCCGCCTGTCAATGCAGGGCACCCGGGTTGGAGCCCTGGGCCAGGAAGATCCTGCATGCCGCGGAGCAACTAAGCCCGTGGGCCACAACCACTGAGCCTGTGCTCTAGAGCCTGCGAGCCACAACTGCTGAGCCTGCATGACACAACTACTGAAGCCCATGCGCCTAGAGTCTGTGCTCCCGCAGCAAGAGAAGCCACTGCAATGAGAAGCCCACGCACTGCAATGAAGAGTAGCCCCTGCTCGCCACAATTAGAGAAAGCATGCGGGCAGCGACAAAGACCCAAGGCAGCCAAAAATAAAATAAATTAATTTAAAAAAATTAGAGAAGCTGCCATCCTTTTTTTCCTTTTCTCCTAGAATATGGAAATGTGCTCTGAACCTTAGTTTATTCTGTCTTGTTACAAATGTCCTCTGGAGAGAGGCTTCCATCAAAGTTGAGGGCAGCATGGGACAGTGACCAAACAGCTGCAGGGCTCTTTACATCAGGTTAATAGCCCACAACCTTCAAAAGGACCTTGTATGAGTCCTCAACAAACCCACTCCCTCCAGCGAGTTGGGACCCATGTCAAGCTTCACGAGGTCACATCTACAAATGCCACATAAACACACATGACACCAGCAGCTGAAATGGTTTCCTTCTTTGCTTGTAATTTTTGGTGAATGATTTGGCCGTGGTTATTCCAAAGGGAACTGTTGGCTGTGGACATGATTTGAGGGGAATTCCTGAGGACAAAGAAAGGGACGTTTGGACTAACTGAGGCGCAGCTGGAAGACCCCAGGGCTGCGAACTCGGCAATAGCCGCGCGCAGGGCAGAAGCGCCGGGTTGCAGGAATCCCCTGCCAGCTGCCGACCCTCACTCCGGAGGTCGCTGACGATCCCACCACGGCGGGAAGACGGAGCGGGGACTCTGGACAGTCGGCACGGGCTGTCTCTTGGCCTTTCCTGATCAAGTCTGACGCAGCGGATCTCTCAGCGGGATCACTGGGACCGCCTGGGGCAGGGAATGCGCCCGCGTGGCGGGGTTGCCGGTCTCCCCTTGCCCTCAGGCAAGCTCTTTGCCTCGATCACTCAGCGTCCCTAGATGCCCGACGCAGAAGCCTGGTGCTCTTCTGCCGCCGCGGCCGGGACACTCAAGGCCAGCCGGAGGCCCAAGCTGCCTTTGGCACCGCCTATAACCCCGCCCCTCCAGCGACAGCCCCGCCCAGTCCAACCCCAGCCCGCCCCCAAGCCTGGGCCCCGCCCCGGCCCCGCCTCCTGCCCCGCCCCGACCGGAAGAAGCGCCGGCGCCCGGCACTTATAGGGCCGGGAATGGGGGTGCCACCACCGCCTAGATAGCTCTGCGTCTGCAGAGTCCCGGCCGCCGCCGCACTGTTGTCGCGGCGCCCCCGCCCCGTCCTCTGCACGCCCGCACCGTCCCCCAGGAGCCGGCCGGACCGGTCAGGAGCCAGGGCCGAGTCCTCGCCATGCCTGCCCGACTGCAGCTGCTGCTGCTGGCGTTGCTGCTGCCCAGCCCCCGGGTGAGTGACCGGGAAGGTTGGGGTGGGGAACGGCGCGGGACGGGCCGGGGTCCGAGCCGGGAGCGCGGCGGTGGCGGCGGCTCCAGGCTCCGTGCGCCCGGGCGGAGAAGTGGCGGCCACGGCCGGCCCCGCCGAGGCGTCCGCCACCCAGGGGCCTCGCGGGCCAGCGCGGCTGTCACGAGCAGCGCCTACCCGGCCGCGTGCTCTCCGGCGCAACTTTGTGTCGTCCTAGCGGCACCTCGGGGTCTCCAGAAGGGCCCGGGCCCTTGGGAGGCTGCCCCACCTGCCGGACCCTTCCCGCCGGTGGGCGCCAACTCGGCCTGGCGGTGGCCGCGGAGGAAGGGCAGAAAGGGCCCTGTAACCAAGGGGAAGGGAATGTCTTGCGTTTGTAATCTTCGCTTGAACTTTTCAAAATGCGAGAACTTTGGGAAACGAATGCCACTGGAAGTGGGTAAGCGTTCTTACCCTAGAGCTTGATTCCGCTTACCTGCCTTGCAGGTTTCTTGGCATTGGAGACAGCGGGCTTCCTTTCGGGCAGCAAGACATCGTTAAGCAGGTTAAGAGGTGCGAACGGTACTCTTTTTTTCAAGACCCCATATGGGACAGCAGTGAAGCCTCTTCGAAACTTTAAACGAAAGACTGTCCCCTCACGGGAGAGCACCGTGGGGCTGTCCAAAAAGTCTTTTCATCTTTTTCTGGAGAGAAGAGCCTGGTTTACATTTATTTAACTTTCAGGCCTTCACTCAGGCTGTGGATTCGGGCACCGTGGCTGGGAGGACATTTTGTGGACAGGCTTGGCTTTTTTTCCCCTTCTGGTTGGAAGAACCTAAATTAGTGAGTGGTTTTAAAAAAAAAAAAGAAAGAAAGAAACAAAACGTACTGTTCAGGATGTGGGTATGGTGCATTGGAGCAGGTTCTGTTTAATGACCTCCACTGTGTACTTTTTTTAATATGGTGTATCAGGTACCAGGTGTCCAGGTGGAGAATTGACATGTGTATACCTGAGTGCCACAGCATGAACTCTTTGGAGGTTATGCATTTTAGGTAAATAATAGTCCGTGCTCTTGGGGTAACAAGAATTTGGAAACAGCTGAAGTAATACGAGGCCACCTTTTTCAAATTCAGGGTTATTTATTTATTTATTTAAATTAATTTATTAATTTATTTTTGGCTGCGTTGGGTCTTTGCTCCTGCGCCCGGGCTCTCTCTAGTTGCAGCGAGCGGGGGCTACTCCTTGTTGCAGTGCACAGGCTTCTCATTGGGGTAGCTTCTCTTTATTGCAGAGCACGGGCTCTAGGTGCCTGGGCTTCAGTAGTTGTGGCACGTGGGCTCAGTAGTTTTGGCTCGTGGGCTCTAGAGTGCAAGCTCAGTAGTTGTGGCGCATGGGCTTAGTTACTCCGCGGCATGTGGGATTTTCCTGGACCAGGGCTCGAACCCGTGTCCCCTCCATTGGCAGGCGGATTCTTAACCACTGTGCCACCAGGGAAATCCCGGGGTTTTTTTTAAAGGAAAATTTGTACACACTTCACAATAAAACTCATGTCAGTTAAGTTTTCCTTCTGATTGAATTTTTTAAAAATCCACTTTCAAAACTGGGGTCAGGTTTTGAACTTGAACATTTCATCTTGGATTGGTTAACTGCTGCCTGGCATCTGTCCACAAATAAGAGTGTAAAGAGAGTGACCAAAATGTATGAAATGGAAATCAGTCATTTCATATCATCAGAGCCTTGTGTATATTGTTTTCTTTGCCACATCTTTTCGTGTGCTATTCTGTCACTGGAGTCTAGTGTTTTAGTTATTGAACAACTTTGGCTAAAGAACCAAAAATAACTATTTAGCCTTAGTTGGGACTATAGTTTTGGTTCATGTAAATATTTCCAAATTGTATTTAGAAATCCAAACTTTTCAGAGTTCATGGTAAAAGAGTCCAACCCTTATCAAAAGGTTATGTTTTAGTGTAACTGCTTTTAAGGGCAAAGGTCAGAATTTCATTCCCAGAATTACCTACCAGGAAAAATTTCGATCCCCAAACATAATGGGAAGTATTATTTTAAAATTCTAAATGAAATGCATTGCAGAGTTTGCAGTTAAACTAGGCAGCAGTGATGTTGTGCAGAATGTACTGGCTGTTAAATCAGACAAACCTGAGTTCTTTTTGGTCCCTTGGTAGCTGTGTCCTCAGAGTCTTAGGGACTCTGTTTCCTGATCTGCGAAATGGGGACAGCTAACACACTAACAGGTGTGAAGGGATCTGGCACATCATAGATAATGTAAATTCTCCTTGCCACCCCCAAAAGGTGTTTTTTACTCTAAGTCATCATTTTTCAATGTTATACTATGCCTGAGCAAGGAATATTTTTTGATGCTGTTTCTTTTTGATTGATGAAGTAACTAGTGCAGAGGAGGCAGTATTGTGATTTTCCTTCAGTGTGTGTCTGAGCCAGACATTGACTCACCTGCAAGCTGAGACTCCAGGCTACCGGATCCAAAATGCAGTTATATCAGTGTTACTAAGCACTCAGGCCTGTCTTTTTTTAATCCAGAAGGTGCTTATTCAGTCAGTGAGTTTTTTGCCTCCTTCCTAGACTTGGATCTTGTGCCTAATGTTGGTTTGTGTTGCATCATTGCTGCCCTGTGGTCCTCATTGTACAGTGTTTGGGTGTCACTTCTCTCAAGTACCAAAGAGATCTGTGGCACGTGAGGCAGGGTACTTTCTTCAGCTAGAGGATATGCTATTTCTTTTATTCAGCTGATGTTTTGGTTTTAGAGGGGGATAAACAACTTCACAGAGAATTGCAGATCGCGTGTGCACAAAAACACACGGAGACATGAGTCTTAACTAGAAATGGCCTTGCTTATCATTTATTCTGATAGTTATCACCTGCATGAATTATCCTCATAGGAGGTATCGAGTATTAATACTGCTGCCACGAGGAGAGTGAGGAGGGTGTTTCATGAAGCTCATGTTCTCAGGACTGCTGATCCTGAAATTAGACTGTAGTTGTGCACGTGTGTTTGTTTTGTTTCATTAACTTGCCTGCCCAGGAGGCTCTCCGCAGTCATGTGGCTTCTAAGAGCACAAGAGAAAATGTGTATGAGAGTGATTCTTGAGAACGTTCGACGGTAGACCATATTCCCGAATATAAAACCAGTGAGCTATGTAAAGGTTTCTTCATGTCTATTCATGAACAGAACAGTGCCATCTGCATGGGCCTGGGGGGTTATAGTTATTTGCATGCCTCCAATGGTGTCTCCATTCTTCAGGCTGAAGAATCATTGGATAACTATTTCATTTTCATTGGAAACCTCTTTGGTTTGGGGAATCCACAGTAATCTGTAGGCTTAATATTGTGTATGCTTTATAATGATCAGATGTTCTCCCTAAAGAGATGCTATAGGGGAGAAAAGCCTAATGTATCATTTTGATGGATTCTGTTTTTATTATGCACGCATAACTAGGGGCCTGTAACCTAGCAATATGATTAGAGTACGAGGCTGGCTTAAAAAATAGGAACAGTGAATCATTGTCTGTGAATAATAAACATGCTGGTTGGCTATATTTCCCAGGGGCTGGGGATTTTTTTTTTCCTATCTTTATCTTTACCTATATCCCATTTTGGTTTCAGACTTTGCTGCCTCAGAGCAACACATGCTCAGAGATATTTAAATGAGTGAGTGCACCAGACCACATACGGACTGGGAAAAGTAGAACTTAAAATGCGCCGCCCCCCCCACTAGATACCATACAAAAACAAACAAAAAATCCCAAGGTGCTTGCTTACATGACTTTTTAAAATTTTAAGTTCCTTTTACACAGTCTCTGCATCACTTCTGATTATCTTATGATCTTTGTTCACGTACAAAGACACAGCAAGTCGAACAGTGTAAAAATGTGTTCTGTATATATTTTGTTTATTTAATTATTTATTTTTTAAAATTTTTTGTCTGTGTTGGGTCTTCGTTGCTGTGTGCGGGCTTTCTCTAGTTGCGGGGAGCGGGGGCTACTCTTTGTTGCTGCACGCAGGCTTCTCACTGCGGTGGCTTCTCTCGTTGTGGAGCACGGGCTCTAGGCGCGGTGGGCTTCAGTAGTTGTGGCGTGCGGACTTCAGTAGTTGTGGCACGCGGGCTCAGTAGCTGTGGCTCGCAGGCTCAGTAGCTGTGGCTCACGGGCTCAGTAGCTGTGGCTCGCGGGCTCTAGAGCACAGGCTCAGTAGTTGTGGCGCATGGGGGCTTAGTTGCTGCGCGGCACATGGGATCTTCCTGGGCCAGGGCTCGAACCCATGTCCCTTGAATTGGCAGGTGGATTCTTAACCACTGCGCCACTAGGGAAGTCCCTGTGTTCTGTATTTTTGTTCAGTTTTTTTTTTTCACAGAATGTCTCCTGTGACCTGTTAGGAAATGTTCTGAGTGCACCATTGCATTTGTCACTTTCAGTAGCACCTTAGTAAACCATCATCCACTCAGAAAGCATTTGAGCCTTCTGTGCCCAGCCCCAGGTTAGGGACTGGGGTCCTAGCTGAGCAGGGTTGATGTGGTAATAAGCCATGCTTTGCCTGGTGATCACCCTACTGGGGTCATATGGGTTCTTTCCAATTTTTCCACTATTATAAGAAAGGTGATTTCCTTTTCTTCAAATCTTTTGTGTGTTTGGTGCTTTCTGTATGATAGCATGGGAAGATTTGAAAATAAATCTCTCAGAGTATTATCATATTTGTCGTAATAAAGAAAAAAGAAAGCATAGATAGTCTAAATTTTTTTAAAACGCACAACGTATCTATAATTCTATTACCCAAACATTACCTCTATTAACATTTTAACAGCTTTATTGAGCTAAAATTCACATAGCATACAATTCACCCATTTAAAATATACAGTTCAATGACTTTTAGTATATTCACAGAATTGTGCAACCACCACCACTATCAATTTTATTATATTTTCGTCATCCCCAAAAGAAGCTCCATACCCATTAGCTGTCACTCCCCATTTCCCACAAACCTCCCAGCCCCTGGTAACCACTGATCTACATTTGTCTCTGTAGATTTGCCTGTTCTGGACATTACATATAAATGGAATCATGCTACATGTGGTCTTTCGTGTCTGGCTTCTTTCACTTAGTGTAATGTTTTCAAGGTTCATCCATGTTGGAGCCTGTATCGGTGCTTTGTTCCTTTTTATTGATGAATAAATATTCCATTATGTGGATATACCACATTTTGTTCATCTGTTCTTCATTTGATTCATTGTTCATCTGTTCTTCATTTGAGGGGACATTAGGGTTTCCCCTTTTTGGCTGTTATGAATAATGCTGCTGTGAACATTTGGGTACAGATTTTTGAATGGCCATGGATTTTCATTTTTCTTGGGTAATATACCCAAGAGTGGGATTTCTGGGTCATGTGGTAACCCTCTGTCTAACCTTTTGAGGAACTAGCAAACTGTTTTCCAAAGCAGCTGCACTATTTTACATTCCCACCTGCAGTGTAGGAGGGTTCCAATTTCTCTACATCCTCCCCAACACTTGATATATATATTTTTAAAGTCAAGTTAGTTTTATTGTCTTGTAACAGTCTAACATATAAATCTTAGTTCTGACATAAAGATGCCCAACACTTGATATTATCTTTTTTTTTTTATTATAGTTATCCTAGTGGTGGTGAAGTTTTAACTCCTTAGTTTTGGTTTGCATTTCTCTGATGACTAGTCTACTCATCTCTTTTTTTTTTTTTTTTTTATTCTTGGCTGCGTTGGGTCTTCGTTGTTGCGTGCGGGCTTTCTCTAGTTGTGGCGAGTGGGGGCTACTCTTCATTGCGGTGAGCGGGCTTCTTATAGCGGTGGCTTCTCTTGTTGCAGAACACGAGCACTAGAGCACAGGCTCAGTAGTTGTGGCACAAGGGCTTAGTTGCTCCACGGCATGTGGGATCTTCCCCGACCAGGGCTCGAACCTGTGTCCCCTGCATTGGCAGGCGGATTCTTAACCACTGAGCCACCAGGGAAGCCCTCATATCTTGATATATGTCCTTCTAGACATTTTTATGTGCACATATTTGCAGAGAGAATGTTTTTCTTCCCCAAACTGGAATATAACATGGATCTTTCTGTGTCAGTAAATTTAATTCTACATTATTCCCACTGGCTGTGTGGTACTTCTGTGAGAGAGTATACTGTAATTTGACCGCTCAACCATTTAAATATTGAGGCTGTTTTTAATTTTCATTACTATAAACAATTGTGATAAACCTTACTGCTAAACTCTTGAGCCCATCTTAACTGCTTAATTATTTCCTTGGGATAAATTCCTAGAACTGGAATTTGCTTGTCATATGTATTCTTTTACAGTCCCCTCCTCCAGCCCCCAAGCAATATTAGATGTTTTAAAAAGCACAGAACTAACCTTAAATTGGTTTCATGATAGCCATTTTAAAGCTGTTTTCTTTTAGCAGGGTGGATTTTAAGTCTGAAAATGGAATGTTTAGGTTTTATTTTGCTTATATTTTGAAGACCTGAATAACCACAACAGTTTCTTTATGACACCCTATGTACCTAAAAGCTTTTGAAAAAATGTTTTATTCTGATTTGTTAATAGCTTGTTTGCAGGGTCCTTTGGTCTGCAGTGGTTTCAGATCAGCTTTCTAGCAGATGTGGCTCCCATGAGCACTCTGAAATACCTTGGGATAATTCTGTGAGTTTGGTTTTAAGGGTAGCCCACCCCCTGCAGAAAAGATTATTATTATTATTATTATTATTATTATTTGGCCATGCCACGCAGGTTGCAGGATCTTAGTTCCCTGACCAGGGGCTGAACCTGGACCACGGCAGTGAAAGCACTGAGTCCTGACCCCTGGACTGCCAGGGAATTCCCAAGATTCTTTTGATAGTTGGTTATGAGGCCATTTAAAATTTTGACTCAAGACTGTTCATAAATCAAAAGTTAATGCATTGTTTGTCTCTTTTGGAGGCCATAGTTCTTAAAACATATAGCTTGTCCATACAGCTGTTTTTCCTAGCAAAATGAGCATACCACTTGACAATAAAGTAAAATATTTGTTGGCGTCTTGTTTTGTTTTTACCGCAAACGTACCTGAACTTACTCATCCAAAAGAATGTTGTCTCTTTCAAATTAATAACCCCTTCAGGGTCAATGTTTATGTCAAACAAATTAGTCTTTTTTTTTTTTTAACTTTTTTTTAAACTTCATTTAATAATTCAACTTTAAAATGAAAAAAAGAGCCCTAAAAAGGCAAATATTTATTATTAAGCCTATTATCCTTACACAATTCCTTCTAGTCTCTGCTTGAATATAACTTTGACGTGGTCCACACTGAAGTTTTGATCAATACTGTTATTACCCAGCTTGATTGCACAATTTATCGAGGACACTTGGATTCTTGGTTGTTTCTAAAAACCAGTGAGAGACCTTCTACCACTTAGAGGATTCAAAACTATATTCTTTGAAGGTAATTTCCAAAACATTCCAGATGTATTGTGAGCAGTGGGAACATGTATGGATAAATGTTTAGCTTCCTGTCAGAGTATGTTAGACTCCTAGAAGGGATCTTGCTGGTTTAGACCAATAAGTCTTAATATTTTCCCCACCCCACCCCCACGTAAGGAATGGGATGCATGACCACAGTGCGAGCAGGTTAGAACCTTCAAAGGTGGTATTTTGGGGCACGTACCACCCTCACTCAGGCATCACCCTGCCCTCCCAAGTTGAACAGTCACTGCTCTACTGTGTTCCCAGAGCACACAGATGAGGAAGCTGAGGCCAGACAGGGCCGGTGACCTGTCCATGGTCATGCACCAGTGGCAGAACTGAGCCCTGAATCTGATCCTTCCGCTTCCCTTTGAAGAGCAGCCCCTGCAGTGCTTATGTCCTGGTACATCTGTTAGAACAAATAAGTCCAGATACCCCAGTCACACCTGAGGAGGTGGCCAAGCCATGTTACAGGGAGAGATGGGATCTAGAGAAGGACCAGAAGAGAAGAAAGTAGGCTTTCCTGTAAGCTTGGGGAAATGCTCAGACGAGCATTGTTCCTTCCAGGAGAGTCGCAGCCTCTTACCCTTTGTTTCAGTCAGAGAAAGATGCAGATTTGGGATGGAAATACTGCTTTACCCTGAGCATCTCCATCAGGGATGTCAACCGAATCTGGCAGTCACGGGGAGAATGCAGGTTAAGAGGCCCTTACACCAAGTTCTCAGTTTAAGCTCTTTTCTTTGCTTGAGGTCTAATAATATCCAAGCAGGTGCATGTTTTTCAGTAAGATCTTGCCCCGCAATGTTTCTGGAATAGTAAAACCGAAAGTTCATGTCTTCGAAGCCTTTAACCAAAGTTTCTTTTCCATATTGCAGTCACAGCCTTCGGCAAGGGATCCTGAAAAGGTAGAGCTCTTTAATGATCAGGCCGGGTCTGGGGTGTTCGCCTTTATAGAGGCCCCACCTCCCACCAAGTGCTGGCACCAGGAAGTGGGTATATGATGACAGGAGAGAGAGTAGCCTTGGCCCTTGGGCCACAATAGAGGGACCTCAGTTAGCTCAGGCGGGTCTCAGGAGAGAGTAGTGAGGGAGAGAGAAGGATGCCAGGAAAGTGCCCTGCATGGGGGTGGTGCACTTCTCTTGCTGGTTTGTCCTAGAGGGCAGGGACTGTGTTTTGCTTACCTTTGCATCCTCTCTGGCATTTAGCACGGTGAGTCGGTCGTACCCCCTGTAGTGGGCACTCAGCAAGTATTGATTGAATTTCTCTTTGAGGCTCTTGAAGACCAATAAAACAAGGAGCTCTTTTATCATCAGGGATGTGGGCTGTGGATTTGTGGGGGGATAAGGAAAATGTTGCTTTAGCTGTAATCTGTGTTCTTTAGTGAGATCTTATCAACAGCGTTTCTTTCTACACAATGAGAGGGGCTCCAGGATACTTGCTTGGGTGGACATGACCCCCAGTGTGTGGTGCTCTCTTGATAGGCTCCTCATATCAGTCATGAGATTAATTTTCCCACCGCCAAACCCCAGGAGATAAATGGCCTGTGATTATTCCAAGTCAGTTTCATTTTTTTACTCAGCATGATGTTTCACTATTAAAAAATGAACCTTGATCCAGGGTTGTCCTCTTCTGTATTAAACATGATTTCCCTAGTTAGTAGACTAATTTATAATTATCATTCAAAACCACCCCTTCCCTCAGTGGATTATTTTCCCTCTCTATTTCAGATGAGGGAATCATTGTTTGTCCAGGCTGCGGGAATGTTTGTCATGGTAACCGGATTTTTTTCGTACATTATCTGAACAAATAGTGCCGTCAGATCCCTCGAACCTGACATTGTCATTGATCTCCGGTTGGGTCAGAAGACTTTGTTGACCAAATTAAGTCAGATCTCCTTCCTCTTAAAGCAAATGACCCGCGATTCCTGAGGGGCCTCCAGGAGAGAGAGAAACACCTGCTGGGAGGCCACAGCTGCAACCGGGAATGTGTTACTTGAGGCAGTGCTTCTCCAGCGCCGCTGACTGAGTCACCTGGGGACCTTTAAAATACCCTGTGCCAAGGTCCCACCTCAGCTGAATGAAATCAGAATCTCTAGGAGTGGAGGTCGGCATCCTTTCTTTAAAAAAGAAAAAAATTTTTTTAAACCCCAGGTGATTCTAACATGCAGCCAGGTTGAAGCCATCAAGTAAGTCCTATTCCTTTGTCCTGGACACAGCCATTGTGTCCACCTGTGCCCTGTGATGTCACAGAGCCCTGGACGAAACCAGAGCCAGCCTTTGGCTTTTCTTACGGAGAAGTTAGGACTGATACATTCTTCTAGTTAGTAGCAGAACTAGAAATAGAGAACCTAGCATTATGTGTTTTCTAGTATACTATGTTGCCCAACTTTTAAAGAACAAGTAATTCCAGACAGATGGATATGTATGTTTTTTTTGAGTACTAACTACTGAATTTGCTTTTTAAAAAATCAGCTGTGTGAGACCTGGGTATCTGGACGGTCACCGGCCTCGCAGCCTGAAGGGTTTTTACTGAAGGTGCACCGCTGGAAGGCCGCACCGCAGAAGGCCCTGCAGGAGACGGCCGGTCCCTGTCTCAGCCGCTGCACCTCGGTAATGACTCAAAGAATACTAAGAGCTGGTTTAGAAAAAAGAGGAAACTCACTTCTAAAACTCACATGGACTGGGCTGGACCAAATCTAAACTCTGCTGGAACCATGTTGACAAAGGTCCGTAGAACTGGAAGGTCACCCTTTGAAGTCAGCCTCTTTCCTTGGCCGCCCCACACGGCTTGTGGGATCTTAGTTCCCCGACCAGGGATCGAACCCAGGACCCCCGCGCAGTGGAAGCACGGAGTCTTAACCACTGGACCTTCAGGGAAGTGCCTGAAGTCAGCCTCTGAACGGGGCTAGGCATCTGAACGAACACCTGGGTGAACTCCGGGCCAAGGTCTGTGTTTCTCAACCGAACTTCATTCTAAAGGATATCCCAAGCAGTGGCTCCAGTTCTGTGCTCGTTAAGTAGGTAGATTGGCATAGTTTGTCATTTTAGCTGTTTCGAAATGTCATTTACAGGCATGGTCTTCTGTTTTTGTACGTGTTTTGACCCACACAATAAAAATGTATTCTTTCAGTGAGTGGGAGTTGGGAGGTGAGGGGTTGAGTGCTGGACAAACAGGTTATTTCCCCTCTGTTTCCTCATCTGTAAAACAGGGCCATGGAACTAGAAAATCTCTTCAGTGGGCCTGTTTCTAAATGTCTTCGAATTAGGAACCATGTAGGTTAAAGGGACGAGTCCCCCAGCTGTACTGTTTCACACTCCCTCTTAGATGGGTGGGGCAAGGTGGGAAGCTGCTCTGCTTTGAGCCACCCAGCTCCCCAGCTCCAGAATGTAATGGAGCCCAGCTGTTCATCCATTGGTTCATCCCCCAGTTTTATTGAGTACATATTATATGCCAAGCACTGTCTGAGGGGCTTGGGACACATTAATGAACAAAACAAAGACTCCTGCCCTCGTGAAACTTCCATCTACTTGGTGAAGAAAGACAAGAAACAATAGCATGATAGATACTGAATATACAGAATGTGGGAAGGTGATAAAATCCTGTGGAAAGAAAGAAAACGTAGGGCAGAGCAAGGGAGATGGGGGCCTGGAAGTTGCCCCAGCAGTGGGTTGTGGTTTCTCCAGGCATGGCTCACTGGTCCTGCAGGGCCCAGCAGAAGCATGGGGCCTTCCCTGACCACTGGGCCCTCCCCACACTCTGAGTGCCGTCACATCAATAGTGATGGGGTCATGATGCTCATTTGTCCTCCAGTTGGTTTCTCATCTAATCTTCAGGCGGCCTGGTGTTGACTGCTCATGTATGTTTGCAAATCCTGAGCAAAAATGAGGTATTGAGTATAACTGTTGTCAATTTTTAACATTAATGTAACGAGAGAAAGTTTAAAAATCTGTCAAGGAAACCTCAGAAGGCCCTGTGACTTGGGACAGAGCCAGCAATTCTTTGATTTTTTTGATGGTTCTGCTCCCAAATACACATGTGATATGTGTGTGTGTGTGTATTTTTAAAATATTTATTTATTTATGGCTGCGTCGGGTCTTACTTGTGGCATGCGGGATCTTTCGTTGCGGCACGCAGGCTCTCTAGTTGTGGCGCAGAGTGCATGGATGCTCAGTAGTTGTGGCGCACAGGCTTAGTTGCCCCGCGGCATGTGAGAGCTCAGTTACCCGACCAGGGATCAAACCCATGTCCCCTGTATTGGAAGGCAGATTCTTAACCACTGGACTACCAGGGAAGTACATATATATATATATATATATATATATATATATATATTATTTTTACAAACAAAATTAAATAGTTTTTTTCTATTGTGGAAGTATTTATAAGATCTCCAGATAAATTCAAATACTGCAAGAAAGGCATAAAGCCAGGTTTAGGGAATCTGACCTCGAAGGCACCACCTCTCTCTGGACAATCCAGTGACCTCATCCAGTCATTCTGTTAAGAGTTCATTTTCCACTTGCTGTGGTCTGGTTTTGCAAAGAAGAAAACGGTTTTCTTTACACAGAGAGATTAAGAACAAGTTTATCTGTAGTTTTGCTACTCGAACGGGGGACCAAACCACAGCTGCTTCTAAAACCAACCCTATGTCATCCTTATCTGATGGTTCAGTACTTGGAAGTCTCTGGGGCTTTTGGTGAGGGGGACGGGGTGGGGGGAGTTCAATCACTTACCCAATTTGTGGTTTGGAGAACAGAGATCTCCCTTTTGGTTTAGGAGGTGGTTGGCTTTAGAGTCTATGGCAAATACATGTACTTGAGAGTCACCCACGTCCTCCTGAATAACATTAGTCAATTTCTATGGTGTTTCTTTTCCCCCACCCTGAACCTTAAAGTGAATCAGATTATTACTAATTTCCAGTGTTGCAATAGTTAAAGATAAGTGGGGACACTGGGATGTTGAAAGACCAGGATCGGGCATGACTGTGTTCAAAGGCATCAAGACTTCCAAACTCTCATTCTCATGTGGGTTTTGAGCATGTTTTGATTGGTTGGGGGCCAGAAGAATCTACAGTAAAGCGTGAGGAGAGGTGAGGGCCTGCTAAGCCATGGATCGTCATGCTTCTGAGCTACAGGGCACATCCAACCCAGTCTTCTTCTTTTTCTTAAAATAAATTTATTTATTTATTTATTTTTGGCTGCATTGGGTCTTCGTTGCTACGCGCCAGCGTTCTCTAGTTGCGGCGAGCGTGGGCTACTCTTCGTTGCGGTGTGCGGGCTTCTCATCGCAGTGGCTTCTCTTGTAGAGCACGGGCTTCTAGGCGCATGGGCTTCAGTAGTAGTGGCGCATGGGCTTAGTTGCTCCGCGGCATACGGGATCTTCCTGGACCAGGGCTCGAACCCATGTCCCCTGCATTGGCAGGCGGATTCTTAACCACTGCGCCACCAGGGAAGCCCCTAACCCAGTCTTCTTACTTTATAGAATCAGAAACTGATGCCCAGAGAATTTTAATGACTTGCTCAGAACCCAAACCAGGACACATATTCCTGTGGCCTGTCTCATTGTCTTTCAGCTTCCCTGGTCCAAAAAAACATCTGTTGAGCATGTGCCAGGCTCGTGGGGATACCTTGGGGTTTTTTTACTTGGAGTTTAAGTTTTTTGTTTTTTTTTCGCTGTGCCACGCAGCATGTGGGATTTTAGTCCACCAACCAGGGGACAAACCCGCGCCCTCAACAGTGAAAGCACAGAGTCCTAACCACTGAACCTCCAGAGAATTCCCTTAACTTGGAGTTTAGAGGATGATTAGCAGGTTTGGGGGTTGCATGAACACAGGATAGGCCAAGGAGTGAGCAGAAGGCCTGAGCAGGGAAGTGTGGGCTCAGAATCTTAAGGAACTGCTCTGGGCACGGCCCGGGCTTGCTGCCGGGTCAGCTTCTGGAAGGCACAGTCATGGAACCTGCCGTCTTTTCCCGGTATTGCACTGTTTCTCTGCTAGATGGTAAACTCCTTGAAGGCAGGAGTCTTATAGGCCTTGAGGCTCCAGCACCTCATGCAAAACAGGACCCTTCTTTCTGTGTATCTGTAGGAGAAAAGAGTCTGGTGTGGGGTGGGGTTGAAATAGGTGAACCAGCAAGTTAGTTGGATGTAGAAGTCAGTCAACAGGAAGAAGTGTGAACCAGGGAGTGCCTGAAAGAGACTGATAAATACTGCATGTCCTTGCCAGCCTGTGAGGAACGTGAGCCTGTGATCCGGGACTAAACGTTGATCCCTGAGGTTAGTGCCCACTGGATTTCTGCTGCCTGTAGCCAAACTAGCCCTTGAAGTGACTGCAGGTACTGCAGAGAGGGAGCCCCCCGGAGAGGAAAAAGAGAGGAGGGGCCTGCTTCACTCCTTCCGAGGGGACTTTGTGATCCCGTGCGTGGTGTCTGGACAGAGAAGTCCCTCAGAGGAGGGGTCTCGAAAGCAAGAGACCTTGCGTTGGAGGTTGTTCTGTAGGCCACATTTCACCACAAAACCAGTATTGTTGGGCCTCCCTGGTGGCACAGTGGTTGAGATGCAGGGGACACCGGTCCGGGAAGATCCCACATGCCGTGGAGCGGCTGGGCCCGTGAGCCATGGCCACTGAGCCTGCGCGTCCGGAGCCTGTGCTCCGCAATGGGAGAGGCCACAACAGTGAGAGGCCCGCGTACCGCAAAAAAAACACAAAAAAACCCCAGCATTGTTAAACTCCCCCATGAAGTTTCAGCATGTTATGCTCCTGTTCAGCTGTAAACCGGTTAAGCAACACTAGTCTGATGTTAGTATCAATGGAAACACCAGAAAAGACTCACCTGGGGTGTGAACACAGGCTGGTATATCTAACGCTTCGGCTTCGAGGAGCGTTTTTCCCTCTGAATCTGCTTTTACACCTGTATGAACAGCATGCCCTCCTGCTCTTTCTGTGAGCTGCATAGGACACAAATAAAACATGGATTTTGTGGCCCACTCCATACAAGTACACTCGGCCTTCTTTTTTTTTTTTTGCCACATGGCGCGGCTTTCAGTATCTTAGTTCCCTGACTGGGGAGCGAACCTGTTGTGTCCCCTGTGATGGAAGTGTGAAGTCCTAACCACTGGACCGCCAGGGAATTCCACACACACTCGGCCTTCTGTCTGCTTCCCCAGCCCCTCCTTGTCCCATTCCCCGCTCTGCTTTCTCTCTCCAGCAGCACTGGTCTGATAGGTCCTCGAACACAGCAAATTATGTTCAGTCTCAGGGCTTTCACATAGGCTGTTTCCTCTGCCCAGGAAATTCTTCCCTTCCTTCTGCCGTTCCTGTAGATCTTAACTCAGATGTTACTCCTTCAGAAAAACCGTTGACACTGTGATCCACACTCCCTCACATGAGACCAGATTGGCTTCTCCTTTTATTCTCTTATGGTCTCTTTTATAGCACTTACTGCAATTTGCTATTCCTTTTGTGTGATATTTTTACTGCTGTGATCCCTTATTAGAGTATAAGCTCCATGAGGGCAAGAATCAGATCACTGTTGTGATTAGATCCTAGGGTCTTACACAGCTCTTGATTAATCAGCATCACAAGAACTGACACTTATGTGATGCTCACTGTACACTAAGAGCTTTACATATATTAACTCATTACGCATATTAACTCAACACTCCTTTGAAGTCAGTATTATTGTTGTCCCCCATTTTACAGGTGAGAAAACGAAGGCACAGGGAGGTAAGTGACTGCCCTTCTAGCAGCCACATTATATTGCCCAGGCACTAAAAATGAAGCTTAACAAATATACGTTGAATTGTTCAGCATCTTCAGAAAATGAGGGCTACTACGTAAGTGAGTTTCCAGGTGATTCAAATACAGCCCTAGAACTTGTAACGTAGTACCATTTGGTGAAAACCTTTTCAGCAGTTATACTCTTCTTCCTTCTTAAACACCACAAGCCAAACCTATTTTAACCTTGTCTTAATTATTCTAGATTGTCAGCACCAGCTGTTACACTATCGCTGTCTGCCCACCAGAGTAAGAGATGGGGAACAACTGAGGTCTGGGGCAGAGCGGATAATCAGGTTTTGAGTTTTGTTTACTTTCTGATGGTATCTTTGGCCAGTACTAATTTTTTTAATAAAATGATCTTCCCTAATATTTACATAACTTGTCTTTGACATTCTTAATATTTATTTTTCTTTCCAAGCATTCAAAGGGATATTGCTGTTCCTTAGTTTTCAAAAAAAAAAAAGATTTGGAAGCTTAGCCACCTTGCCCCACAGTTCAGATACCCACGGAAGCCAATCTTCTGACCTGGAGAAGTTGGCATTGAGATTGGGTGACCTCCAGATGAGGCAGAAGACTGACAGGGACGGCAACTTTACGAAGAGAGGTCCCTGGGAGAATGGAGCCTGTTGGCGGTAGGGCGTGTCCTGTTGAAGCCTGTCCCCTCCCCTCTCCTGGCCCTGGACAGCCGTTTTTCCTTTCTCTGGAGGGAGTTCTGTCCTCCTTGGTGTCTGGAAGGGATTCTTCCTTGAACCCAAAGGCGTGGTATCTCCTTGCTGGTAATTCTTTCCTGCTCCTGTTTCCCGCCTACCCTTGATGAGCTGGAGGAAGCAGCATCCTTCCATCTCAGCCAGTTTCTCAGTCCTCAGTTTTCACACCGCAACTCCATAGGTTTGGTTGTGCCAACAGTCTTCCAAGCAGTTTCTGATGCTTTCCTGTCTCTGTCCAAGTGTGTGAAAGTTGCATTGAGATGCTTACATTTGTCTCTCAGAGGAGCCTAGAAAATAGAAACCTATGCTGAGGGACCTCCCTGGTGGTGCAGTGGTTAAGAATCCGCCTGCCAATGCGGGGGACACGGGTTTGAGCCCTGGTCCGGGAAGATCCCACGTGCCGCGGAGCAGCTAAGCACGTGCGTCACAACTGCTGAAGCCCGTGTACCTAGAGCCCGTGCTCTGCAACGACAGAAGCCACCGCAATGAGAAGACCGCGCACTGCAGCAAAGAGTAGACCCCGCTCGCTGCAACTAGAGAAAGCCTGTGCACAGCAACGAAGACCCAATGCAGCCAAAAATAAATAAATTTTTTTAAAAAAATAAGGAAACCTGTGCTGAGATTATGGAAATCCTGTGGCATGAGATTTTATTTTTTATTATTTATTTATTCAAAATTTATTTTATTGAAGTATAGTTGATTTACAATGTTCTGTTAGTTCCTGCTGTACAGCAGAGTGATTCAGTTATATATATACTTTTTTCATATTCTTTTCCGTTATGGTTTATCGCAGGATATTGAATATAGTTCCCTGTGCTATACAGTAGGATCTTGTTTATAAGATTTTCTTTCCCATGAAAAAGTCAATATTCACACCCATATTTCCTTCCTTTTTTTCGAGCATCTTATTCCTGCTAAGTGAAGCAGTCACGGCTCACTGTGTGAGGTTCATTGGTGTATGTATGTCATTAAAATGGTCCTTGCTGTTCAAAGGAGTTGTCCCATGCTAATCAGTAATGTGCGTTTCCTTGGCACTGGCATGAAAAGAATGACTCGCTTCATCAAAGGAATGGGCAGTGGCCACTGTATCATCATCATCATCAAGGAGCACTTTTTTTTAAGCCTTTAGAACTGGGCTGGATAAATGTATTGCAGGAATTTTTTTTTATGGTGGCTAAGTCTGTGACCTTTGACTTTCTGTGATGTTATCCCCGCCCACTTAGATCTACAGTGAGATCTCAGGAATTTTTATCCAGAGCATTTTTTTAAAGACCCCACCCTCTATAATTCGCAGTGCCTTTTGGCATATTGGGTGTCTACGTAGAATCTACAAATTACCAATTTGGTGTCTCATCCAAAAGATCCTACCCCCATATCAGAGGAGAGTGCTGATCTCCATCTGCCCCAGCAGGACAGCTCAGCAGGGTTGAGCCCCAGGCCTCAAGTAATTGAAGCTTATGTTCCTCAGAGAACCATGATTTAAAGCAGTGAAATTACAGTGTGGTGTAGTGGGCAGAGGTCCAGAAGGGGAAGTGGAGACCGTGGCTCCAGTCCTGTGTCTACAGTTAAGTGTCCGTGGTACCTTGGGATAGTCACTTCACCTCTCTGGACCTTGACTTCCTCCTCCGTGAACTGAGAGGTTTGGGTAAGGTGATCTTCAGTTATTTTCATCTCTGAAGTTACGTATCCCAGAAGCTGTAAACAGCCCCTCCTGTTTGATCTGGGGCAGGTGGCGTGGTGCACTGGGCCAGCAGGGCAGTGGGTAATCTTCAGATGTACTTCAGACAGTGGGGATTCTGGCTAGGCGAGTCAGTCTGGCCAGGTAGCTCAACCTCAGGCATATTTCATAGTGTTTGACTCCCATTGTAAAGCTAGGCAACATCTGGCAAGCATAGGTGGCAATTATGTCACAGATACAGTTGTTTGTAGATAATTTTTATTTAACTAAAGCATTTATCCACTTTCTACTCAACCCCTTCCATTCCCCTCCCCCCAAAAGAAATCTCTCACCAAGTGTCAAGAGCAAAATTGACAGTTTCAGATTAGTTGCTATTAGCAGGACCGAAAAATTTGGTATCTAATTGAGTCTTTTTTTCTTCCCCTTGGGGTTTCTGTATGAAGACTTCCTAATAATAGGTTTAACTGCAGTTGAATATACATGCTCAAATGGATCAAATCTGGCTTTTTGTAAGGCAGGTAGTCCCTTTATGAATTTACGTCTAAGTTAGACCTTTACTAGTTTAGTTTGTTTACGATGCTACTCCATTAAGGTAAGTGAGCCTAATAGGTTTCTCAGTTTTTACAAGGCCTGAATTGCTGCTGTTTCCCTGCAATGAAGACAACAAAATAATAGTGCCAAGATGTGCATTCTAAATCGCAACCTCAGGACTTCCCTGGTGGTCCAGTGGTTAAGACTCCATGCCTCCACTGCAGGGGTCACAGGTTCGATCCCTGGTCAGGGAACTAAGATCCCACTTGCTGCATGGTATGGCCAAAAAAAAAAAAAAAAAATCTCAACCACTAAATGATGGTGAAACCTTGGGTTTTAGTTTTTTTTAACTATTATTAATTTATTAATTAATTAATTAATTTTATTTTTGGCTGTGTTGGATCTTCGTTGCTGCACACAGGCTTTCTCTAGTTGTGGCGAGCAGGGGCTACCCCTCGTTGCTGTGCACGGGCTTCTCATTGTGGTGGCTTCTCTTGTTGTGGAGCACGGGCTCTAGACCCGTGGGCTTCAGTAGTTGTGACATACAGGCTCAGTAGTTGTGGCTCATGGGTTCTAGAGCGCAGGCTCAGTAGTTGTGACTCACGGGCTTAGCTGCTCTGTAGCATGTGGGATCTTCCCGGACCAGGGCTCGAACCCGTGTCCCATGCATTGGCAGGCGGATTCTTAACCACTGTGCCACCAGGGAAGTCCCTGGGTTTTAGTTTTAATATTATAAAATGCTTGAGGGGGCTTCCCTGGTGGCACAGTGGTTGAGAGTCTGCCTGCCAATACAGGGGACACGGGTTCGAGCCCTGGTCTGGGAAGATCCCACATGCCGCGGAGCAACTAGGCCCATGAGCCACGATTACTGAGCCTGCGCGTCTGGAGCCTATGCTCCGCAACAAGAGAGGCCACGATAGTGAGAGGCCCGCGCACCGCAATGAAGAGTGGCCCCCACTTGCCGCAAATGGAGAAAGCCCTCACGCAGAAACGAAGACCCAACACAGCCATAAATAAGTAAGTAAATAAATAAATAAATTTAAAAATTAAAAAAATAATAATAATAAATAAAATAAAATGCTTGAGGACCTTAGGGATGTGATGCCACCCTAAGAACAAGGGCTTGGTTCCTTGTGGTGAAAGGTCTCCTGTAGCGCCTTTCATGCCCAAGTGTATTTCCTCCTCCTTTGGTGTCGATATAAGTTGATGGCAGAGAGACCGTGAAGACAAATGGAACTGCCAGCTGCTTGAACTTAGACTCTTAGCCTGGGGCCCCAGAACCAGTTGGGGAAAGTATCTTCACCTGTTGTGAAATTAGCATACCTTTGCTCTCAGGAATAAAGTGGACTGTATGAGGAACCTTTTATCAGACCCATTAAAGGAGTAGCCTGAACCACTGAAGAATTGTTAACTGTCTTGGGTGGTGGTGGATTACACCACATGCAAGAATTGCCACAAATACTAGTTTAACTCTCTCAGTTGCTTAGTTTGGAAACCACACAGTGCTGTTCAGTTAGGCCCTGACCTTTACTGCATCCCAACCAGATACCTGACTCCCATCCAAAGCAAATGTCATGGTTACCTTTATTGACCTAGTATCAGGAAACACAGCAGCCAATGGGCTTATTAAAAGGAGCTATATGGTTGACAGATTATTGCTGATCTACACACAGGTAAACAAAGTGTAACAGGATTTGGAATGATTTTGTAATAGATTGAAATCGTTAAGACGTAGACACAATTAAGCCTCTTAATATCACTAGTGTTTTAATTCTGTTCTTAATCTTTAGTCTACTGAATTGGGATAAATGCAATGAGGTTTCTGTGTCACTCTGTACAGATGACTATACAGAAGCCTCCACATTTGGAGCGGAGTGCTTTACTCTTGGATCAGGCGTGTAAATGAGACGGGGAGTGGGGAGCAGGGTTTGATTAGAATAAAAATCTTTGTCGTATCTGTCTAATCAGGCCTTTACCTAAGATACCTTCAAAGGAAGGCCTTTGGGAGCTGCTAGTTTAGCCTGCTGTCCTGGTCATTATGAGGCATATACTCATGTAGGCTTTATTGTTCAACAAGGGACCATTATGTAATGGGTGTGTGCTGGCATTTACTGGGTACGGATTTCAATCTTAGGCTGTTTTGGTGAATTCTTGGTAGTTTTTTGGCCATCATTGAGCACAGTCTTCTACCATGTGGCCAAATGGCATTAGAATGCTTGGTAGTTTTGTGAAGCAACCACAATTGCAAATAGCCAGGCTTTGCTGGAGTTTATAGCCTGAAGTAGATGATATGGCTGCAAATAGAATTGTAGACACAGATGTCCTTTTTCTGAATGTCGTTTAGTGCCTACCAAGGGACTGTGTTACATAATACTATTTTGAGGAACTTCGTGCTGAAGTGCACAGGTTTCCTTTTTTTTATTTTTGGAGAGAAGCCCTTTAGGACTGGCATCCGTTATGGCATGCCAGGAAGTGTCTTACCCATACCTCTCAAAATCAGCTCACCCATCCTGCGGCTTTCAGCTGATTATAGCCAGCAGAAGGATCCAGTCTGTTTGTCATTAGCCTTCACCTCTGCTTTCATATCCATCAGAAACCTCCCTCACCACGTGCACACACGCACACGTGCACTCTTCCTTTCTCTCCCCTTTAAGGTCCTTTGCCATTGGTACGTCCCCCGGCAGTGAATGCCCTTCTCACCTCAGAGCATTATTGCTAAGGTTAATAATTATAAGCTCTGATTCCCTAGCACATTCTAATCCTTTTGCAATTTATTACATTTCGTGACATGCAATTTTAATTGTTTTCAAGATTTTGCGTGTCCTAAGTAGCAAAACAAAATAGCTTGGAAATCTTTCTTATGTAATCCTTCCCTCACTTGCATACCTGTTTTAAGTCTTACCTATGATACCATCATGTGTATTCATCAACCAACCAGAAGCCCCCTTACTTTCGCTTTACCTCTGTGGCCTGCTGTCCAGTGGCTTTGAGCTGTGGCAGGGAGCCCTGCACTGTACAAGGCAGACTGGTTGTTGGTGGCAGGTTGTAGGTTCCAGGGATTTAGGTGCACACTATGTTGTGTAAGGGTATTCTATTGGAAACATACTAATATCCATGCTAGTCTTACACAAGTATGGTATTTATAATTTGGAGGAATGGTTTTCTTAACCTTAAGTAAATAAAACTAAAGTGAGGCCTTATGCAATAAAACATTGCATAATCCAATGAACACTGAAGAAAGATTAGTTAAAAAAAATAAAACAAAACAACAACAACCCCCAAAACCCCAGCCTCTCAGCTAATCCTGGAAATCAGTGTGGTACTCCTAAAAGAAAAAATATATATGTCATTTTGTTATTAGCCAGATTATTGTATTCTAATATTATTATAAATGTTTTGGTCTGTTGGAATGGAGGTAAGAAGGGGAGAAGTTTCTTGGGAAAGATTTTTATTCTAATCATTTTTACTGTTTTTACTCCTACTATGCTAGTGCTGCCATATAAATTGAGCTTTTGGAGATGGACACTTGGGTTAGACCCGATCAGTTTGCACACCACCTGAGAAGTGCATGGCTCTCTTGTTCACAGTGTGGGTCTTCTCTGTGTGTGCACAACTTTTGTGTGGGGGTAGAACACACTTGTTTGGGAAATAGAAACGATACTGCGGTACTCATCAAGTGTAGATCACTTTGGAAAGCTGGATATGAGACGTGTGTGCGCGTGGCCCACTTTTCCCCCCTGACTTTGAGATGAAAGGTCTGTGCAAAGTTTATTGATCTTATTTCTGACCCTTGTTATTAGGTAGTCAGTTAACCTGTGGGCTGGTTCTTGAAATACCTATCTGAAATTTAAGAATTCCAATGTTTCTTTGGAAAATGCAGCCTTTTGGGAAACCCTGATGGGGAGCACAGGGCTGCCCTGTGTTCTGACTCTTAGAGCAGCATGCAGCCTGCTTCCTGCTGTTCTTCCTCAGGTGCCGGAGGGTGGGTGCAAGGGAGCAGCCACTTCAGTGGTAGCCTGGCAGCTGGAACCAGGCCCCGGCCTTGCTGACTCTTCTCCAGCGGCTGGTGGTGAGCCACCTCTGGCCTGACGCATCCCAAGCACTAGTTCAGAAATTGGTGGGTTTGTGTCAGAGGCTTGTTTCATTTGTTTTTGTGCCGCCTAAACACATACCTGTCCCTTGTGTCCATAGTGCTCTTTACTGAAGACTTTTTCTAAACAAAGTTATCTCAGAACTGGTTTTAGAAGACTTTTTTTCTTACCTGAAATACAAGCAGTTGAGGTCATTAATGCAGGAGCAATTGACAATTAGCTGAGTTTAGAATATTAGAGAATGAAATCGTCGGCGACTACTACCTTTTAATCATCTCTGTATGAGCAGTTGGTAGCTGCTTTCATGTCTTTGTGGGAAATGCAAAGCAAGTGGTGCATTTTATGCAGTGGTGTATCTGCTGGACTTTGGGAAATCTTGCTTCATAATCAGAACAGTGAACATGAGGATCCAGCCCCGGAATTATGTTTTCACGGGAGGGAGTTCTGGCTGAGCAGGGCGGCAGTGAGGACTTTTTTTTTTACCACGGAATCGACATAAGTGAAATAAGCTGGTTTTACAGACACCCACTTCCCTGGCATCATCTGGTCCGAATTGCCGGCTCCATGGTCCTCAGATGGGGCATTTCCAGAATTGTAATGTCAGGGTCACCTCGTGTGAGAGGACGTATGTGGCCAGACTTCCATGAGGACCAATTAGCTAATGGATGTCTCGTTTTAGGCTGGACTAGATTCCCTGCCACCACCTCTACAATGTCACTGCAATTACGTTTTTAGAAGTCACTGTGGAAGCCAGGAGTGTCTTGTTTGAAAAATGAGTCAGATTCCAGGTAATCAACTTGAAACAGATCTGCAGGATCAGCCTTTTCTTTCTGCTTTCAGGCTCTCTGGAAACTAGTTTGCATAACTCTAGGGCCTGCTGCTAATTCATCCATTGCAGGAAAAAGGGAGCACCGACAGGGTGAAGGTGATATGCAAGGTCATTATTGTGAAGCAGTGTTTTTAGATGTTTAGGTACAAATAGTTCTCAGCTGTGCTCAATATCGACATTGCATCTAGAAGCTTATTGAAGTCACGTGAGTTATAGCAACTATATCTGAAAGCAAATATTTTCATGCTTTAAAAACGCTGGGGGAAAAAGGCAGAAATTTTGTAATATTAATTTGCCTGATGAGAGAATAACGCTGTTCAGAGTGGCTCGTTCTAATTTGAAAATGTCAAGACCTTCAAAGAAGAGAAAAATCTGTCGGGTTGATAGGGTTTGTGACGTGACTGTGGACATTGTGATTCATTCTGCACTCTTCAGTTGCTAAATTCAACTCCTAGCCAAACCTGGTCTTTTTGAGATTTTTAGAAGACTGTATTAGTTATGTGATTAGTGTTTTATTTCGAGTCACCAACCAACCATAGACAATTGCTCTTCCTGTGGTTTCCAAGATGCTCAAACAAGGCAGGTGGCTTTTGTTTCCACACTAGTAGTGGAGCAGCGCTGATATGTTTTAGTAACTATTGGCCCCTTTTAATAATATCAGTACTGTGATAAGATGTATTGGAGGCATTTAGTTAATTATAGTTGTACTGTAGGCTTTAATAAGAGCAAAACTTTTCTATTCTGGACACACACTCTCTGACTGGGAGACCTCTGTGTTTCTAAACTTTTGTCCCTTGTTTGGTGGATATCAATGATCAAAGGTGATCAGGTTGCCTAATATCCTGAGGTGGAAAGTGCTTCTGGAACTTAGGGGCTCGCTGAAGCTCCTTTAAATCCCAGCTTGTCTTCCACCTGCTAACTTATCCATCTCCTTTATATTTTATGAAAACTTCATTGCATATTACATGATCATATTATAGAAAATTTAGAAAATAGAGGAGAAAAACTATGGCTTTAATTTTACAATATTTTCTTCATGTTTTTTTTTCTATAGATATATTAAAAAATAGCTGGGTGTGTGTGTGGTGGTGGGGGTGGTTAGAACTGTTTCAGTCTCAAGGGACAGAAACCTAGTTCCAATGAGTTTAAGAGGGGAATTGATTGCAAGGATTAGGTGTCCATGGGCCCAAGGACAGGAGCTTGGCCAGGCCTGGGGAGCAGTGGAGGCCAGGGCCCCTCTTCCAGCCTTTCAGCCATGTTTCTTCTCAGGCCTCTTCCTTCCTCCTTCCTTCTCTCTCTTTCTTCCTTCCTTCCTTTCTTTCTCTCTCTTTCTTCCCTCCCTCCCTTTCTTTCTTCCTTCCTTCCTTCCTTCCTTCCTTCCTTCCTTCCTTTCTTTCTTTCTTTCTTTCTTTCTTTCTTTCTTTCTTTCTTTCTTTCTTTCCTTTCCCTTCCTTCCTCCCTTTCATCCAGCTTCTTCCACATGGCAGAACATGTATCCACAGAAATCTCCCAAGTTTAATTGCTTAGTACTTCAGCCACCCAGATTGTTCAGCCCAATTCTGGTGTGATTCCCAAGACCTTAAAAATGGTTGTTCCTAGGGTAACTATGTGACAGATGGAGGGGATTTCCACCTGTTGGCACCCAGATATGCATACATCTTCCCTTTTCATTTATCCAGTCTTCCACTGCCCCCGCCTGACTTCATGCGGCGCCCCCCATCAAGCTGCAGACCATTCCCCTTTCTCAGTGAGAGGCAGCCTGCCCACCCCTCCAAGTCCCATTTGGCTCCAGTCCTCAGCGATCGTCGTAGGGTCCCTGTTCTCCAGGCCAGGTGCTCCGGGTGATGTGTGTTCCTCTGGTTCAGGTATGAGCAGGTCCAGATGTGGCTTGTCGCCATCAATACCCTGTGAACTAAAATAATTTTAAAACCCCCGAAATAGTTGGTGTACAAGACCTTTGGATTCTGCCGAGGGCAGATGCTACCCTTGGGGCTCCCGTTTTCCTAGCCAGGTTGTACTGAGACTGATTTCCTCGTTGCAAAGGTGGCGTTAAAAACAGACCCTTCTTCATCCTTAAGGCTTTACGTGGAGAGTAGACTCAGCGGGTAGGGGTGAGGCTGCTGTTGTCTCTCTCGTTCCAGGTGAGGAGCCCTGGCCCTGGGCACAGTGGGCGGCGGAACTTCTTCCCCTCTAGGCCAGGCACATGCAAGAGGTGAGAGGAAGTTCTGGCAGCTGCCTTGCCCCTTTGTCAGGGGGTTTCCACCTTGGAAAAGGAATGCAAGGGCTGGAGTGTTTGTCCTGCCACCTCAGGCTTCCCTGGAGAGAGCTATTAATTGAACTTTCCCTTTTGAAGGATTAGCTAGTGTCATCCTGGCTTTTACCAAGAGTCACCAGGTATTTTGGGATCAGGCTTCCATGTACAAGTAACCCTCCGGTCTCTGTGTTCTGTGCTAAAAGCCAGCCATACTCCTATATTTTAAAAATAGCATTTGTACCAAAATTCAAACTGTCACAGGGTAAGCAAGTTGCATTGACCTTTTTTTTTTTTTTTTTTTTTTTTTTTTTTTTTTCGTTTGCGATACGCGGGCCTCTCACTGTTGTGGCCTCTCCCGTTGCGGAGCACAGGCTCCGGACGCACGGGCCCAGCCGCTCCGCAGCATGTGGGATCTTCCCGGACCGGGGCACGAACGCATGTCCCTTGCATGGGCAGGCGGAGTCTCAACCACTGTGCCACCAGGGAAGCCCCACCTTGACCTATTTTTAATTCAAGACCTACAGGAACCAGCTGATTGGTGGGACAGTATAGTGACAAAGAAAGAGAAAATCTCATTACAAGGTGGCGTTGCTGAGTGGGCCCAGACCTCAAAAGGGTGTTGTCCTAGGAAACCGTACCAGCTATCACCTGCTCATGTGTGTGTACACGCGCACACACACACACACACACACACACACACACACACACAGCTGCTCCCATGGAAACCATGTGGATGAGTGCACTGTTCCTAGCAAAGCTAAAGGACAGGCAGGCCAAAAAAAAAGAATCTGTCCAGTATAATTATGACCACAGTGCACATTAAATTTTGGATTCTATATTTTTCACATATGCAAGCATTTTTCTATATTGTAGATTCTTTCAAGTGCTATTTTAATAATTACATAATATTCCATTGTCATAATTTGTTTCAACCATTTAGGATGTAGAAGTGGAACTACAGGATCAGAAATACGAGCACTTTTATGCTTTCCAGAAAGATTGCGCTAACTTACAATTTTCATTGCCAGTCAACAATGGATGAGAAAGTGAATTTCACTACCTTTGGATATTTTCTGTAAAATATTTTTTTTAATTCATTAAGCATAAGAAGTACATTTTGATTTAAATTATATTTTAATGATAAGTAAAGAATAATTTGGATTATGTTTTTTATACATCTTCTTTTATAACATGTCTCTCTCAAAATCTTGGTGTTTTATTATTATATAAACTCTTTATGAGTTTATGAGAACTGTTTTTCCTATTTTGCTTTAAATATTTCCCCCAAATTCCCTGCCTTTTAAAATTTCATAAGTGCGTGTGGGTGTGTGTAGGTGTGCTGGCATTCTTGCAAGATGGAGTCTTGCAAGATAACCAGGTTTTAGAAGGTAAAATATAACCAAGAGAAGGAAGTCAGTTAGAAAGCTGAGCATACTTTCTCTGTTTCAGTGGAGGCTGGCCTTGGATTATTTCAGAATCCCCATCCCTGACGTGTTAGGTCATAAGCGCATGTGTAGGAAGGATTGCTGCTCAGATAGAATAAGGCAACCTGGTTCTAGTCCTGACCCAGCTGTTGTCCAAGATGTTGTCCATCTTGTCAGTTCAGCAGCAAACCTTGATGGGAACTTAGGCTCGTCAGCCTCGGTTTCTTCATCTGTAAGGTGGTGGATTTTAGAAGGATAACTTTTGGGGTAAGGGAGGGGCCTGTCTGTGGTTGTACATGCCCAAGGTGAAGACTCATATTGACCACGTAGATTCTTCTACCTCTCATTGCAGATTTTTGGAAGCCCCAGCACTGTGACACTTCCTGAAACCTTGTTGTTTGTATCAACCCTGGACGGAAGTTTGCATGCCGTCAGCAAGAGGACAGGCTCAATCAAATGGACTTTGAAAGAAGGTAATTTAGAATTAGTCCTTGGGTAACATGGACATTTGCTTAGCTGCATCCAAGGAAACATTCCAGAAAAAGAGAAAAACAGTTATACATTATTTAATAAAATTAAAAAGGATAATGGAGTCAAGGAGAAGAGAGGGGTTGCATTCAAAGGGTATGTTTACAGCTTGAGTTGTGATTATCTGCTAAGTGTATCAGTTGAGACAAGCTATATTTTTATTATTATTATTATTTTTTTTTTTTTTTTTGCTTCTGTCTGGATTTTCATGTCTAAATGGCTCTAGGCTTTTCTGTTAATAGTTCTGGCTGGTTGGTCTTTAGGAAGACATGCTGCTTTAAATTTTTTTTTTGAGTTCTAAGGATTAGAATCTTGTAATCATAATTACAAGAAGGTATCTTCTCTAATCTCAAATTACTGATTTGTTTTTATAGAGGCTGAAATAACTGAGGGCTGTAAGATTTGACATTTGTCCAAGTTAGTCACTTTATTGGCTCTTTACATCAAGGGAAGTAGAGGACTAAGCTTGTCTCTCATTCAATCTACCATGCTTCCACTTTATGATCTTGTCTTCCTGGTGATGGTTGGCAGCATGGAGTCCTAACAGCTGGGAAACTGTATTCAATTCCCAAACTAATCTTCCCTGATAAAAGCCAGGCAAATCCCAGGATTGGGGGCTTCAGTCATCTCTGTTATTCAGTCCTGTTATAATTCTCCTTTGTCCCTAAATTCAGGTCTGACCGGTATGTTCTCTTTCGTCACTAACCTGTGACTCATTATTCTCATGAGCACAACAAGTGTTTTCCCTTCATTAATAAAATGTTCCAAAGCAGTATTTTATATGGAAAAATATTGGCGTATATCAGAAGGTCACACATCATCTTGTCAATTCAGCAGCACACCTAGTTACCATCCATAGATGCTGGCAGCTGGGGTACCACAGACTGCCCTGCCTCACCAGCTGGGCCGTCACTTTAAGTGACGGAAGGGACCAGGTCTCTCAGAAGTGAGGGGCCACGAGAAGATGGGAGAGCCCGGTTTTGGCAGTGCCTTACAGTCTCCCAGAATATTATCTGTGCTCTTTCTCCTCATGTTTATGCAGAGTTCTTTATATTTCAGAATTTCTGATTTTGTCCAGAGATGAAAATCAACAAGTCACAAAAGGATTGAGATAAACATTTTCACTGTTAAATGTTAGGGCTGTTCCCTCAGTTTCAGTATTCCCAGGCAGGGCATTTTTGCCCCCAAGCCACTTCATTCTTCTGCTTTGCTTTTCCGTACATGTATTGTTTTAAATTGATCTCCAAGTCTTAATTTCTGCAATTAGCCTCGGCTCTATCCAACAAAACTGTGTCCTGCCTCGTTTGTTACTTAGCCAAACATAACAATCAATCTGGGGACTTTCCTGGTGGTGCAGTGGTTAAGACTCCTCGCTCCCAATGCAGGGAGTCTGGGTTCGATTCCTGGTCTGGGAACTAGATCCCACATGCATGCCACAACTAAGAGTTTGCCTGCCACAACTAAGGAGCCCTCCTGCCTCAGCTAAGACCCAATGCAACCAAATAAATAAAAATTTTTTTAAAAAAATCAGTCTGTTCTGTCCTGTAACTTAGAGCTTAAAGAATTTGCCTCCTTTTAAATTTAACACATGCTTAGAGAACTTAGTCTGTGAAAGATACTGTATGGGGCACAAAAAAGAAAAAGACAGCCCCTGCCCTCAGGGAGCCCACAGTCGGGAGGGAGAAATGACAAGTACATAGAACTTCAACCGGGAGCAGCCTTGTAACCGCCAAAGAGAGTGCTAGGGACTGCTGTGAGCCCTGTGTCCAACTGCGGGGGCAGGAAAGGCTCCACGCATTGGAGCTGAGCCTTGGTGGATACACTGACTTTCAGTTGGGAGTGAGGCCTGGAAAGGAGCAAAGGAGGCACCAGGTCTGGGGTGTGGGCACTGGTCCGGTTTGGGAGGAGCTGAGGGATGGAGGTGGAGGGAGGGAGGCAGGGGGGATATTGAGCCCTGTGGTAGCTCTGAGCCATTTGTACTTGAGTGAACAGGAAGTTGGGAGCCATTGATGCGGCTGAGCAGGTGAGTGACTCAGCAGGTGCTCTGCTTCCAGATTAATCCAGCAGCAGTGCATGGGGTGACTAGAGACGTGAGACAGACCTGAGAAAGAGGGGCAGCGGGAAGGGAAGAGGTGGGAAGGATGAGAGGCGTGCCAGCAATAGAATCCGGAGAATCCAGCAACTGGTTAGGTAGGCAGAGCAAGGAGGAATTAGGCAGAATTAGAGAAAGCTGATTAAGGCCTAGTAATTTCAAGTAATGAAATTCAATTCAGTGAAATTTCAATATGTTCTAAGTCTCATTGTTTTTCTGAGAATAAATTGGCTTATTTTAGCTAAATTCAGCCCCAGGTAGCCTCTCTGTCTCTATTTCTATACAAAGATTAAAGATGGTAACATATATAGAGACCCTGAGTTTTCAATTTAATTTTAATCTTGCAATTATAACTGAAGATTTCAAAATTGGTATTTTTTCTAAACCATTAATACGTAAGTAGATTATAAAGGTATCCAGGTACTGTTCTAGACCCTGAGGATACAGCAAAATACTTGCCCTCATAGAGCCTTCATTCTATGGGGCGAACAGATACAAAGTACATAGTGGTAACTGACAAAGGATTAATCTCCAAAATATACAAGCAGCTCATGCAGCTCAATATCAAGAAAACAAACGACCCAATCCAAAAATGGGCAGAGGACCTAAATAGACATTTTTCCAAAGAAGATATACAGGTTGCCAACAAACACATGAAAGGATGCTCAACATCACTAATCATTAGAGAAATGCAAATCAAAACTACAATGAGGTATCACCTTACACTGGTCAGAATGGCCATCATCAAAAAATCTAGAAACAATAAATGCTGGAGAGGTTGTGGAGAAAAGGGAACCCTCTTGCACTGTTGGTGGGAATGTAAATTGATGCAGCCACTATGGAGAACATTATGGAGTTTCCTTAAAAAACTAAAAATAGAACTACCATACGATGCAGCAATCCCACTACTGGGCATATACCCTGAGAAAACCATAATTCAAAAAGTCATGTACCACAATGTTCATTGCAGCTCTATTTACAATAGGCAGGACATGGAAGCAACCTAAGTGTCCATGGACAGATGAATGGATAAAGAAGATGTGGCACATATATACAATGGAATATTCCTCAGCCATAAAAAGAAACAAAATTGAGTTATTTGTAGTGAGGTGGATGGACCTAGAGTCTGTCATACAGAGTGAAGTAAGTCAGAAAGAGAAAGACAAATACCGTACGCTAACACATATATATGGAATTTAAGAAAAAAAATGTCATGAAGAACCTAAGGGTAAGATAGAAATAAAGACACAGACCTACTAGAGAATGGACTTGAGGATATGGGGAAGGGGGAGGGTAAGCTGTGACAAAGTGAGAGAGTGGCATGGACATATATACACTACCAAATGTAAAATAGCTAGCTAGTGGGAAGCAGCCGCATAGCACAGGGAGATCAGCTCGGTGCTTTGTGACCACCTAGAGGGGTGGGATGGGGAGGGTGGGAGGGAGACGCAAGCAAGAGGGAGGGGATAGAGGGATATATGTATATGTATAGCTGATTCACTTTGTTATACAGCAGAAGCTAACACACCATTGTAAAGCAATTATACTCCAATAAAGATGTTTTAAAACAAAAGTACATAGTGGTGATAAGAGCTGTGGAGGAAAGGAAAGCAGGGAAGTGGAACAGGGAGTGCCAGGTAGCTGGGCTGAGGTGGGGTGGACGGGGACGCAGTTTAAAACTGGGACTCCCACTGAGAAGGTGCCATTGAGCAAGAACCCTAGGGGGCAGGGGAGTCTTTAGGCAGAAGGCATGGGTTTCGGGGGGCAAAGGTGGGTGCGGTTGGCAGGGAGACGAAGGGCAGAGAAGTAGGAGTGGCTGGAGTACAGTGAGGAGAGGGAGGAGAGAAGAGAGGAACTGGGAGGCCGGTCGTGGCAGGGGTGCAGTGCTCCCCTGTGTGTGCGTGTGTGTGCGTGTGTGTGTGTGTGTGAAGTACAGTTGACTTACAGTGTTGTGTTAGTTTCAGGTGTACAACACAGTGATTCAGGTTTTTTTGCAGATTATATTCCACTATAGGTTATTATAAGATACTGGGTATAATCCCTGTGCTATACAGTATATCCTTGTTGCTTATCTATTTTATGTATAGTAGTTTGTATCTATTAATCCCATACTCCTAATTTGTCCCTCCCCCGGCCTTCCTGTCCCCTCAGAATATTTATTGTCCCCACCACTGCCTGGAACACAATTTATAGACAGTAACCTACATATGCACACAGTTTTAAAAATAAATATATTACCCAACTGGTAATCTGAAATAATAAGAAAGTAGTTTTTAATTACATGTATGTAATTTAACATGTAAAGGCTCAGACACATACTGATACATACCAACACTCCACCTGTGATTGAATGCTGTGCCTGTTAGCACCGACTAAGAAAAATGCAGACTAGGATGGTGGCCGGATTTCCAAGATGGTGAACAATTCTCATAATATTCCAAACAAAAGAAGTACATCCCTACTTGATTTATACAGTAGTCACATTTTGAGAAGATTCATTATGTAAACTTGTGCAAAAAGTGCTTTTGTGCTCCTATATAAAGCAGTGTAGGTTGTACACCCAGATAATTATTAAAGGTTTTTGGCCCACCTGAGTGTCTGGCAGGACATAAGAACAGCCTGCAGATATGGGGCAGTTTTCAGCTCTGCAGGGCTACCTAGGATTCCTGGCCCCCCACCAGGAGGGCCCAGTCTCTGGGACCACCAAGAAATGCCCTCACAGATTTCCTGAGCACTGCCTGTTGAGCAGTGCCCTCCCCAAGGAGACCACAGGTATAAGGCCTGGTAGCTGGTGTTAAGGATGTTGTTTTTTTCAAAGCCATTGGAGGAATCTGAGCAGAAGAGTGATATACCCTGGTGTTATAGACTGAATGTTTGTGTCCTCCCCACATTCGTATGTTGAAGCCTTAACCCCCCTCAATGTGCTGGTATTTGGAGGTGGAGCCTTTGGGAGGTGATTGAGTTTAGCTGAGGTCATGAGGGTGGTGCCCCCATAATGAGATCAGTGCCCTTATAAGAAGAAGAAGAGACCAGAGCTCACTCTCCCTCCACCACATGAGGACACAGTGAGAAGACAGCTGTCTGCAAGCCAGGAAGAGGGCTCTCACCATAACTCAGCCATGCTGACACTCTGATCTTGGACTTGTAGCCTCCAGAACTGTGAGAAATAAATGTCTGTTGTTGAAACCACCCAGGCCATGGTATTTTGTTATGGCAACCTGGGCTAAGACACCTGGCCTCTACTTTACAGGATCAGCAGGTGCTGTGTTGAGGCTGAACTGACAGGGCCAGGTGGAGGCTACTGCACTAGTCCAGGCAAGGGAGGACGTGGGCTTGGCCCTGAGTGGCAGTGGGGAGTCAAACTCAAATGGAAGAAACTTGCCGATGCTAACAGACCCCTTTAAGTCATCAAACTGGGGTTCTGTAGAATATATACCTGTTATTCCACTTCATGGTTTCCTAACTGTTTACTTTTTTCAGGGGCCAACAGACTGGGAGTGTTTTGTTTTTTTTTTTCTTTCTACAGAGTGGTTTTGGCAGGTGCTTTCGTTCCTCAACCAAACATGTGTCGCTGTTCCCAGAAATGGAGATTTCTCACACCACAGCAGCAAACTACACTTAGTACAGAAAACGAGTTTTATTTGTTTTCAGAAATTAATTTGAGTCCTGGCATTTTACCTTAGGTGTGATCTTTCTAAGCTGTGATTTTGTAACTGTAGCAGCACCACTGTCTGTCTCTGAAATGTCACCAATGAACATGGCTGAGTGTGTTTCACTGCTGCACTCCCAGCCCAAATACAAACTGAGAATGTTGCTGTCATGTTTTGTGTTAGATTCATTTTACAAAGCTTGCCTTGGCTTGGTGGAGTTAAAGGACTTTCTTCGGTATTGCCACGGCCAGTTTAGGGCTTCTTACCCTCCCCTTGGAAGACTAGTTAATGCTAAGTTTGACTCTCAAATCTTCATCAAATTGCAGCTTATTCTGTAGCAACCCCACTCCCATTCCCTTCAGTCTCCTTTCCAGTAATAGTAGGTATGGAGGACTGGGCCTAATTTATTTATTTAGTTATTTACTTACTTATTTTTTTGGCTGCGTCACGTGGCATGTGGGATCTTAGTTTCCCGACCAGGGATCGAACCCGCGACCCCTGCATTGGAAACGCGGAATCTTAACCACTGGACGGCCAGGGAAGTCCCGGACTGGGTCTAATTTAGAACCATTCTTTACTAACTATAAAAATATGCTGCTCTCCCAGCCAGACAGGTCTAGACTCTTGAGATGTCCCCTGAATGGTTAATATTGGAGATTTCTTATGAGGGAAGGATTAAAACAAAATTAGTTATTTGAAACTTGAAGAAAATCTTCCCACATGACTTTCTAAAACCATGTGCCTCTTTTCATAATTCCTACCTGTGCTGACAGTCATGGTGCATCCAGGCTAGAAAAGAGTGATGCTCTGCTCCTTGGTCACCACGTCCTGTCCCCTGGACTCATGAAGGGTCTCCCAGATCTGACTGCTTCTCCCTGTGCCCCTTGCCAGTGTCTCAGCCTCGCTCTCGACATCCACCTCCTGGATCCACGTAACAGTTTCCTGACCGCCATCCCTGCCGCCTGCCTTATGCTCCCATTCACCCAGCACGCAGCCCTTGGACATGCCCTCTAGAAAGATTACTTGGACCGTGCTGCACCCCCTGCTGAAATGCGCTTGGTGTTGTCTGGAGCAGTGCTACTCCGAGTGTGGTCTTCCCACCCCTGTTCCTTGCCCACGAGAAGTACAAAAAGGGAGCGTCAGCCTCATCCATGGTGGGCTGGAATTTTCAACAGCTGGCCCTTCACCACAGTTAGTTTGCGAAGCCCTGGACCCCGGGGTGGAGTCTAAGCTCCTTAGCACACATGCAAGGCCCTTCCCAGTCGGGCTCTCACCCCGCTCTCCAGCCTCAGCTGCTCGTTGCCGCCACGATATCCTCTCCAGGTCTCGGAGACATCGGGCCTTTGCTTATGTCCCTTCCCTGCCAGCAGCCTGCAGTGTTGGGCAGGCCCCTGTTTATCCATTAAGACCCCCTTCACATCTTACCTCCTGGACTCCTGCAGGGTGAGAGCCTCCCTCATCGGGCTCCGGGGGCACTTCATTGAAGCCTCTCTTATGACGCTTCCTGCTTGCTGTGAATTTTTTTTACATTTGTCTTCCTACTGGACTTCTAATTCCTTGAGGGTGGGGTCTCTGGACAGCGAGGGATGCTCTAGTAAACTTCTGAGACACCCAACACTGACTCAGGTCCCAGGGAACCCGGAGAAACAGGTGAAGCTGGGCTTTGCCCCCTCAGGATGTACTGTCATGGAAGTTTCCAGTTCCAGTTTCTGATCTTGAGTTGCACATGGCTTGTTGTGACTTTCTGCGGTTGGTTTTCTGTCCTGTCCTTCAGGCAGTGCGCATGTTCCCCTGAAAAGTCCGAGATTTGCCCTCAGAGGTGTGAGGGAAACATGAGAAAGGGAGGTTGTGAAAGGGATGACTCTTCATTAGTAGTTCTAATCTGTTTTCTCTTAAGGAATTTTCTAGGCTTAAAATGTGCATCACTACCGTTCTCCCTCATTGCTTAAGCACAAAAAAGGTGTTTATTTGTTCTCAATTGTTTCAGAGGACTGAAAATTAAGTTTTTGAGAGGGGCTGTGAGGGAGGCCTGTTTCTGCTTTTGAGTCTCTTGAAAAAGTATTTTCTCTCTTTCTCTTTTTTGTGTTTTATATTTTATCATGAAAGATTCTAAACGTATACAAACATCGAGATAATTATATAATGAAGCCTTTTGTACCCATTACTCAGCTTCAGTAAGCACCAGCTGGTACCCAGTCTCGTTTCTCTGTACCCCCATTCACGTCCCTCCCACACACCTGGGATTTGCTTCAGAATGATACGTCTCACCGCGTGGAGGGGCTTATAAATAGCAGTCATCACACACAGTAGCACAGGTTTCAGCTCCAGCGGGTGTTCTCTGCAGCATTGCTTGGAATGTATCGGAATACAGTTGTGAATGTTGACGCACACAATAAAAGGCCAGTTTGGGCTGTGACTTAGTTACTGTTCTCTTGCTCATCTTTGGACGAACACTCCCATGGCTCAAGAATGAATTCTTGAAGTTAGTGACGTCCTGAGAGGCACTGGGGCCTAGTCCCAAGCATTAAATTGTCTTATCCTCCTTCACGCTTGGTTATAGTTTTCATTCCTTCACAGCTGGTTATAGCATGCAGTGTGCTTTTTTAGGTCTGAGTTACTTCTGCTGAGGTGACGATGAGTAAGACCATAGAGTTCGGCAGCCTTTGGTATGGGTGGTTTTTCAGATTACGTTGGTATTTCTACAGGATCATCTTTGTCACACATGACATTTGGTGACTTACAGAGATTACCCTGCAAGAAAACTCATAGTATCTTCCCCCAGTTCTGATGAGATTTGGAATTTCACTGTGGATTTTAGGAGCTTCTGATTAGATGTCCATTTTATTTTATTTATTTTTGTTACATAAATTAACCTATGCATCATAGGCTAGCAACATTTCAAATGGTGGCGCTTCTACTGGTCCTTCAATTCCTTTGGTCTTCTGATGACAGACCTTACTGTGATGGCAGGTGGTATTGTAGGTCCAGGCACCGCCAGCTACCGTTTTCATGCAGGAACCACAGTGCCAAATGCCCACAGCTCGTCTCTTCATCTTAGTTTTGCCACGGAAGGAACAAGTGTACTTGGCATTGCTGGCTGATTTCAATTTTCTTCACCATTTTCCTGGGGGACACACCATAAGGGGTCCCATATTTACCCACGATTCCGACCTTCTTGATGCATTTAGCCATGTCGCCATAACCTAGGTCCAAGCCCAGAGAGCTAGGTGTCTATTTTAAAATGCTGTCCTCAAGAAAGCTGAACTTCGAGAAACATTTGAGACTTGCCACCTTTCAACTTGGACCTAACAACTTTAAGGGGAGTTCAAGGCGCAGGTAACCAAAGTTCCTTCCCTCTGGAGGGAGGAAATGAGGATTCCCTGATTGGTTCACTTGAGTGCATGAACCATATTGGGAGACTTAAGTTTTTGAGTTAAGGATGTGTGTGTGTGTGTGTGTGTGTGTGTGAATGACCTTGTTTCTACCAATAAATTTTATAAGAAAACAGTATTCGACCCTTAAGCATTTTCTTGAGGAAGTGGCAGTTCTTGCCTTCAGACTAACCGATCTGGCTTCACCATCAGTTAGGGTCAAAATCTCCATGGCCTCTTTAACTCATTCCTTTCCTGCACTTCACTTTTCTGATCAGGACAAAGTCCTGTTGACATTCTTCTTCCCCTCCTGTTTGGTTCCTGCCCACCCTCCCCTGCCCCCACTGGCTCAGACCTTCTTACTGGGGTTACGGCATTGCCTCCCCCCACCCTTTGTGATTGCTTCTTCTCTGTCTCATCTGCTGTGTCCCCTGGTGCCTGCCTGTCTCACCTTCCTTCAGAGACTTGTACCATGTTTCTGTTCTTCTCAGAAGCCTCCAGCTGCTCCCTCCTTAGTGCCCACCACGCCACCTCCCAAAGTTTCCAGCCCTTTCTTCTCCAAGGTCTCACGCCCTACCACGCAACCACCTTTCTTGTTTTGCTCGCAGAAGGAACGAGGCTCTCAAATATTTGGCTTACGGGGATGCTTAAAGGGAGCATAAAAGCAGTTGGGACTTCATTTGTGCTCTTTTGGTCCTTAAATACCTTTCAGGAGGGCCAACCCAAAACATTTCTGGTCACTGCTGGAGATGCACTTAGAAGGGTCTGGTTTGCAGAGTTTCTAGCTGTGTCACGACATCTTACTCGTACCTGGAGGGGTCTCCCAGTCAGAGAGGGAGCTGGTTTTAAATGCCGGGTGTGTCGGGGCCAGCTGGGCGGTTGTGCTTTAGAAAGAAGAGGTTAGGAGGAGCAGGGCAGCAAAGCCAGTGCCCATGTAGATTCCTCCGGAGAAGCAGTGTGTTCCGGAAATGTCGATGCTCATCTAGGGAAGGGAAGAGAATGATCTCGTAGGGCTCCTTGAGCTCCAGTCAGATGGGCAGCCTGTTCTGGCAGCTTCTGTAATCAAAGCGATCTTATCCCTTCCTACGTGAAAGTAAGTCTGCCCAGAGTCTCCTCCAGAGAGGGGCTGTCGGTCCCAAACTGCGGTTTGAGACAGTTATTTGAATTGTGGTTGCCTTCATCAGAGGCATTTTTCTGTGTTTAGGGAAGCCTGAAATAGTGCTGACAGGGTCCTTCTTGCTCATCCCCTGGGTTTCTCTTCTCTCTTCCAGCCCTGTGACATTGTAGGATCAGGCTCTCAAGATTTATACTACAGCTGAGGGCGGGCAGGAAGAACAGGCCTTTCTTTTCAACCCCCTGGAAAGGTATTCCTTAAATAGCTTCTTTTTTTTTTTTTTAGCTTCTCTTCTTAAATTTTTTTGTTCATTTTAGAAAAACTTCAACACACACAAAAGTGAAGAGAATAGTAAGAAAGCCGCATGCACCCAGCCACCCAGCTTCAGTGACGATCCACACATGACGTCCCCCTCCCCCTCCTCCATCATTTTGAAGCAAATGCCGTATCATTTTTTTCCCATAAATTTAAGTAATTTTTAAATGTGAGTGAACAAACGGAGCTACACCTGGGCAGTTCTTTTTAGCTCTTACCATGTAGGTTTCTGTGTGGAAAAGTCCTTCTCTCGTTAGGATAAACTTATCAGAATGATTATATCCCACATGCAGTATTGGATATCTTAAATTATCGACTTCCTTTCATTCTGCAGACAGGATTACCTGCTAAGTATGAGGGGAGCAAAGACCCGGGCACCAGTTACACAGGAGTTCACGCTCTGATTATTCATTGAACTGTCATAAGCCCCAGGCACTTTCCTGTGTGTATTTCACGAGAAACAAAATAGATAGTCCCTGCCCTACAAAGTGCTTAAAATTCAATCCGGCCCCCAGATTTTTGAGAACCAGAGAGGCCACATGCAATTAAGTGCCTGTCACCTGAGAAATGTGGTAAGTGCATCTTAAGAACTTACCAAGGGAATTAATTCCCTGGCGGTCCAGTAGTTAGGACTCCACACTTCCCCTGCAGGAGGCCCAGGTTTGATCCCTGGTCGGGGAACTAAGGTCCCACAAGCAGCGTGGCAGCCAAAAGAAAAAAAGAACATACCAAGTGTAGTAGGCGTTCAGTTTCTGATTTCCTGGAGAAAGGGGCATTTGAAGGACAAGCAGAGGTAGATAGATGGAGTTGGGGCAGGTAATGGTGAGCACAGAGACTGACGTGACAGCATGGGCTGAGTTTGGGGAAGAGATGTGATGAAGAATTGGGCCCAGGTTTTACAGGGCCTGGAATGCTTAAGGCCTCTGGTTCGCTTGTGTGCTCAGGGGCCCTGGGAGTCACAGCAAGCTCTCGAGGCACTGCAGCTAGTTTTAAACTTTTAAGAGAAATACAGCAGTGCTCCACAAGTGTCAAACACCACACCTGAGGGAGTTAGTACTTTCAACATTAGATTTGCGCTACTTTCCTTTCAAGGATGTGTCTTTGCACAGCTGAGTTTTGGGCTGTCGCTGTGATACAATTCAAATACCGCATGAAAATCAACATGGAATGGTAATGAGAGTGGCTGTGTCTAACAAGAGTATAAGATTTGGAATATGTGCAGCGCCCAACAGGTACACACATCCCCCTAGTGAGTAATTATGGTTAAGAATGAAATAAACATTTCTCTTTCAGTTTACGTGCAGTAGTATTTTTTTCCACATGGCCTCTAAGTTGCGAGGCCCTAAATACTTAAGTCGTTTGGACCTAACCACTTAATAAATGGAACCATTAGGTATTTCTTTTGGCCTCGGGCCTTGTGAAGAAATTACCAAGACCCTAAGGGTGCTGTGAACCCAGAAAGTTTGGGAACCTCTGACCTGAGCCACAGAGATGGAAGGTATTCAGTCGGCAGAGGGGAGCCGCTGTAGGATTTTACGTGGAGGAAAGACAAGAACAGATTTGCCTTTGTCAGCCCTCGGGCGGTGGGTGGAGTGCATGTCTGGAGGGCAGAGATCCGAGACCGGGAGCTTGGTTAGGAGGCTGCCATAGAGCCAGTGGGAAGTGGTGACTGCCACATTTTGGTGAAGGAGAGGAAAAGGAGGACATAGGTTTTTGAGAAACGTTTAGTAGGTCTAATCTTATAAAACTCAGGATCTAATTGAATGAGAGAGGGTTAGAATTAAGAGAAGGGGGAGAGTCAGGAGAACTCTGAGGTTCCAGATTGTGTGACCGGGTGGAAGTGGGGTCAACGAACCGATCTGGGGGATGCAAAAGGAGGAGCAGGTTCAGGATGGATGATGGGTTCTGGGGCTGAGAGACTCCATAAGCAGTTGGAAGTGGGACTGGGTCAGGGGCTCTACTGGAGAATCTTGCCAGATGTCACGTGGAGACCTAACGAGAAGGATTTGTCAGTGTTTATTAGACTCGGCCACTGGAACTTGACACTGGCAGTTTTGACCTTATCCTGAGGGTAGGGGCCAGAGAGCAGTGCCTTGAGAAAGGTATGGAAAGTGAGAGGGTGAAACAGAGGATCCGGAGCATTGGTTTCCCAGTATGGCTCAGCGTCAGAATTACCTCACATGTGTTAAAAATTCAAATTCCCTGGCTCTACCTACAGAATCAACTTCCTGGGGGAAAGACCTAGGAATCAACATTTTAAAAACTATAGGCAAAAAAAAAAAAAAAAAAAATGGTTCTGAAGAACCTAGGGGCAGGACGGAAATAAAGACGCAGACGTAGAGAATGGATTTGAGGACACGGGGACTGGGAAGGGTAAGCTGGGATGGATGAAGAGAGTGTCATGGACATATATACACTACCAAATGTAAAACAGATAGCTAGTGGGAAGCAGCCGCATAGCACAGGGAGATCAGCTCGGTGCTTTGTGACCACCTAGAGGGGTGGGTTAGGGAGGGTAAGAGGGAGGAGATATGGGGATATATGTATATGTATAGCTGATTCACTTTGTTATACAGCAGAAACTAATACACCATTGTAAAGCAATCATACTCCAATAAAGATGTTTAAAAAAATCTTTCTGGAATTTTGATAGGAATTGCATTATACTTGTATATCAGTTTGGGAAGAATTGGTATCTTTTCTATGTTGAATCATCTATACTATGAACATGGTATGTCTCTGCATTTTAGATCTTTTATTTCTCTCATCAGCATTTTGAAGTTTTCAACATATAAGTCTTGTGTCTCTTTTGTTTGATTTACATCTAAGTATTTTTTTAAGAACTGTATATGATACTGTGTTTTTCATTTTGATGTCAACGTGTTTATCAATTGATTTTTGTGTGTTAAAAAATTCTTTTTAAAGATAAAAAACTCTAGACAACTTACACATTGCTGGCGGGAATGCAAAATCGTACAGCCCCTTTGGAGGACTGTTTGGCAGTTTCTTGTCAAGTCAGATGTAAACAGTATGGCTCAGTCATTCTACTCCCAGGTATTTTCCCAAGAGAGATGAAAATATAGGTCCAAAGACGTGTACACAAATGTTCCTAGCAGCTTTATTCACGTTTTTCCAGCCAGAGATTGGAAGTAACCCAAACATCCATCAACAGATAAACAATTGATGGTATGCCCATACAGTGGAGTACTATTCAGCAACAAAAAAGAACAAACTGATACACTCAACATTATGGGTGAATTTCAGAAACATGATGCAGAGAGAAAGAAGCCAGACAGAAAAGAGAACCTCCTGAATGAATTCCATTTGTGAAATTTTAGAACAAACGTAACAGATCTGTCAGTGGTGTCTGGTGGTGTCAGTGGTGTCTGATCAAAGACCTCGGCACAGGGAACAGTAAATGCAAAGGCCCCGAGGCAGGGGCAGGCTTGGCAGTACTCGAGGAATACCCTGTATTCCAGCATGGCATTCCAGCATTCCAGCATTCCTCCTCAACAGAATAGAGTGAGGAGGAGATAATCGGAGAGTGCCAGGGTGGGTGTGGGAGGCTGGGATTGTGTGGGATTTGTAGGCCACTGTGTGAACATTGGCCTCTACTGAGTGAGATGGGACCCATCAAAGGATTGTGAGTGGCAGGGAAGCATAATCTGATTTACGTCTTTAGAAGGGTCACTCTTCTCTATCAAGGCACTGACTTACAGTCTTAACAAATATTTAACCTTCTTTAATCCACATGAAGATGCCGCATGAGTTTGGTGTTACTGTCTCTATTTCTTTTTTTCTCTTCACTGATGAGGAAGTTGAGGCTCAGAGAGATTTGGCAGAGTAGGATATAAGCATAGGTCTTTCTGATCCCAAAGGGCACACAGACTAGGAGAAAAGGGAGCACTTGAAAGACAAGGGGTTCCAATGATGTTGAAGGGATGCTGTGAGTAGGAAACAGGATGATGGAATAGACCACGGAGTTTGGCTTCTGATGGTAGGTGCTGGCGGAGAAATGAGCATCAACAGAACGGTTTGAGGCTTGCCCACCTTCTAGGAGAATGGTGTTAACAAAATAGGGTAGTCAGACCAGTCTGGAGAGAAAGATGGAGGGTGTGATTTGGGCAAGTGGCGGTCGAGGTGCTGGCAGGAGATAGTGGAAATGTCCAGTCAGTCCAGAAAGAAGAGCTCGAGAGATGGGGACCTAGAATTTCCCCACTGTGGTTATGGTTGAAGCTACAGAGGTGGATGTGCTCTCGGAGAGAAGTGAGGGGAGAACTGGAAAAGTTCCTCCCTGTTGGAGTAGGGAGTGGGGAGGAGCGGGGAGAGGAGTGGGTGGGAGAGAGAGAGGGAGAGGTGAGTGAAAAATCAGTGCAGTGCAAGGGCCACAGAGGCCAGGAGGTGGAGAGACTCAAGGAGGGTAGGGATGAATCCCGTGGGCTGGGGCAGCAGGCACGTGGGATAGCCCGCGGGGCGAAGGGTAGAGCTGTTGTTGCTGATGGACTGAGAGCTCAAGAGGGGAGCAGAGTACGGTTGGGGTCCAGCGCAGAGGGAGAAGGTGTGAGGTTTGAGAGAGGATGGGGTCGAGCGTGAAGGCGAGAAAGGTATTCTTGGAAAAAACGAAAACTCACTTCCCCTGTAGATACAGGATGTTTACATTTATTTTAAGTCATTTCTGCCTCAGATTGAAAAGGAGGATTCAATGCACACAAAACAGGAGCTCTGAGTGTCACCTGACCTCACCCAGGTTTCTCCAAGAGTAAAGATTGTGCTGTTTCAGGTCTGAGCTGGATGGACCCTGGAGGGGAACCGAGTACAGTGGCTGCTCCCAGGGGAGCAGTGGGCAGATCTGTTTCTGTCTTAATCTTGGAGACCAAACACTGATTTCAGCTTTATTTTCCTCTTCTGATATCTTTACCTTTACCTTGAATAACACCCATTTTTATACTTGTAAAGTAACCCTTTTTTTTTTTTTTTTTTCCCTTCTGAAAGTAAAGCAGCTTTGTGAGATGGCTTTTATCCTTATCAGTCCCCTATAGGTAGAGAGGCTTATTTTGTACCAGTGTTTGTTTATAGCCTTAGGGTTAGGCCACTGTTCCTTTTCACATGGGTGATTTTTTTTTTTTTTTTAAGAGCAAGAATCTTGCCTGATACCAGTTCTCATAATTAAATCCAAAACAACTCCTTTTTCGTGTTAGGCTTTCAGTGCACGTTTTCAGATGGTGCCTTTTGCTGGCTTTTCAAATATTTTTATCTTTTAACCTTTTCTGTTATGGAAAATTTCAAGCATATGTAGAGAGAACAGTAAAATGACAGGCCAGTGTTGTCAATTCTATCTTTAAACATTTGTCAACAGGGTGCCATTTTTTGTCTTATCTGCCCCCTTCCCATATGATTTTTTTTTTTTTTTTCCTGTAGTATTTTAAAGCAAAGCTCAGGTTCAAATGATTCTTTAAGGGAAAAAAATGTGTGGAATAGGTCACGGTTACACATTTGCTTGCCTGTATCGGAGCTGTGTTAACAGTCATGCTGTGACATGGCCAGCAGCTCTGCAGATGTTTATTCCAGGGGCCCTATATTATGAATGGATGAGAAGGTACCCCTGCTGGAGTTCATGTCCCCTTAAGCCTAGGAGGAAGCATGGCTCTTCAACACCCATGTAGGTGTCTACCCATCCTTCTCTGGCTTCTGCTGGTGGCCTGTGTCTTAACTGGAACCTTTCTGGTGCAGGGCACACTTTGGGACCTGAGGCCTCCGTGTCAGGTGAGCAGTGAATAAGCTCTAGAAAACCAGGAAAGTCTGCGCCAGAGGACGAGACCCTGAGAGTGAGCAAACACTGTCCAGCAAAGATAAGCTCAGGAACAGGAATCGAAATCCCGTTGGTCTCCACGGCTTGTTTCTGGTGAATGGCTGGGATTTGGTAGTGTCCTCCTCATCTGTGTTGATCTGCGATACCTTTAAGTGGCTGAAGTGAACAAAACCGACGCCCTCTTGACTGCTGTGTTTTCTTTGGAATATGCCTTCTTGCTGTCCCTGGCGTGCACGGCTTCTGGGCTGCGTTGGAGGAACTGGGTTATAATTGCTCCCTGACTGTTTCAGTAGGGTGAGTGCTGTGTGCCCTCGTTTCCTGTCTCTTGCATCAGTCTGTTTGTGAGAGTGTACCGAGAGGTGATTAGTGGGAACAATAAACATGTGCTTTCTGACTGAAAGTTCCTCCTGTTTCCTGAAATGCTTTTGGTTTTAATGAATTGTTTGTTTGCTGCCCACAGACCACACGTGATGTGTGCGCTTCTGTTGTTGTGAACACCCATATGCCTTTGTGTCAGAGCCGGGCTTGTAAAGCAAAATCAACAGCTGATAAGGCTTGAAAGAGTTTCCTTCATCTGAGAATCCAGGCTGACCCAGGGAATTAGACAGCTGTCTGTCACCATAAGCAGAGACTGTGTCCAAAATCATATCACAGTATTTGCCGTCCTCGCCCCCAGCTTTGAACTTGTGGGCAGCGTGGCCTATAGCCTGTGGGGTCTTGATGGCTGGAAATGCCTCATCGCTGTGCGGTCTTGTGTCTGGGGATTTAGCTCTGTTACAGCAGTGTCAGTGGCCTCTCTCTCCCACCTCCATCCACCCCATGGAATCAGGAGCATCCTCTCGATTTGTGCCCAGGAGAATCTAGGGAGGGAGAAATTCTGCCACTTAGACTATTGCAAATATTAAAACGGACTTGGAGAAAAAACTTTTTTTTCTGATTTCAAAAGTAATGCCTACTTTAGTAGAAATTTTGGGCAATATAGAAAAGGTGGGGGAGCATTTCTATTTCCAACAAAGATAACTTACAGTTCCCACCCTTTTTTTTGGCCTTTCCATCTAGTTTTTTTTTTTAATGCATATTGAAGGTTTTTCTCCTCAGCTGCATTAATACTCTAGGTACAATGTTATCTTTTCTCCTGAACATAACAGTATAAAGATTTATACAGTTTTTTAAACTTTATAAGCCCTTTCAGAAGCCTTAATTTTCTACCAAGTGGACAGTCCATAATTTAACCATATCACTGAATAGTTAGGTTATCTGTGATGCTGCTGTGAGGATCTTTGTACTGAAAGCATTTTCCACATTTTGTGTTGTTTTAAAACTAGATTTTCTAGAAATGGAATTAATGGATCGAAGGGAATCAAGAAGAATGAACACTCAAGGCTCTAAAATTGTCATATTCCTGCCCCAAAGGCGTGTACTTACCATTTACCATCCAGTCAAATTCTCATCAACAGCCAAATTGCTTCTTAAGTCACAGTTTTGCTTTTCCCAGTGGGAGTATCTAGCAGCAGGACAGGCATCTGACCAAGGGATGATTTAGGTTTTAGAAGTCCTTGACGTGTCAGATAGTGACATTGTGACCCACTGTCCACTGTGGGTTGTCACCAGTGTTTCCTTCTATGCCTGTCCCCCAAGTTAGAGGCACGTTTCCTGACAGCAGTTCCCTTCTGCTCTCAGGCCTCTCTCCAATCTCGGCGACAGTTGTAAGAGCTTACATTTGTGTTTCTGTGTGTGAGTTTTCTAAAGTGCCTTCACATAACGTTATGTAGATAAATTTATCGGTCCATCTTGTGAGCTAGTCCTGGGAACTCTAGGAATCTTGATATTTTAGAGTCTGTCTGACGATGCCTTTGTTGTTGTTCTTTTGCACAGATCCAGTCCTCCAGGTTCCAACACACGTGGAAGAGTAAGTTTTCTGATTTGCTGCAGCACTTCCCTTTAGTTCATTTTCTCTTTTATTCAGTCAGTGTTTACGAAGCTAGTTGCTGGGAGTACACGTATGCATAAATTTAAGGTAGAATGAGAGTGACTGAGACATAGGAGGTCTTACAGGTGCTTTGAAAGAAAGAAGCCTGTGTTGGGGAGAGGGTGGTCAGTTCCCTGGGAGGCGGGGTGGGAAGGCAATGGTATTAAAAAGGCTTATGTGAGATGTAACTTAAGTCGAGTTTTGAACTTAAGCTTCCCAAGTCCTCAGGAGGGCCCGGGGGTCTTTAGACCCCTCCCTCTTCACTGTGCTTAACCGTGGAGGGGAGACAGGAATGTGACCTGCTACCAGAGTGTGTGTTTTGGAGTAAAAGTTGGATAGCACCTCCAAGAGCCTCAAATGATGCTATAAACTCATTAGAGGAAAGATTCAGCAAGGGGTTTCTGAGTGACTGCGTCGTAGTTCAGTCGTTAGCAGGTTAACTTTACAAAAGAGCACCTCGAACCTGCTTCCTGGGAAGCTACTGATGAGACCTTGACCCCTCCCCTTGGCAGGTTCTTTCTCATGTCAAGCTTTCAGAGTCTGCTTTTACTGCCTCCTAAAAATGAATGTTTGTGGAACACCAAAGGCAGATTTGTTCTCCCTGTTTACGTACCATGCCATGCTATTAAATATTAATTGTTGAAGTTCTGTATGCAGCTGACTGGGAAACTGAAAAGCAGATTTGCTGGGTCCTTTTCACTTATTTTACCTTCATCCAGGACGCTTTGACGGAATGATGATTTAGTCTTCTGTGGTTTTGTACTGGTTTTCCTTTGTAGGCTGCCTTTTTTTCACTCTAGTATAGTATAGAGCACCAGAAGGATATTTTATTATCTGCGGGTAAAATGAAAGAGCAGTGGACACACACACACACACACACACACACACACACACACACACACACACACACACACACACACACACACACACACCACTCCCCCCACCTCACCAATCATGGCTTTGCATGGCTTTGGTATTTTACTCTGTGCCCTGGGCTGTAATCTTTCACTGATACTTATTGCACACACGCACGCACACACACACACACACACACACACACACACACACACACACCCCACTCCCCCCACCTCACCAATCATGGCTTTGCATGGCTTTGGTATTTTACTCTGTGCCCTGGGCTGTAATCTTTCACTGATACTTAATGCACACACGCACCCACACACACACACACACACACACCCCACTCCCCCCACCTCACCAATCATGGCTTTGCATGGCTTTGGTATTTTACTCTGTGCCCTGGGCTGTAATCTTTCACTGATACTTATTGCACACACACACGCACGCGCGCACGCACACACACACACACACACACACCACTCCCCCCACCTCACCAATCATGGCTTTGCATGGCTTTGGTATTTTACTCTGTGCCCTGGGCTGTAATCTTTCACTGATACTTATTGCTTAACCTCTAGGCCTGCATTCCTCCCAGATCCCAACGATGGCAGCCTGTATACGCTTGGGGGCAAGAATAATGAAGGCCTGACGGTGAGTGTATTCAGCTGCTTTCTACTCCGGAGGCTCTAGACCACTGACCTTCAATTTAGCTGTGCGTTGAGATCACCTGAGAGCTTAAAAAAAAATTTCTGGGGATCTGAATCAGGTGGTCTGGATTGGGGCCTGGGCATCAGTATCTTTTCACAGCTTCCTCAGTGAGCTTTTAAATGTACAGCTCAGAGTTCAGAAACGATCTGGACCAGCAGGTTCTCATGGCTCAGCCAGCACTCAGGAGGTGCTCAGCAGACACCGCCAGGCTCCAGACTGGAAACCTTGCAACGACTTTCTGATCCTCAGAAACATCTGGGGGAAACCCAGTCGTTACTGCCTCTCTGTGGCATTTTTCCTTTGCTAAGGCTTAGTTTAAACATCGGGATGATGGGGACATCCACATTATTGGTTATTTAAAGTTCTGTTTACTAAAGCTCAAGAGAAATCTTTGCTTTCTTGGAGAGAAAGGTGACAGCATCGTAGAAGCAGGTATCTGTGGAACGGTTTCAAGAACACAGAATGTTCCAAAAATAAAGTATTCTGAAACAAACGTTAACCAAAAGAACTTGTCAGATGTCAGCTGTAGATGCAGAAGAATCGGTTTTCTGATGAAATGCAGTTGAAACGTGTGGATTGCTCTGAGTTTCTTTTCCTGGCACCTACCATAACTTCCTTTTAATACCAAAAAACCCAATTTTCTTCTGTTTTTCAGTAGAGAATTATTTGCTAGAGAAAACACCAAAACTTCTTTTCCTGCCTCAAACTCCTGTGTTGCCCATGAGTGATGACTTCTCCTTTCCCTAGATGCTTCAGCTGGGCACCGAGGCTGCTTCTCTTCAGAATAGTCTCGTGGCTCACTTCCTCTCTGAGGAGCATTTTCTATTCAATCAAGCCAGCTCTGGGACAATTTTCCAAGACAGGACAATCCTTCCTGCCCGCCCCCCTTAGAATTTCAAAGATTGTATAACTCTCCATATTTGTATGTCTTTTCGGAGAAGGTTTGTGTCATCCCCGGGAGCGCTCTGGACAAGAGACTTTGAGGGGCTTGTCAAGTAAAAGAATTCTTGTTTATAATGCCCAGAACCTGGGAGCTGAGGGCTTGTCCAAAGTGGATAGAGGAGCCTGGGGTGCCCCTTCTCCCTGGTTTCCAGTTAGGAAAACTCCCATCTACCATCAACAGTGCTCCTCCCTTTTAGCAGAATTGGGTAACAGAAACTGTGCAGTGAAATTGTAATAATTGCACAAGACTTGGTTAACTTTTTTTTCTCTTTTCCTTTTTTTTTTTTTTTTCTTTTTTTAAAGAAACTTCCCTTTACGATCCCAGAGTTGGTGCAGGCTTCCCCGTGCCGAAGTTCGGATGGAATTCTCTACATGGGTAAGGGTTCCTGAAACTTTGATCCCTTTTGGCAATGAACCCCAGAATCTGAGAAAGTGGCGTGTCTGAGAGAGAGGTGTAGAGTCACTCCCCCACTGGCCCTTCTGGGAAAGGTCTTTCTTGCCTCGGTTGTGCTGGCTCACGCCAGGATCAGCTGACCTATTAAGAAAGGGTTCCCCCCACTTGGGAGCAGACTTGACACCATCAGGTTACTCATTTAACAAGCTTTTAGCTGCTGTGTTGACCTACCCTTGCGATTTACAGATTGCAACTTGCAACGTACCCAGAAGCAACTGGATGAAATTTAAAGTGAATACCATCGTCTGAGCCAAGAAAGGGAAGCCAGGCTCTGCCTATTAATTATAGGGCTTTCTTAGTATTTCCTGCTATCAGAATATTGGATTAAAAACAGCACTTAACAGCTTGCTTAGATAAGCTGCCTTCATACCTACAGGGGTCACATCTTCAAAGCATCAGATCAGCTGCTTTTCTTTTACCATGTTGCTGCCAAAATGTCAATAAGAATGCATTTGTAACACAAATGAGAGCTGTATTTGTCTTGAAAGCGTAGTAGTAATAATATCCTGTATTTATAAAGCAGCATTCTTTCTGAGGAACTTAAAGTGCTTATTGCCTATTCATGCCTCGGGAGCTTTACATGTGTTTCTGGGCCTCAAGCGCAGGCCCAAGCTGGATTTTAAGTTTTTGTCTAAGGAGACTGGGGCTCTTGCTTCCTTGCACACCTTCAGAATGAGGAAGCCCCCAGCCTGGGGATTCAGAGGAAGTGATCAACACAGGCTTTCTCTGTCTTCTGGGCCATGCCCCGGGCCCCTCTGAACACCTTCTCACCATCTGTGTCACTGTTTTCTGCCTGGTCTTCCAGCTCTGACCAGCAGTTCATCACTTAGGGTACATTTAAAGTTGTGGCAGTTGGCCGATCCATCCATTAAAGTGGTAGCTGAGTTATGCAGACTGTGATGGTCCTTGAAGTAACCCGAAGGGTGCCAAGCCAGATGGAAAGGGATCCTGGTCACAGCTGTTTGGTGATGTCTTCTCTCTGTCTTCAGATCTTTTTCACATTAAGATTTGTCTTTGAGAACGGAAAGTTGCGATCCACAGGCAAGTTTTGGACGTGTGCTACCTCTGTTAGAACTAAGTGTAGCTTTAGCAAATTCTAATGCCCTGTGATCTTCCTGGCATCTTGGTACTGTGCTTCCAAGAGTCCCTTGAAATAGGAGACTTGGCAAATAAGGTAGGAAGACACAAGAGACAAGGCTTGTCTTACAAAGCAAGCCTTACAAAACAGAAACGTGTGCATCATGGCGAAGGCATTGACCTTCAGGTGGGAGCTGTATTTATCTTGAAATCGCAGTGGTAATAATATCCTGTATTTATAAAGCAGCTTTCTTAGGAACTCGCCATTACTAGGATGCTCTGGTGTATATAACCATAGGTATTGATACATATGCTTTGAGCTTTCCTCATCGTGTTGTTTGGCTATGCTGACCACCTGTTTATAACTTTTAATCAGCTGAATGAGGGGAGGAGTATAGCATGTGGCTGGGGAGTCACTTACTGGCTGGGGTCACGGTGGAGATAACTTTGGCCTCATTAGCACCAGGTTGCCACCAACTCTACTGCCCGGTCACAGGTACCAGCTAATTAGAGTTATAAACAGTAACTGTAGATCCTCTTTACATGAGGGCTCATTAGTAGGGACACTGAGATATATGAATGATGGTTACCCGGGAGACAAACTCCTGTGTACATTTCTGGATTTATATAGATCCTAGTCTATGGGAAAAGGATTGCCTTTACAGGCCAGATTTTTCATATTTAAAGCCACTCATCAGAGCAATAAAATCTGTGAGTTATTACGTTATTAGGCTTGGAGAAATTTTTATACCATGACTAGGTTATTAAGTTGTTATAAGACCCAGTGGTCCAAGAAGTTTTATTGTCTCCACATTACCATTAACCTTTTCACCCTTGGAGCAACAGAGAAATGTGTTTGACATCGTAAGAATTTCAGGCAGGCCTGTCTGTCAGTGCAGAGAACATCTTGGGCTGCTAGTTTGGCAGGGATGGTTTTTTCCATATTGGGCGAGTGTAAACCACAGCGTGTCCTTGTGACCTTGCAGGTAAAAAGCAGGACATCTGGTACGTCATTGACCTCCTGACCGGGGAGAAACAGCAGACTTTGTCATCGGCCTTTGCGGATAGTCTCTGCCCATCAACCTCTCTTCTGTATCTTGGGCGAACAGGTAAGAAGGAACCTTTTATCATGTCCGCAGAAAAGGACCTGAAGTACTCTCCCCGTGGGTCTCTGCCTCTGGGCTTCATTCTCTAGAAGCTGGCCAGAGCTGTCTAGTCCACACACAGATTTACCATGTCATTCCCCTTTATAAGAGCCGCCCCCCAGCCCGGTGGCTCCCCAGTGCCTGAGGGTTCCAGTCTAAGCTGCACCATAGCCCGCAAAGCCCCCTTGATGCCTCCGCTACCTCTTTTGCCTCTTCCCCCGCTGCATTTCCCTCACTTAAACATTTCCAATCAGGTCCCAGAATAAGCAGTGCTATTTTTTTTAACTTGGAGTAGTGGGGTCCGTCTCTACTAGGTACACACGTTCTTGCCTGTGTGGCCGGCGTCCATTCTTCCTTCCCAGCGCTGCTCAGAAGGCTCCCTCTCCGTGAAGCCTTTCCCCACCTCGCAGCTCCCCCACTGCCCGGGGACCACAGCTCTCCATGCTCGGCACGCACAGCCGTTCTCACCGCCCATCGGTGGCCCTTTCCAGGCATCAGCAGCACCCTCCTCGGCACACCATTTCCCACCTCCTCCCTCCAGAGCCCCTTCCTTCTCAACACTCATCACTACGTGTTTCTAAATCATATGTGCGTATTTTCTGCCTCCCCTGCTAGACTGTCGGCTTCCTGAGGGCAGGATTTGGTTTTGTTTGCCTGCCGAGTCTCTACACCTGGCGCATTGCTGACACGTAGCAGGTGTTCAGAGGCTGCAGTGAGTTAATGGGTGGGGGCCCTTTCCTCCAAGGATCTGCCTTACTCGTTTCACGTGTGCAGCCCCTGACCTATACCACTACTCCATAAAAACTGTGGAATGGATGGCTAAAATAGAGCTAAAAGGGGAAGCGAGCAAGAAAACATTTAGAATGGAAAGATTATACCCAAAACCTAAGATGCAGTCATTACAACTGAGCGCTAAACTTAGGTCTAAGCATTCAGGTAGCCAAGGCCTTAAAAAAAGAGAGACAGAACCTTCCTTCAGGTGCTGTGGAAAACAGTGCTTTTCTAAAAATGAGTGAGACTAATAATCTTGGGCCCTAGAGGCTGGCTGAGCTCTCCTATAATCACAGGGGAGGGTCTCTGTGAAACTGCAGGACTCTCCACTCACCCCCAACCCCCATAAATATCAAGTATTCCAACTGTAGTGACCACTTAGGGTTGGTTGGTTTGTTTACTGTGTCCATCAAGTAAAGCCTTACAGTGGTTCCACCTTCACCCAGGAATAAACATTGTTTGCTTCTCAGGTAGAATTGCGGTGTCTGAGGGAATCGGGCTATGCTCTGGTGTCTGGTGGCGTGTGTGTGTGTGTGTGTGTGTGTGCGCGCGCGCGCGTATAATGCTATCTGTTGTTTCCATTATCTGTCTCTGCATAACAGACCACCCTAACTTAGCGGCTTCCAACACCAACATTTTACTGTTCACAAGTCCATGGGCTCAGCAGGGATGGATGGCCTCCACTCCACAGGCTATTGGCTGGGCTCACTCAGATGTCTGGGACCTTGGTTCAGCTCCATACAGATAGCCTGGACTTCTTTACATGGCAGCTGGGTTCTCCTCTTGAGTAAAAGTGGACCTTGCGGGAATTCCCTGGCGGTCCAGTGGTTAGGACTCTGCGCTTTCACTGCTGAGGGCCTGGGTTCAATCCCTGGTCTGGGAACTAAGATCCCATAAGCGGTAAGGCACAGCCAAAAAAAAGTGGACGTTACAGTACCTCTAAGGTCTGGGCTCAAAAGTTCTGGAATTTCACTTCCACTGCAGTCTGTTGGTCAAAGCAAGTCACGGGGCCAGCCCGGAATCAAGGGGTGGGGAAATAGACTCAGCCTCATAGTGGGAAGACTGTCACGTAAGGTACTGGGATGGGGGAGCATTGATGGTGGTGATCTTTTCAGACCTTCCACCACAGCCTTCCCTCTGGTTGCAATAGTTCACAACCCTATATGCAGAATATACTCATCCCTTCCCAAGACTCCCCAAGTCCAGCCACAGCATGGGGCTCAAAATCCAGCAGCTTGTGATCTGTATCTGGTTTGGAAGTGGGCGAGGCTTCTGATCTGGAGACGTGTGAATCAAAGGAGACACATTATCTCCCCTCCAACATAGACACAGATAGGAGAGTTGCACTGGACACTCCCATCCAAAAAGGGAGGGAAGGATAGACACACAGCAGTCTCTGGTCCTTAGTGATTCTGGAATCCAGCCAGGCACATGTTTTCAGGTTCCCCTGCTCTGAAGGCAGGGAAGATTCCTTGATCAGGGCCCAGTCTTGCCCCCTGGAATTGGTTCCCCAATATATTGTTCTCAGCAGCCTGGTCCTTCCCTCTGAGAAGTCCGTCCTTTTCCTTAAGAAACAGTGAGGGTTTTGTAGCTTTCTCAATCTGTTCCTTGTCCACTGAAAGTTGGGGATAAAGAGGACTTTTTTTTTTCCCCCATTTTTGACTGTCTCTGTTTTTTTGGGTCCATGCTGGTATCACTCCCTTAAAAATCTTCGTGGGCTTCCCACGTGTCAAGTTATAGTCTACTCCATTAGATATAAAGCCATACCCACAAATCTCTCTACTTTGGGGTATGGGATAGCACTCTTATGGTTCTTAGAACCCTCTTACCTAGCAGAGGGTCTATGTAGGACCACCTTAAATCTTTCTGAGGCCTCAGAGGAGGGCCTTACAGCCTCATCTTTGATTTGACCTTGACCCCGGAGCCATTTTTTACTGGTAGCACCTGAACCTGATCTTTGCCCTAAGGCCATATTTTACATTGAGAATCTTTTCCAGCTAGGGCATCAGTCCTGGACCCTCTATAGTTCCTCTAGATTCAGCTTGAAAACTGAATGGTTTCTTCTTTAGCTTATCTGCCTTGCGTCATACCATACGCAGTTAAGAGAAACCATTTGGCATGTTCTGCATTCTGCCTGGAAATCTCCTTAGACAGATCCACAAGCTTATTAGGTACTTTCTGTTTTCCAAGTTACTGCAAGTAGTTCTACTAATTGTGTCACCACTACCTAACCTGGGTCATCGTTTTCAGCTTCCAGCAGCAGTTTTCTTACTGCTCTTCTAGCCTCCATCTGCCACCCGGTCCCAAGGTCAATGTCACACGTTATAGGTTTTTGTTATGGCACCATCCCACATCTGGGTAACAATTTCTAATCTCAGCTGTCTATTGCTATACTGTATAATAAACCACCTGAAAACTTAAGTGGCTTAAAACAACACCAAGACATCGCTCATGATCCTGTGAGTCTCGAGTTCAAGGGCACAGCGTGGGCGGCCTGTCTGTGCTGCACCTGCTGTCGGCCAGGTTCGCTCCTGCGTCTGGGACTCCAGTCTTCCTCCACGTGGCCCGTCTCTCTCCACATGGATTGGATGGCTGGGTTTTCTTACACACCATTTAGGGAGGATTTGTCTGTTATAATTTAGATGAGGTCAGCACCTCCGCAGGTGCCGTGGCCCCTCCAGGTAACAGGCTGGTGTGTGTTCCCCAGAGTACACCATCACCATGTACGACACCAAAACCCGCGAGCTCCGGTGGAACGCCACCTACTTCGACTACGCAGCTGCGCTGCCCGAGGACGACGGGGAATATAGTAAGTTCCCCCAGCACCTCGGTGGCTTGGTGCGGTCGGGTAGGTATTTGTGACCTGTGGGGAAACGAGGGCTCCAGAAAGCTGCATTTCCTTTTTAGACACTCTTGGTCACCAGGTTCTAGACTTCCCATGGACTCGTAGTAAATACTTCAGTAGTCAGTGTTGAAGGCAGGGGCCTGGGCAAGAAGTGTGGAGGGGACTCAGGTAAAATGGTGGCGAGTTTAGCCCGAGAGGAGGGAGGGCACACTTTGTTGAGTCCCTCTGTGTCCCAGAAGGAAGGAAGTACAAGCCCATGGGAAGCAGAAGCAGAATTAAACATCAGCTTGTGACATAAAAGCCAGTTTTCCCATCTTAACACTGGTACCCGAAAGTCTGACAGACCTCCTCTGCGGTCACATGTGGGCAGTGGCAGTGGCCAGCCCTGACTTTCAGCTTGCTCGGTAGTTTGAAATGATTGCTGTCAGATGCCAGATTCATAGGCTCTCCATTGCTTCCTTTCTTCTCAGCAGTTGAATCCCACTAATTGAATCGAATGCTATTACCAAGTGAAGAAAGAACATTACCTCGTGAGAGAGTGACCCTGTCTTATATTTTTAAACCCGGCAGCTCTCAGTGTCTTGCTATCGTAGGGCCTGAGAGAGTTTGCTGGAAGCCAGCGGAGTTGTCTGGAGGCGATCTGAGAACGCTCCAGAAGGCTTGTTTCCTCTAGCTGAGTGGCTGCAGCTTGCCAGGGGAGTAGAGGATGTGGTCGCAAGCTGGGTGAGACTCGACATGCTATGTTTATCTGATCTGTACAGAAATGTCCCACTTTGTGTCCAATGGCGATGGGCTGGTGGTGACCGTGGACAGTGAATCTGGGGACGTCCTGTGGATCCAAAACTATGCTTCCCCCGTGGTGGCTTTTTACATCTGGCAGCGGGAGGGTCTGCGGAAGGTGATGCACATCAACGTCGCTGTGGAGACCCTGCGCTACCTGACCTTCATGTCGGGGGAGGTGGGGCGCATCACCAAGTGGAAGTACCCATTCCCCAAGGAGACGGAGGCCAAGAGCAAGCTGATGTGAGTCGGGGACTCAGGGCAGAAGGGGGCAGCTGTGGCCCTGGTGTTCTGGTGCTGTAGCAGCAGTGAGCTGTACCGTGACCTGAGGACCAGGGCTCAGGGCCGGCGTCCCTGAAGCCGTGAGGAACATAAAGAGGCAAGAACGGCTTGTTCTGAAACCTCAGAATCTAAGAACTGGACACCCCTGGACGCTTCAGATTCTCCAGTAGTAAAATAAATTAAAATTATGGGTGGGAATAGGAGAGAGACTGCCTTGTCTAACTGTAGTACAATCTGGATCTATCTCAGGTGGTGGGAATATGAGAGATGTATTTATTTTTTAACTTTCTGTTATTTTCTAAAATTTTACTGTAAGTCGTATTTGCTTTAAAAATCAAGACAAAAGTGTTAGGGTGTGTGTGTCTAAGACTCAGCAGGCTTGTGTTCTCCATCCCCACCTGTGAATAGCCTGTAACTCGGTCGCTTAGCATTGCTAGGCCTCAGTTTCCCATTTTGCCGAGCCGTGGAGGAGGTTGGGTGAGTGTGACATGTTCTCTGAAGTTACGGCACTGTTGAAATGTAAGGTGGTTTGTTGAGAGAGGCTTAGAGAACTCAGCAGGTGACCCATCCCAGACTGGCTATTGATAGTAACCAGCAGGGTCTGGAGGTGCAACCTCGCGTTGTCACGCTGATGACAGCCACGGACAAAGCCAGATCCCCTCCCCTCCTCGATGCCCCTAACAGGGACCCGCTGGAAGTCTCGCCGGGTTTGGGATTTCCTGTGCATCCCCTGGATAAGAGCAGTTGACTCTTTCAGGGCTTCTGTAAAGCCTCTAGAATCTTTAGGAGCCACAAGACACTACAGTGGGGATTCTGGTGGCAGCTCAGTTGTCAAAGCACCCTGGTCGGGCCGTCTTGGAGGCTGTGCCATGGTTACAAGCCTCCAGTCTCTCCCGGGTGATCGTTGCTCGTGGTCCTTTCGTCAGGCTGTCGCGGGGGTGAGCTAGCGCAGCCCCGCCATTTGCCGATGAGGAAACCCTGGCCGGCAGGCAGGTGGCCTGTGCACGCTTTGAAGGCATTGGTGACAGCGGGCCCTGCAGTCCCGCTTTCCTGGTTCCCAGGGCAGTACCCTGTCTTTACACCCCCATGGCCCAGAGAGCCTCGGGGGTTAATGTGCTTCCTCCTAGGAGTGGGATTCGGGGCTGTGATTCTTCTCTCCAAAGAGCCCCCGTTTTGGGGGTCCAGAAATTAAATGACAGTGGAATGCATGTATCTGTTTGTCTCCTAGGCCCACCCTGTATGTGGGGAAATACTCTACCAGCCTCTACGCTTCCCCCTCAATGGTACACGAGGGGGTCGCCGTTGTGGTGAGTCCACTGTGCGGGGCGGGGGGGCGCTTTTAAATGCAGCCTCCGAAACACTCCTGTGCCATTTTAGCAACGAACGAATGAATTATATATGAACATCCTGGTAGTTGAGGATGCAGGACACAGATCTTAACATCCTCAGAAACAGTTTCTACGTGTACCGCGTCTGTCAGTACCTCATGAGAAGAGATGCACGTGACTAAAGCAGCCTCCTAAGCCTAGGAAGCCCCGGTTACTCCCCTTGGCTTTCAGGTTCAAGTCTAGACTCCCCAGCTGGGGTTCACGCTCCCCTCAGGCCAGCCCCGCGACACCCGTCCACTGCCACACGGCTAGTGTCTCTGTGGGGCTGCACTGTCCATCCTCTCCCTGAGTTCCAGGAGTTCCCTTGTTCAGGCTGCGCCTCACACCTCAGATGCTCTCCCGTGTTCCTTTTTTCCTCTTCAAATCCTGTCCATCCTTTCGTGACCGGTCCAGCCTCCTGGGACCTCGCCAGGTTGCCTCAGACGCTCAGTCTCTGAGTGTCTGAGGCATCACAGTCCCGGCCGCCGTTTTGGTCCTTATGACGTTTGAGCTGTTTGGTTGGCATCTCCTGTCTTCACAGTGAGTCAGTCCTCTGCTCCCGTGTCAGGGCAGCGCCTGCCTGGGTCCAGCGGTGCCCGAGCCAGCACCGGGCTCGTGGCTGGAGCTTTCCCACCCTGGTCACTTGTATCATGTGTAACTCCTTCACTTATATCTGCTTCTCACAGTAGCCTCTTGGAATTCCACGCACACCCTTCCTGTTTCCCAGTTCCCACATTTAAAGAGATGTCCACGTTTAAAAAGATGTCCGAGGGACTTCCCTGGCGGTCCAGTGGTTAGGACTCCGCACTTCCACTGCAAGGGGCACGGGTTCAATCCCTGGTCGGGAAACTAAGATCCTGCGTGCTGCGTGGTGTGGCCAAAATAAATACATAAATAAAAGACATCGGAATTTTATTTCATTTATGTATTTATTTTTAAAAATATTTATTTATTTATTTGGCTGTGCCAGGTCTTAGTTGCAGCATGCGGGATCTAGTTCCCTGACCAGGGATCGAACCTAAGCCCCCTGCATTGGGAGCTCGGAGTCTTAACCAGTGGACCACCAGGGAAGTCCCCCGAAGTTTCAGTGCAGCGTTGTCACGTCCTGAGGGAGGAGCTGCTCCTGCCCAGTCTTGGGGCCTTGGAGTCCTGCTCTGCCTTCCTGACCAGCCCCACAATAGGACCACGTGCTTAGGACAGTTGCAGGCACACTGCTGTCCACATGGGCACCCCCAGCCTCACTCCAGTCTGTCTTCCCAGCCCCGAGGCAGCACCCTTCCTTTGCTGGAAGGACCCCAGACCGACGGTGTCACCATCGGGGACAAAGGGGAATGTGTGATCACACCCAGCACGGACCTGAAGTTCGACCCTGGGCTCAAAGGGAAGAGCAAGCTCACCTACCTGCACAACTACTGGCTGCTCATCGGTAAGAGCTGGCTCCTCGTGGCCGCGGTGACGCCGTGCTGCCTCCTGGTGGCCAAGAGCCGACATTGCTAGTTAACAGTCCTCAGCTCTGTGCTCAGTTCATGTCCAAGTTGGTCTTTCAGACCTTGGAATATTTCACCCCCAAGGAAAATAAACAGGCTAGCTGTGTTACCAAGTCAGTTCTCAAAAATCATTTGTCTATTGTTCCAAAACTCCAGTACTAAATAGTGTAAACTTTGTGCAGTGACCTGACACATGTTGAATGTCTGGGGCGTGCCAGGCACTGGCAGTCAGCATTCTAGAATATTTCCTTATTTCTCACAGTGACCCTGTGCAAGGTCAGCACCCTTGTTATATCCACGTAGAGTTAAGAAAACAGGCAATTTCTGTGGAAGAAGTCACTTGGGAGTTGGTGTGGGCGTGGGCAGGAGGGGCTGGGGAAGGAAAGGGTTGAAGACCTAGGAGGGATTGAGGGTGGTGAAGAGTCGGAGGCTGGACTTGGGTGCAGAAGTCCTGGGTATGTGGGGTGGTCCCTTTTTTAAAAAAAAATATTTATTTATTTATTTATTTGGCTGTGCTGGGTCTTAGTTTCGGCACGTGGGATCTTAGTTGTGGCATGTGAACTCTTAGTTGCGGCATGCATGTGGGATCTGGTTCCCTGACCAGGGATTAAACCTGTGCCCCCTGCATTGGGTGTGTGGAGTTTTAGCCACTGGACCAGCAGGGAAGTCCCCTGGGGTGATCCCTTTTTCCTTCTCTTCCGTTTCTGCCACCATCAGTGATAAGAAGTTGAGATGACACCGGAAGGCAGCGAGTGTGACCGATGCAGGCAGAGGTGATAGGAGCTGTGTGTCTGGCAAGTGTCCCAAGTAATTAGAGCAGGACGGAGTTTTCTTGACCGGATTTGCCTTTCCAGTGCGGCAGCCCCCTCCCCAATTCTGCCGTCTCCCAGCGCCAGAGGTGGGGAGAGGTGGGGATGCAGCCCCGAGGAGGTGCTGGAGCACGCAGGCGCTAATGAGCTTTGTCCTCCCCGTTCTCTCCTGGTGCGGTGGTGCTCGGTGGTGCTCGGTGGTTGCTTGGCGCTCATGTCGACTGGGACCAGGGCAGAGAGAGGTCAGGCCTGGGGGCACCGGGAAAGGGGTGTGGAGCCGCCTGGGAGACTGCAGGGCCAGGAGGCAGCCAGGCGGTGGCATCTGGATGGGGGTATGTAACTGGGCATCACAGGGAGGAAGGAAACTGGATGTCCTGGAGCCCCGATCGGTTGCTTTGTAGTCGTCCAGGCCTTGTTGTCGTCTGTTCATTCTGACTCCTTACAGCTGTTTTTCTTTTGGTTATTATTTTTACCAAATAATGGGCAGAGGAGATAACAAAATACTTCTACCCTTTTTTGAACAGAATTAGTTCGGAAAGTGTGGGTGAATGGGCCCAAAGTGGAGGAAAAAAAGAACTGATGGGCAGAGGCCATTAAAATCACAGGGCCACTTAGTTTTACGAAGCAGTTAAGGGATACATTGTCTACCAGTGGTTAAGAAGTGAAAAAAATTTGGAAACTAAGGAAATGTGTGAGACCAGAAAAAATCCAGAAAAAGTCTTCATGGCTCAGTTGCAAAGTGATATCCTTTTATTTTATTTATTTGTTTTGGCTGCACCTTGCAGCATGCAGGATCTTTCGTTCCCCAACCAGGAATTGAATCTGTGCCCCCTGCAGTGGAAGCACAGAGTCTTAACCACTGGTTCGCCAGGGAAGTCCCGAAATGATATCCTTTTACAATGAAAAGGTTTTCCAAGTAAGAAAACTGAGAAACCCAACAAGGTATAAAGAAGTAATTAGGGATGCACCCCACAGTTCGGAAAGCCCTTTTGAGAAACTTCAAAGCTGGTCATTTCTAAATAAGGTAGTGGGACTGAGTGATAATTTTGTGTAGACTGAGGTACAGGTAAAAAGATATGCTCATTTATGTCCAAATATGTCCTCTGATTTGGTGATCGTGGACGACATTAAGGATATCCTCACATTCACCTTAATCTTGAAAATAAGACGAGTTCTCCAGGCTTGAGTGGTGTGGTCTGTGGGTTACCCCAGAGCAGTGGCCCTAACCTGGGGTGCTCTCGGCTTCACCTGGGACCTATGTCAGATAGACACGCATGACCCCTGGAGCTCCTGATCCAGGAGGTTCAGGGCAGGGCCTGTGCTTTCAGCTCTGGAGCCTGGACATTATTGGATGGTGATAGATACATCACTAAGACCAGGTTCTGTTTGTACAGAAGTGTTTCAGGAGCTCATGATTACATTTGTAGCACAGCCGGTTCAGGGTGCGCTCCAAGATATTGCTAAAGGCCCCACTACAGGGGAGGCCTGCTTACAAAGACTACAGGACGAAGAGGGGATTCGGGCTAACCCCTTCTGGCGCAGTGTGTTGGGAGGTGCCCTGCTGAGGGGTGGGACTTGGAGCTCTTAGAGCAGCGGGCGCTGCAGTGCAAGGTGGTGTGTGGAGGGGACACCTCATTGCTCTTAGCAAGACGGTCTCCTGTTAGTGAGCCTCAGAGGTACCTGGAGAGACTCCTGGTCAGATCCCTGGGCCCCACCAGCAAGTGCGAATCAGAGGTCTGAAGCAGGCAACCAGTTCAGGATATCCCGCCGTCTCAGCATTCCTTGGAAGACAAGGGGAACTTGGTGGTGACTCAAAACAAATTTAGGCTTCCGTTAGCGAACAGTTTTATGGTACAGATAGAGAACTGACCCAAAGAGAGAGAGTTCACGGGGCTTTCTCCAGATGAGAAATGTATGTAGCTCGGACTAGTTCTTGTTTGTTTTTGTCTTGGAAATACATACCATATGATCTTTGATAGGTTTGGGAGAACAGAGGACAGAACATAGGGTGAGACTGGAGTTGAGGTGAGATCTGATTGCTGTGAGAGAACAGAGAAGAAAGCAGTCAGGGTGCTGAGAGCCCAGCTTGAGAGAGTGACTGGCTCTTCCAGGCGGTGTGTGGAGTCGTTTAACTTCAGAACTAAAGAGATCGTCCAGCCATATCAAATGTCGTTGCTTTTATTTTATTTAGCTCTGTCCCTCGCACACAGTAGATGCTCATTAAACGTGCAATGAATGACTGCTAGGCAGCCTTGAAATAGTTGTGTGGGGAACAGTGAGGGAACAAACAGGGACCCGGGATCCCCAATCCATCCAGAAAACGTGCTGTCTTCTGAATAATTCACCACTTCCCAGAAGGGAAGCTCGTGTTTAGGTAGTGGGAATAAAACTCCACCTGTACGATTTAAACACCAAGATGGGGACTTGGTACCCTTAGTGGAGCGATATGACAGGGGTCAGCGTTGAAGGAAGAACTCCTTGAGCTTTTTTTTTTTTTTTGGACAATATCTTTTTTGATTAATTTATTTAATTTATTTATTTATTTTTGGCTGCGTTGGGTCTTTGTTGCTGCATGCGGGCTTTCTCTAGTTGCAGTGAGCGCAGGCTACTCTTCGTTGCGGTGCACGGGTTTCTCACTGCGGTGGCTTCTCTTGTGGAGCACGGGCTCTAGGCACATGGACTTCAGTAGTTGTGGCATGTGGACTCAGTAGTTGTGGCACACAGGCTTAGTTTCCCTGCAGCATGTGGGATCTTCCCGGACCAGAGCTTGAACCCGTGTTCCCTGCATTGGCAGGCGGATTCTTAACCCCTCTGCCACCAGGGAAGCCCCTCATTTTTTTTTTTTGCGGTATGTGGGCCTCTCACTGTCGCGGCCTCTCCCATTGTGGAGCACAGGCTCCGGACGAGCAGGCCCAGCGGCCATAGCTCACGGGCCCAGCCGCTCCACGGCATGCGGGATCCTCCCAGACCGGGACACGAACCCGTATCCCCTGCATCGGCAGGCGGACTCCCAACCACTGCACCACCAGGGAAGCCCCCTCCTTGAGCTTTTGATGAAGCTTCATAATGCCTCACAGTGTACGGCCTTGATTAGGGATTATCCACACGAGCCTTGCTCTGAACGTGTTCTGGACATCCCGATCCCTCTCGTGACAAGGACACTTCTTTGCTCCTTGTTGTGAGATTCAGAATACTGCACTAATGCCATTGAGGAATAAAAGTTCTGTCTTGATGGAATTTCTCTTGTCACTGCCTCCCGCTTTCTCTCACTTTACAAATGTGAGCGTCTGCATCGTGGGCCCCTCACTGGGTAGTGACGGCTGCTTAAGCTTAGTGGGTCAAGTGCAACCACTGTGTGGAGAAACTGTTCTCATGAGAGGTTGTGCTTCCTCTCACAGGGCACCATGAGACCCCACTGTCTGCATCTACCAAGATGCTGGAGCGATTCCCCAACAATCTGCCCAAA
>NW_006784347.1:2225938-2239656 GCF_000442215.2 Lipotes vexillifer | reverse complement strand
CCTGCTGACTCAGAGAAAAAGAGCTTTGAGGAGGTGAGTGGGGAAGTGGACAGTCAATTGGTGGCCCCTCGTGTCAGGTGCTGGGGGATAAGGCATTTGTCCTGCCTTTATAAATTTATTTATTTATTTATTTATTTATTTATTTTTATTTATGTTTGGCCGCGTTGAGTCTTTGTTGGTGCGCGCGGGCTTTCTCTAGTTGCGGCGAGTAGGGGCTACTCTTCATTGCGGTGTGCAGGCTTCTCATTGCGGTGGCTTCTCTTGTGGAGCATGGGCTCTAGGCATGCAGGCTTCAGTAATTGTGTCTCGCGGGCTCTAGAGTGCAGGCTCAGTAGTCGTGGCGCACGGGCTTCGTTGCTCTGTGGCATGTGGGATCTTCCCGGACCAGGGATCGAACCTGTGTCCCCTGCATTGGCAGGCGGATTCTTAACCACTGAACCACCGGGGAAGCCCTGTCCTGCCTTTAGAGCCTGCAGTCCACTCAGGAGGGGAGAGTGGTGCACGGGAATCCACAGCAAACAAAGTGCTGAGGACTGACGGGGAGGAAGGGGGCTTCCGGGAGGCTGTGGGAGAGGCAGGGGGCACTGGAAGGGAGCATGCAGAGGTAAAGGCCTGGAGGGGCGCTAACCCTGCATGTCCAGCTCTGGGGCTGAGGAGACAGCCTGACTGCATCCAAGGGTGTCCAGTGGGGAACGGGGGGCAGGGGCTGGGATCACACGGCTACAGAGGAACCGTATTCCAAGCCGGGCAGCAAGCCAAGAGTTGACAAAGAGAGCAGGTGGGGAGACTGAGGTTTTCTGAAGCCAGGCATGGCCTGTTGAAAGTGGCCTGCTTGGCGGGGACCCAGGGCACCCACAGAATGGGTGTGGAGTAGCAGGGAGGCCCTGGCCCAGGCCGCCCTCCTGAGCCCCGGGAGACAGCCTGCCATCAGGGTCTCAGCTGGAGGCAGACGGCCAGCCAGGCTAGCATGATTTGAGGGGAGTTTTCGTTCACACTGTGGGCAGTTCTGGGGTTCTCTGAGTGTACTTGGGCCTGAAGTGTGTGGGGAGGGAGTGGATCGGGCCCCAGACCAGGAGCCTGGAGCTTCAGATGAGACGTGCGGCAGCCCCACAGAACTCCAGGTCTGTCTCATCTGCTGGTGTCCTTGCCGGAAACTGGGGGCAGGGAGCCCATCGCTTTGCCCAGGTGGGGCACAGAGCCTTCTGGGGCACAGAGCAGGTGGGGAGGCTGGAGGGTGGCTGTGGGAGCTGGGCTGGGGATCTGACCATTCGGGCTTGGCGGCTCCTGCAGCCCTGCCGTGGGGTCCCAGCCTGAGAAGAGGCTGTGGGCAGGGTCAGAGGACCAGGGGAGCGGCTGGCTGATGTGAGGGCTGTGATGGCGTCGGATTCACGTTAGAGATTTAGATTTTATCCAGAGAGAAAGGAGAAGAAAATCACATGAATGTTTAAGATTCCAGGGTGCGCTGAGTTGTCCCTCATCTCTGGAGGGAGCCAGGTTGGAGATAGCACTGGCGCCCTAAAATCTTGATCTGATTTTGATCTGATTAAAGCCAAGCGTATTTGTTATTGAACACTTAGAAAATAATAAAAGTTTAAAGAAGAAAATTAAACAATACCCGTAACTGAACACCCAGAGATGGCTGTAGTTGAGATTTTCCTGTTTCATCGTTCAATTTTGAACAGAGTCCTTTAAAAGTCCATGAAAATTCTCTGAGGTGCATTTATCTGGTAATAAGACTAACTTTTTAAAACAAACACACGTGAGCAAATGTAACTAAATGAGTGTTGTCTCTGGTCACGTGCTCAGCAAACATTCCTCAGCTGCCACCAGCCACAGGCCCCCCCCCCCACGCCCTGTGGGAGGGGCTGCAGGAGGGGGAGGCAGGGTACTGTGTTAGTCTGGGGGGTAAGAACTGTGAGCGTGTGGGATGCCAAGGAGGCTGTGTGTCCATTTCACCAGGCAAGTGATAATGGCACACCTGGAACAGTAGATGTTTGAGAACAAATCAATGCATTTTTCTTGAAGTCCTAGAGATTCTGAGGTGCTTCGGCAGAAGCTCCACTTTATCTGAGTTAATTTGGGGCTCTAACAGAGGGTTCTGATGCTTTTTAAAAACTTTGAAAAAAAAAAACAACTTTGAAAAATAGTGGACTGTTTGAATACATGATTTTGTGTTTGGAGTTGCACTTTACAAGCAACGTAAGAAAGCTGCTTTATTACTTTATAGCTTTGTGTGCGCGCGCGCACGTGTGTGTGTGTGTGTGTGTGTGTGTGTGTGTGCGGTTTTCCTTTTTAATGTGAAATGCTGTGACCAAATTGACTACCAATCTTCCGCCAGACTTGTTACCTATGATTTCAGAGTTCCCCCAAACATCAAATCTACCACGAAAGGATGTTTTTGCCTTTAATAAGGATTTTCAAAAGGATATAGTATCTGAAGGCACTTTCAAAAGTGTTTCTCTAAAAACCGTTTTTGAGTAATGATACTATCACTGCAAGAGTGCATAGCCACTCAAGGCAGTTGCTTTGAAAAAGGCAACAATTATCTAGTTTTGTGGTCTTTGGGTGGGCTTTAAAAAAATCCAACATGTTTCACAGCATAGTCATTCCTCGTAAATAGTCATTGCCTCTCTTTGTTGTTTGGCTCATTTATATCTGACTAGAAATTTTGCAGTAATGTCGCCACTCTCTCCCATGCAAGGTTATCGACCTGGTTGACCAGACTTCAGAAAATGCACCTACCACAGTTTCTCCAGATGTGGAAGAGAAGTTCGCTCATGCCCCCCCCAGGCCCGAGGCCCCCGTGGACTCCATGCTCAAGGACATGGCCACCATCATCCTGAGCACCTTCCTGCTCATTGGCTGGGTGGCCTTCATCATCACCTACCCCCTGGTAAAGCTCCACTCCTTCCCTTTCCCCTCCCACGTGTTTCTGAACCTTTGCCCACCACCCGATGTTAGTGAGGTCCAGACAAAGGCGGCAAAGAAGCAAATACATTTCTTTTCCCACTTAAAAGTCAATATTGGCTTATCTTCAAAAACATTGTAATTAAAGAGACACTCACTTCTCAGGAAAGGACAATTTTGTACCTACATCTTATAGTTTGACTGTAAAAACTGATTTGGAAACCTTGCTTGCAAATCATTTTAAAAACTGTATTTTCTTTTTTTAAGACTACACATAATACATGAAAATCTGTTATTAAACTTTCCTCCCTTAAAAACCGTCTGTTTAGGGACTTCCCTGGCGGTCCAGTGGTTAAGACTTCGCCTTCCAGTGCAGGGGGTGAGGGTTTGATCCATGGTCAGGGAGCTAAGATCCCACGTGCCTCACAGCCAAAAAAACCGAAACATAAAACAAAAGCAATATAGTAACAAATTCAATAAAGACTTTAAAAATGGTCCACATTAAAAATTTTTTAAATCTTAAAAAAAAAAAAAAGAAACCTGCCTGTTAGAGATATCAGATAGAGTGAGAAAGGTGGCACGGTTATTCCTTTGACTTTCTAGTTGGAAATAAGTGGCTAAAATTACATAGTTGAGTAGGTTGTGGGTTGGATAAAATATTCTGGAGGAATATTCTTTCTTTCTTTCTTTCTTTTTTTTGCCTCACCACACAGCTAAAGCTAACAGTGTCTTAGTTCCCTGACCAGGGATTGAACCTGGGCCCTCGGCAATGAGAGCACAGAGTCCTAACCACTGCACCGCCGGGGAATTCCCTGGAGAAACATTCTTTCATCAAGATGCTTGGAGCATTGAAACCTTACCACCTCAGAACACAAGTGCTCCAAAAGCTCACATCCCCGTGGAGGAATGAGGATGACAAGCCCTTTGTGGCACTTTCCATTTGTCAAAATGTGTCCACCTGCATTGTTTTTTTTTTTTTTAGCTTCACCCAGTTCTTATTCTTATCTGTCCCCTACCCACAAATAAAGAAACTTGACTCTGGGAAGTTAAATAACTTTCCCAAGGTAACTCAGCTAGTAGATGGAATTTCCAGGATTGCAACCCAAGTTGAAAGAAAGAGAGCGAGATCTCTAGAAAACTCCCAGGCGGGTGTTGGCTACACACCCATCCCTGCAGCCACCTTCCCACGCATGGGGTAGTAATTAATAATCACAGGTCGCTGCCATTTCAAACTATGATGGAATGAATTGTACAAACTAAATGAGAAGAGTGTGGGGTGTGGGGAAGGCAGCATGATGAAGTGGGAGTGGGACCTCGGCCAGGCTCCCTGTGTTTCAGCCCCGCTCTGCCACATCCTGGCTGTGCAGCTGTGGGCAGATGGCCAGGTGGCCCCGAGCCCCAGTGGCGTCCCCGCCTCTGCACTGCTGGTGATCTGTGCACCAACCTCTGTCACGTGCACGGCCATGGTAGACAGCAAGCCTGGGTCTTCCTTGTGTCCTCCACACTCTCAGCCACCTGGTACCCATTCTTCCTTTTTGGTTTCACTCTTGCAACAATTCCCAGACTTCTGTGGATTTTTTTTTTTTTTTTTTTCTCTAATGATTAATGATGTTGAGTATTCTTTTATGTGTTTATTGACAGTCGGTATATCTTCTTTGGAGAAATGTCTACTTAGGTCTTTTGCCCCTTTTTGGATTTTTTTTTTTTTTTTTTGGCCGCACCATGGGGCAGGCAGGGTCTTAGCTCCCCGACCAGGGGTTGAACCCGCACCCTTGGCAGTGAAAGTGTGGAGTCCTAACCACTTGACCGCCAGGGAAGTCCCCCAGACTTTCATAAAAGTCCCAGAATTGTAGAGTTGACTGGAACCCCCTCCATCTGGCCCAGCCCTCCACCTCCAGTGGAATCCCTCCTCTGCTGCCCCTGCAGGGCCCCTCCAGTTGGGGGATGGGCTGTACTGGGAAGTCTAACTGGCAGGAAGAGCTCCGATGGCTGACCGCGTTCTGCCCCCTGCGGCCTTCTCACTGGTCTCGTCCTGCCCCGTGGGGTCACCTCGTGTCCCCTCTTCCTCCGCCGCAGGAGCCTGCCCCGTCCCGCCCGCTTGCGCGCTGGGCACTGGGCTGCACTGGCCGGGGTGTGGGTTTCTCTTCCCAGAGCAGACGTCAGCAGCGGCAGCTCCAGCACCAGCAGTTTCAGAAGGAACTGGAGAAGATCCAGCTCCTGCAACAGCAGCAGCTGCCCTTCCACCCACCCGGAGATGTCGCAGCTCAGGACGCCGAGCTCCTGGACTCGTGCGGACAGTACTCGGAGAGCTCAGCCACCAGCAGCCCCAGCACGTCCCCCAGGGTCTCCAACCACTCGCTCCACTCCAGCGGCTCCACCTCCAGGGCTGCCACCAGCCCCTTCCCGGAGCAGGATGACGAGGGTAAAGCGAGTTGCCATTTTGGTGCCGCCTTCTCTTTCGCTGGAGCACGACCTGAGGACCGTAAAGCCCCATGCCCTTCCTGGGGGTCTCCACGGGATTATGAAGTGCTGTTCCCAAGGGTTCACGGAGGTCTCACCCCGCCTTCCCCCCCACTCCGGGGGCTGGGCTTCTGCCCCATCCCGAGGCCTCTCCCCCGCAGAGGGAGCCACCATGGCCCTCCCTCCATCTTGCTGCACAAAGGGCTGAGAGTCGCTGCTGACCAGAGGTGCACTGGCCCTCTGGTTCAAGAGCATCCCTGAGGCCGGCCAGTGGCCACATGTAAAGGTGCAGCTGTTGATCTGCTTTCATCCGGGAGGTGGGCTCAGGCCGGTGGTCAGGGCCGACAGTCTGAGGCGATTGCTCTAGAACTAGTGCAGGAGACCTCAGAGTCCTGAGTCTCAGGCTGGACACTCTGCTACTGGTCTCTCCACTTCACACGTCCCCCGGCACTACCTGCCTGTTTCTGGTGCAGACCTCTGGGTGGATCTGTAGAGAAGCCTTGTCTTCAGGCTTCTGTCCTCACAGCAGTGAAAGTAAAAGCTGGAACAGAGGGCAGGGGCAGGCGAGGAGGTGGCCCTGGGCGTGACTGGGGAGGGGGCCCAGCAGCTCCTGCTTTCCAGGGCCCCTCAGTCTGCGCTCAGGAAGCTTGTAGCCACTCTAGCCTCAACGTTGTTTAGGTTATGTTTGTCCTTTTTTCTGTTCTGTCCCAGATGAGGAAACCAGCATGGTGATGGTTGGGAAAATCTCATTCTGTCCGAAGGACGTCCTGGGCCATGGAGCCGAGGGCACAATTGTGTACCGGTGAGTGGCCTGGAGAGCCCTGAGCCTTCACCACCTCACGCACAAGCTCCCATCGGCTCCAGGGGCACAGTGGGGTTATCGCAGAGACCAGATGGAAGAGTTCCCCACAAAGGGAAGTGATGGCCGCGGGGCCACTGGGCAGTTGGTCAGGGCCCCCCAGGCTGTGAGGCCTTCGAGGCAGATGCTGCAGTCAGGTGGAAGGAGTCCCGCAGGCCCAGGGTTCTCCTGGCGTTTCCACAGACAACCCCGCTCCTCGTCCTGCAGTGGCATGTTTGACAACCGCGACGTGGCCGTCAAGAGGATCCTCCCCGAGTGTTTTAGTTTCGCAGACCGTGAGGTCCAGCTGCTGCGAGAATCAGACGAGCACCCAAACGTGATCCGTTACTTCTGCACCGAGAGGGACCGGCAGTTCCAGTACATCGCCATCGAGCTGTGCGCGGCCACCCTGCAGGAGGTGGGTGGCCCCAGGTCACCGACGGCTCTGCCAGCGCCACCGATGGCTCCCTTCTCCCAGCAGCTCGGGCGCAGTTTTAGGGACTGCCAGTTTACTTATTTTTTAAATTTCTTTTTAGTAACTTTGTTGAGGTTACAATACAACGTATTCGTTTTCAGTGTATGGTTTGATGCATGCTGACAAGGGTATGTACCCATTTTAACCACCAACAGTGGAAATGTAGAGCACTTCCCTCTCCCCAGATTTAGTTGTGTGGTCCCCTCAGCTGCCCGGGGCAGTCTGTGGTTGCAGTTGGTACCTCTCTCCCTCTTGGCCTCCAGGAAACCTGGTCGGTCCTTCCTGCCATCGCCGGTCAGGGCTGGTGTGGGCTAGGAGGATGCTAGTTGATGACTTGAGTCATTAAGATAATCCACTGAACCCCTTTTGCTCAGTTTCCAGGCTGTGCAACTGTGATATTTCAGTATCATTTGGCTTCATTGCGGGCTTACCTGTATGAGGCAGTGAACTTGGGTTTCTTACCCTGTCATCATCTCATTATAAACTAGTAAGCTGGAGCTTTGTTTGTTTGCTTGTTTTAAGTCAGTCTTTCAGGGGAAAAGAAAGTCTGCTGGAAAATACGGATTTGAATGGAGAATATTGTCAGTAAAACTTCCCATTTCTTTGTTAAAATATGATCAGAGAAAACAAGCTGACCCAATACCAAATGTTTATTAAAGCAAAAACCTTCGGGCCAAATTTTTCTAAATAAAATTGAATCACTTAAAAAAAGAGAGAGAGGGCTTCCCTGTTGGCGCAATGGTTGAGAGTCCGCCTGCCAATGCAGGGGACATGGGTTCGTGCCCCGGTCCGGGAAGATCCCACATGCCGCGGAGCGGCTGGGCCCGTGAACCATGGCCGCTGAGCCTGTGCGTCCAGAGCCTGTGCTCCGCACGGGAGAGGCCACAACAGTGAGAGGCCCGCGTACCGCAAAAAAAAAAAAAAGAGAGAGAGAGAGAGAAGGTATGCTGAGGAGCGAAGTCCTGAGGGCCCTGTGCCGTGACCCAGCCCTCGTGTCTCTTGCAGTACGTGGAGCAGAAAGACTTTGCCCACCTTGGCCTGGAGCCCATCACCTTGCTGCAGCAGACCACCTCGGGCCTGGCCCACCTGCACTCCCTCAACATTGGTGAGAAGCCTCCCCTTATCAGGCGGGGGGACAGCTTGCTCAGGCGGGCCTTGCTTCTGTCGAAGCTCTTTGCTGCCTCACGGGGTCCCTGTTGTTGAAGCAAGAGAGGACTTAACACATTTGAGCGCCAGAAACTTTACAGGCAGCAGCGGGTCTGCTGAGAATCTGAGGAGGGCCCATCCCCATCGCAGAAGGAGTCCAAGCACAGGACTAACCTGGAGTTTTGTGTTAGTTCACAGAGACCTGAAGCCACACAACATCCTCCTCTCCATGCCCAGCGCACATGGCAGGATCAAGGCCATGATCTCCGACTTCGGCCTCTGTAAGAAGCTGGCAGTGGGCAGACACAGCTTCAGCCGCCGCTCAGGGGTGCCCGGCACAGAAGGCTGGATCGCCCCGGAGATGCTGAGCGAAGACTGCAAGGAGAACCCCGTGAGTGTAGGCGTGGCTCTGTGAAAACTGCGGAAGCAGCCTCTTGTTCCCAGGGGATTCAGAGCCTCCAGGCCCAGGGGGACGGGCTGGAGCGCTCACTGCCCGAGAGGGACGTTTCTGTAGCGGAGAGCTTCTCCCCCAGCAGCACTCTGCCGGCACTCTAACACTGTCTCCTGTCCAGAGGAATGAAAGGGGTGAATGTAGGCAGTTGTCTGTTTTTTTCCCCCCTACTCTTCCAATACTTCCCCCCACCCCCCGCGATTTTGGGCAACTGGAAAATCAGGACTTGCGTAAGGTGAGCAAACTTCCAGTTTTCATTCTGTTTTTAATTTGTTTTTGTTTTTCCAGCTTTCTATTTTGAGAATTTTTTGACATACAGAAAATTGAGAGCAGTGAATACCTCTGTACCTCTACCTAGATTCAACATTCGTCCGTATTTTTCACTTTCTGTCTGTTCCTGCAACCATTCGAATATGAGTGGCAGGCCTCCCAGCCCTTTACCTTAAACACTTCAGCACACGCCTCCCAAGGACAGGTACATTCTACCTCCTGACCACCTACCCATGCTCACACCTCAGCCATTAATACTGTTTCCATTGATACCTAGTGTTCAATGCATATTCAAGTTTCCCCAGTTGTTCACCAAATGTCTCTTATAGAGCTGGTTTCTGTAAACCAGGACCCAATTAGGTGTGTTTGTTACATGGCGCTTGATTCTGTCTCCTTTCATCAACACAGTTCTCCCAGCTTTCTTGTCCCACGACGGTGGCTCTTTGCAGTTGGGGCACTTCTCTGTAGAATGCCTCACTCGGGATTCGCTCACTCATTTCCTCTTGGTGGTATTTAACTTGCCTGTTCCTTGTATTCCTGTGAACTAGACATAGTTCTAAGGGCTTGACTAGATTCAAGTTAAGTGTTTTCGGTAAGAACAGTCCCAGTCGGGTTGTACCATTACTGCATCCCTAATGGTGATGCCGAGTTGAAGCAGCTGGTGCAGGTGGTGACACTGGCATCTCCCCTTTGTTAGGACTGTGTGGGGTGATACTCTGGCAGAGTGTGAATATCCCATTACCAACAGTCACTCACCTGATGGTTCAGCATCCATTGGCAATCCTTGCCTGAATCACTGCATTCAGTAGAAAGTCTACATTTATTAGCTGACATTTTTCTGTAAAGAAGAACTTTATTTATATTCCTTTTCTCTCTCTCTCTCTCTCTGTGGACTCATGGATTTAAAAAAATAGCAGTATAATCCATTATAGTCCTTATTCATTTTTGTTTGTTTTTGGTTTTGTTCCTGTTCCTTTTGGTACTCAAATTGTTCCAGTTTGGCCAACAGGAGCCCCTTCACGCTGGCTTCTGCATCCTTTTGCTGAGAGCCCAGTCGTGTTTGAGCACCTTGCTTTCTAGCCCAGCAAGACATTGGAGGATTATCTGGCGCTCCCCGATCAGAACTGGATGGGATCAGCCATCCTAAAATAGATTAGATTCAGTGGAGCCTCTTATCCTACTCACTGGGGACCGCAGCTGGTCAGTTAATCAAAAAGGTCAGTTACATGAAAAATCATAAGGAAATACATACACACCTTAAACATTTTATTTTAACTTAAAGTAAGCAATGTGACTCTTTAAGGAAGTCTTTGATGTAAGACAAGATCTTTTTTTTGACTTGGGTGCAACTGAATGGAGTTGTTGGTTTCCTCTCTTGCATGCAGCACACTCACATGCCTTCTGTGACTTCTAGATCGAGACTCAGACATTTCAGACACCTCCTAAGCGATTTGAAAGCAGAATTCTAGCTTTCAGCTATTTATGTCCTGTCGCTTACAGCTGAGTCTCCCACATCTAATTCCACAGCAGTTTTTGTAGCAACTCCCTCGCATTGAGTCTTTCCAAAGATTCAGCTTACCTCAAACTTGGCGGCCCGTGTATTCTATCAGCTTATGGAGTATTTCAACTACAAGGACAAGTGGCAGAAATGAGTTTGGGAAAGAACATAACTGAGCCTAGAGATGAGCCCATAGAGTTGGGGGCAGAGGGGCCCAGCATGTGGGACGCAAGCCCCCAGGGGGCAGCATGAGTGGTAAGGATGCTGGGGAGTCAGGCAGCCTGGGCTGCAGAAAACAGAAAACGGAGAGCATTAACGACACAGTCAGTAGGTGAGAAGTGGCCACCAGGTGAGCGCTTCAGTGGTGGTGGACTTGTTCCTCCTGTGCTGAATCTGTCACCCACCTCAGGAACATTCTGATGCAAGATGACTGGGCTCGGGAATAAGACCTGCATCTTGTCCTGGTTTGTCGCTGTCCAGCAGTGACCCTGGGCTTGTCATTGAGCCTTTCTGTCCGTGTCTTCATCTGGGGATGGTGACATTTGCTCTGCTCACCTCACAGGCCTCTTGTGAAGGGTGTGTTTTCTCCAGTGAGGAAGGTGCTAGAAAGCCTCACGTTGTCTGGTGGAGAATCTGAGTGGTGGGGCCTGACGTGAGGGACCCACGCCGTGCTCGGGAGCCATCCCAGTGCAACACCCCATGTAGACAAGCTAGGCGTCATACACACACATTTCATCTGTAGGCATGGAATGGTTTCACGGGATAAGTGAGACCTGTTATTAGATAACATCAAAGTGAGCTCACTGGAAATTTGTTAACTCATCTTTTTCTGGGACTGTTTTTTTTGTTTGTTTATTTTATTTTATTTTATTTTTTTAAGATCTTTATTGGGGTATAATTGCTTTACAATGGTGTGTTAGTTTCTGCTTTATAACAAAGTGAATCAGTTATACATAAAAATATGTTCTCTGGGACTGTTTTTGAACCAAAAACTCTTTTTTTTTTTTTTGGCCACGCCACGTGGCTTGCGGGATCTTAGTTCCCTGACCAGGGATCAAACCCGCGCCTTCGGCAGTGAAAGTGCGGAGTCCTAACCACTGGACCACCAAGGTATTCCCACCAAAAACTGGTTTTATTTCGTTTATTAACCCAGTGTTAAGACCTGTCATATGTGGGCACCTTGGAAGTCCCGGGGGTACAACACGGAAGCAAACGCACAGAAATTCCTGCCCACGTGGAGTTGCATGCTGGTTGGGTGAAGAATAACTAGCAGCAAGGAGAGAGCGTCCTGTGGGCGAACACTGGTTTGAGCCACCGTTTTCACACTTAACGTGTGCATCTAATCTTCACAACAGCCCCATGGGGTCATCCTCATTTCATGGTCATGGATGCTGAGGCGCAGAGTGACCAAGGGGCTTCCGAGGGCCAGTGGCAGAGCCAGCAGGCATCCCAGGCATTGGGTCCAGAGCCCAGTTCTCCACTGGGACCTCCAGCACTCGTGTGGGACCTGCAGGGCACCCAGCACTGCTCTGAGGCCATCAGAACTTTCAGCCGCTCTCCTAAGGCACCTTCTAGGTGGAAGAACCAGCAGCAACAACCCCTTCCTCTGCTGCTGAGTTAGAATGAGAATTCTCCCCTGAAGGCCTCTGATGCCCCGAGTTTCTTTTCAGACCTACACGGTGGACATCTTTTCTGCGGGCTGCGTCTTTTACTACGTGATATCTGAGGGCAGCCACCCTTTTGGCAAGTCCCTGCAGCGGCAGGCCAACATCCTCCTGGGCGCCTGCAGCCTGGACTGCCTGCACCCTGAGAAGCACGGTGAGCGGGCAGCAGGGATGGGGGGCCTCGGGAGCGGCCCCTGCGGGCGGGGGTGGGACCAGCTCTGACTCCCCAGAGGCCCTTCTTTCCAGCTGCTCGCCCTGTGGGCCTCAGTGAACTGACGACTGGGTCCAGAGCTGGTGGAGGGCTGGGTAGGGTGTCATCGAAGCGCCACCTTCTAAAGCCAAGCAGCTCCCACGTTCCTTCAGGTCACACGATGACCTGTGTGACCTGGGTAAGGCCCCCTTGGGGGACCTCTGTTTTCCAGCTTGTGACTCATGAGGGTTAAATAATCTGAGGTCCCTTCCTGCCCTGACGTTTGGGGAGACGGAAAGGCCATGCTGCATACACTGGGCTCTGGTGTGTGGGCCAGTGGTCAGCGTGTGCGGCCTGGGCTGAGGACAGAGGGGCTGGGTCCTCGCTCTCCAGGCACGCAGGTGACAAGTCTTTCTGCCTGACTTCAGGGTTTCCCGCATTATAATTGGCCCGTGACACCCCACTGTTGCCTTTTGAAAAAATTTAAACTATCTTACTGTTTTGCCCATGGATTAATTTTCCTTATTCCCTGGAGACAAAACAGATTAGCATAAAGGCCCAGAATCCCATTATACAGTGATGAATGACTGCTACTAATACCTTTGTATCTATTATTCTGATCATCTATCTAGACACGTATGCATATTTTTATAAAAATGGGGTTAAATAGTGCATAGTATTTTGCAGCACGCTCGTTTTTAAACTTCATCTTGACTCTCTCTGCGTCCGTCCGCATTCAGCCAGCACGTCATCCTGGTGGCCCACAGTCCAGCGCGTGGAGGCACAATGGTGTCACCCGAGCCTCTGATATCGAGTATTTCCAATCACTCTTTTTCACTAAAAAGAGGACTTTTTAGTGAAAGTTTAGTGCGGGGAGGACTCTCCTTGGCTGAAGTCTTGTGCAAGCTCTTATGTTATTGGATTGAGTTCCTGTCCGTAGAACCTTGAGTCACAGGGCATGCAGACTGTCAGGGTTTTGGGTATTTGCTTGTGGCTTTAGGCTGGTAATAACGAGTCGCATGTTTATTTCCCTCCTTTGTAGAAGACGTTATTGCTCGGGAGTTAATAGAGAAGATGATTGCAATGGATCCTCAGAAGCGCCCGTCAGCGAAGCATGTGCTGAAACACCCGTTTTTCTGGAGCCTAGAAAAGCAGCTCCAGTTCTTCCAGGTGGAGACATTTGTTTTCTTTATCAAAAATTTTCACGTAACCTTTCCAGTTTTTTTTCCAGAAACTACAGCAAAGGACAAAGAATAAAACAAATGACCCCATAATTCTATAACCGAGAGATAACCACAGTTGACATTTTAATATATTTTCTCCATACGGGCAGACCGGGTTTGGCTCCAGACCACCCTGATAAAGCAAATATCGCAATAACGTGAGCCACACGAACGTTTTGGTTTCCCGGTGCATATAAGAGTTCATGTTTACACTATACTGTACTCTAAGTGTGCGATAACATTACATCTGAGGTCAGGTGTCTTCCAGGGACCTTCACACTAGCCAGGTCACTTTGTTGTGTGTGTTGTTGTTGTTTTTTAATATTATTAACATTTTTTGATTAGTGTCCTTTTTATTTACTTATTTATTTGGCTGCGCCAGGTCTTAGTTTGGCACGCGGGTTCCCTGGTCTCAGCATGTGGGTTCTTTAGTTGCGGCACGTGAACTCTTAGTTTCGGCATGCGTGTCGGATCTAGTTCCCCAACCAGGGATCGAACCCGGGCTTCCTGCATTGGGAGCGCAGAGTCTTAGCCACTGGACCATCAGGGAAGTCCCTATCCAGGTCACTTTGATGATCACAAGATGTAGAGCAGGA